>NC_142873.1:36489166-36815833 GCF_051225735.1 Oryctolagus cuniculus
CACGGACACACTCTTGCATGCTTATACCAAATATGAAGGGTCTCCAAAAAGTTCACAGGACAGGGATATTATTAAAAAGCTATGCATGGATTTCAGAAATTTTCGTACTAAAATAAACTTAACTTTCAATTCCATTTCCACAAGCTTTTAAAATTTTTATTTATATTTTCAAATGTTATACTATGCGTTTAAATTGCATTTAAGTTTTAACCAAACCATTAAAAAGCTACATTTTTATGAGGTATCATGCAATGTTCCTATATATTCCATGAAATTTTTGAGGTCTTCTCATACACACAAAAATACCAGCCCTGGTCACTGTTACCTTCTACTTTCTCTATATGCTATGGGACCCAGATTCTGTGGCAAAACTGGGATATCAAGTTGTGTTCTACTATACCTAAACTGTTTAAAACAAGTTTGAACTTCAGCCAAAAGTGACAGCCAGAGGAAAAATTTGATTACTTTCCCAAGAAAATATGGTCAACCTATTGCATACTATTTAATGGTCATAAAGAATCATTAGACCTACTGTGGTCAGTTAAAAAATCCCAACTGCTCATGAGTTCTCATCTACGAACATAATCGGTAAATTATCTCTGTTCTTTTCAGTTCCTCTCCTCAAATCCTGAATTATTTACCAGGGTCTTGAATACCATTGAAACATAAACCAAGACTGCTCAGTGTTTCTCTTATTTCATTCCACTGTAGCTTATGTGGAACACAGAATATGGTGGGGGCAGGGCGACCGTTGATTTAACTACAAATCATACAGCTTCCTTTTCTGTCCTTATCAGTATCCATACGCAATTTGAGGACATGAATGATTGTGGGGAGCAACTGGGAGCAACTCGGACTAGAGTAAGTTACTGGAATTAAGACTTATTCTATGCATCTGCTCTCCCACAATATGGCGCTGGGAGAGGAGGAAACAGCTTCTACACAGCTGCCTCCAGTTCAACCAATAAACTGTAGGACCTGCTCCTGATTGGAGGAGAGCAGCTTACTCAGCGTGTGGGTAGCAGAGTTGGGATTGGTGGAAGAGGACTATAAAGGAGGAGAGAGACAACATGCACCAGGAACATCTAAGGGGAACATCTATCTGAAGGAACACCTGTGCAGCCCCCGAGAGAGCCGGCCGGCGGTGTGCCGCTCCCCCGCGGAAGTGGGGAAAGTGGAAGGGGGAACCGCCCTTCCACGGAGGTGGAAGGGACAGTAGCCCACCCGGGAAGAACCAGCAGCAAACCCGGGGAGGGCCGAGCAGACAAAAGAACAGCGCAGGGTCCTGTGTCGTTCCTCCACGAAGACGGGGAGCGACATAATGGTGCCATGACACGGATAGGAAACCTAGGCAGGGTTTAGTGTCGTTCCTCCATGAAGAGGGGGAGCGACAAATGATGTCCTGTTCCCTGAGTGCCCAAGAAGTGGCTAATGACTCTGAGTGGCCCCTCACAGAGTCATCTTTTTTTTTTTAACTTTTATTTAGTAAATATAAATTTCCAAAGCACAGTTTATGGATTATAATGGCTTTCCCCCCCCATAACTTCCCTCCCGCCCACAACCATCCTATCTCCCGCTCCCTCTCCCATTCCATTCACATCAAGATTCATTTTCAATTATTTTTATATACAGAAGATCAATTTAGTATATATTAAATAAAGATTTCAACAGGTTGCACCCACATAGAAACACAAAGTGAAAAATACTGTTTGAGTACTAGTTATAGCATTTATTCACATTGTACAACACATTAAGGACAGAGATCCTACATGAGGATTAAGTACACAGTGACTCCTGTTGTTGACTTAACAAATTGACACTCTTGTTTATGGCATCAGTAATCACCCTAGGCTCTTGTCATGAGTTGCCAAGGCTATAGAAGCCTTGAGTTCTCCGACTCTGATCTTATTAAGACAAGGTCATAGTCAAAGTGGAAGTTCTCTCCTCCTTTCAGAGAAAGGTACCTCCTTCTTTGATGACCTGTTCTTTCCACTGAGATCTCAGTCACAGAGATCTTTCATTTAGTTGTTGTTGTTGTTGTTGTTGTTGTTGTTTTTTGCCAGAGTGTCTTGGCTTTCCATGCCTAAAATACTCTCATGGGCTCTTCAGCCAGATCCGAATGCCTTAAGGGTTGATTCTGAGGCCAGAGTGCTGTTTAGGACATCTGCCATTCTATGAGTCTGCTGTGTATCCTGCTTCCTATGTTGGATTGTTCTCTCCTTCTTAATTCTATCAGTTAGTATTAGCAGACACTAGTCTTGTTTGTGTGATCCCTTTGACTCTTAGACCTATCAGTGTGATCAATTGTGAACTGAAATTGATCACTTGGGTTAGTGAGATGGTATTGGTACATGCAACCTTGATGGGATTGAATTGGAATCCCCTGGCACATTTCTAACTCCACCATTTGGGGCAAGTCCGATTGAGTATGTCCCTAATTGTACCTCTCCTCCCTCTCTTATTCCCACTCTTATATTTAACAGAGATCACTTTTCAGTTAAATTTAAACACCTAAGAATAATTGTGTGTTAATTACACAGTTCAACCAATAGTATTAAGTAGGACAAAAAAAATACTAAAAGGGATAAAGTATTAAGTTGTTCATCAACAGTCAGGATAAGGGCTGATCAAGTCACTGTTTCTCATAGTGTCCATTTCACTTCAACAGGTTTCTTTTTTGGTGCTCAGTTAGTTATCACCGATCAGGGAGAACATACGATATTTGTCCCTTTGGGACTAGCTTATTTCACTCAGCATGATGTTTTCCTTCCTCCATTTTGTTGCAAATGACCAGATTTCATTTTTTTTTACTGCTGTATAGTATTCTATAGAGTACATGTCCCATAATTTCTTTATCCAGTCTACTGTTGATGGACATTTGGGTTGATTCCAGGTCTTAGCTATTGTGAATTGAGCTGCAATAAACATTAAGGTGCAGACAGCTTTTTTGTTTGCCAATTTAATTTCCTTTGGGTAAATTCCAAGGAGTGGGATGGCTGGGTTGTATGGTAGGGTTATATTCAGGTTTCTGAGGAATCTCCAGACTGACTTCCATAGTGGCTTTACCAGTTTGCATTCCCACAACGGTGGGTTAGTGTCCCTTTTTCCCCACATCCTCGCCAGCATCTGTTGTTGGTAGATTTCTGTATGTGAGCCATTCTAACCGGGGTGAGGTGAAACATCATTATGGTTTTGATTTGCATTTCCCTGATTGCTAGTGATCTTGAACATTTTTTCATGTGTCTGTTGGTCATTTGGATTTCCTCTTTTGAAAAATGTCTATTGAGGTCCTTGGCCCATCACAGAATCATCTTAATACTATCTCCTCCAGTGGTTTATCCTGGCCATAAATCCTAATAATAGAATCATGACAACCACTATTTAGAATTTTGGCCAGGATGTGCATTTTAACATGTTTTGTAAAAGAATGACCCAATCCCATGAGCATGCTTCTACGCATCTACACCAGGGATATCAGTCTGAGCTCCACTGTCACTAAATTATTTAAAGAAACATTGGATTTCAGCCAAAAGTGAGCTCTGGACAGCAAAATGGATCATTCTTCCAAGAAAATACTGCCAACCTCCTTAATATCACTTAATAGTTAAAAAGAATAATTAGATTGATTGTGGTCAGTTATCCACACAGCATGTATACTAGGAATCCAAAGATAAATCAGGTGATAAAAATTCTGACAATTAAGGCAGGTGTTTGGCACATTGATTAAGATGACACGTTGGGTGCCTGCATCGCATATCAGAGTACCTGATTACCTGATTCAAGTCTCAGCTCCTTCGCTTCCAATTCAGCTTCCTGCTAATGTGCGCCACATGAGGGCAGCAGCTGATGGCTCAGTGCCCCTGCTGCCTATGTGGGAGACCTGAACGGAGTTTCTGGTCCCCAGCTTTGACCTGGCCAGACCCCAGGTGTTGTGGGCATTTGGGAAGTGAAATGAAGCAGATGGAAGATCTCTGCCCATCTCTGTTTCTTGCTCTCTCTCTCTATCTCTCTCTATGCATTTCAAATAAAATAAAAATAATTTTTAATTAAAAAATATGAATCAGGGCCAGTGCTGTGGCAAAGACGGTAAAGCCACTGCTTGCAGTATGGGCATCCCATATGGTCACCGGTTCAAATCCCAGCTGCTCCACTTCCAATCCAACTCCCTGCTAATGTGCCTGGGAAAATAGAAGAAGATGGCCCAAGTGCTTGGGCCCCTGCACCCATGTGGGAGACCCAGGGGAGCTCCTGGATCCTGGCTTCGGAACTGCCCAGCTCCAGGCATTGCAGCTATTTGGGGAGTGAACCAGTGGATGGAAGATCTCTCTCTCTCTCTCTCTCTCTCTCTCTTTCTCTCTCTTTCAAAAAAATAAATCTTTTTTTAAAAGGAGCATATTTATCAAAAGTGACAGAAGACAGTGTTGCTAGCAGTAGCCAAGATATTGTTGCTGAACACTGAGTGAAGGGTGGGCTAAAGCTGAAAACGGAAAATAAACTGTTAGATCTTGCAATGCTAAATGCAAGAAATTGGTGAGCAATAGGTTCAGGGCAGAGTTATGGTAACTACAAATGTGCCAGATGCCCAGTTCTCTCGTATTGACATTTGTTCAAAAACAGAGTTGGAGATGCTTATGGTTATAAAGAGGCATGTGTGGTTATCACTCCTAACTCACTGAGCCACATCCCAACTGATATCATAGGATGAGTGGGAATAGAAACTAATTAGCAAAAATAACTCCTTGATCTGCAAATCCAAACATCTTGGCATTTATGGCTAAGAATTTTACCATATAACAATGGATTTTTTTAAAAGATTTATTTATTTATTTGAAAGTCAGAGTTACAGAGACAGAGGGAGAGAGAGAGAGAGAGAGAGATCTCCATCCACTGGTTCACTCCCCTAGATGGCCGCAACAGCTGGGGCTGGGCCAGGCTGATGCCAGGAACCAGGAGCTTCTTCCAGGTCTCCCACATGGGTGCAGGGGCACAACCACTTGGGCCATCTTCCACTGCTTTCCCAGACACATTAGCAGGGAGCTGGATCAGAAGTAGAACAGCCGAGACATGAACCAGTATCCATATGAGATGCTGGCATCACAGGTGAAGACTTAACTGGCTGTGCCACAACACTGGCCCCAGTTGGCTCTTATTTTTATACCTGTGAGTGATGAAACTAAAACACTTGGACAAAATAACGATGGCGTTTGTAGAAATGAGTGCTTCTTATACAAATGAAATCAACATGAACTTAAAAAATGTTGAATACATTGAAAATACTCTAAATTTTGCTTTTATTTTCTCATGTTTTGATTGGATCAAACCAAAAAAAATGAGAGAAAGAGGCAATAACCCAAACCCAGCACTGTGCAGCTGGTTAAACTTCTGCATGTGATGCCTGCCTTCCATATGAGCACTGGTTCCGTCCCAGATGCTCCACTTACAATCCAGCTCCCTGCCAACGCACCTGGGAAAAGCTGTAGAAGATGGCCCAAGTATCTAGGCCCCTGTAACCCATCTGGGAGACTTGGATGGAATTCCAGGCTCCTGGCTTCAGCTTGGCTCAGTTCTGGAGATTGTGGCCATCTGGGGAGTGAACCAGCGGATGAAAGATATCCCTCCCCTTCTCCTCTCCTCGACTCTCCTCACCTCTCCTTGCCTCTCCTCTCCTCTCCCCCTCCCCCTTACTCTCCCCCTGCTTCTCCCCCTCCCTCTCCTTCTTTCTCTCTGTAACTCTGGTTTTCAAAAAAAAATAATTTTTTTAAACAAACCATAATGGGAATGAGATGTTTTGATTCAACTCAGCAAACAGTTTTGAGAAGGCATTGAGAGAGTAAATGTTTCTTGTCAGTTCTCAAAGCCTGCTTGTCCTGTCCCCAGGTTCCCAGGAGTCATGGAACCCCCACGTAAGTCAGCAGTCTCCGCTAGCCTTCTCCTGTGTGTCCTGCTGTGGCAACCTCCTGTTGTGAACAATCCTGGTCAAATAAAGGGAGGGGGGTCCCAGAGGATATTCTCTTAACAAGAAAACCCCAGAAGGATTAAGGAATCTAAAACCCTCACTCTAGGAGTCAAACAGAGTAAATTCAACCTTGAGAAATCTAGTGATCTCCCCTGTTTTTCCTCTGAAAACCCAGGACAGCTTTTGCTAGTGGAAACATTCCTACAAGGACCCTCCCCCGCCCTAGAGAAGCTTGAGCCACGTGCATCCACACACAGCACGAGCTGGGCGGAAGCGGGCAGGGGATGGCCCAACCTTAGCAATTCGGCTGCATCCCAGCCCAATTTGAGATGGGAACATTTCCTCACTACTCTCTTGAAAAATATTCACCAAGGCACATCAGGAAGTGAAGTTAAAGGAGCAGGAAAGGTAAATTACATATATTCTCTGCAACAGGCGAGCCTAGAGTGGCAGCTGATGATGTGACCAACTTCAACCCAGCCAGCACAAGGGGTTCATCCAGCCTGCTGAGCAGAGCAGCTCCCTGGACAGATCCGCAAACCGAATCCCATGACTGCTCTGCTTGGCCTCAGTAACCCATCCAGCTTGGCCAGTGGGCTGCCCTCTGTCCCTTCTCATCTTTGCCACCTTCTCAGTTTTCCCCTCAATCAGCCCCCGTGCTGGGTTCCATTCAGCCAGGTGTCCTACCAAGACATCTCTAATTCACATAAACAAAACAAGTAAATATTAGTGACCAACAACTTAGCAGATTCTATCTTCAGTCACACAGTGGCTCTCTCTCATTGTCAGCTACTGTTACTGTTAGCAACTATGTCATCTGTTCATTGCCAGCTGCTGTCAGTCTTATCAACTATAAATCCTCGGGTGGGAAAGGGATAACTCCAGCCCATCCAATCCTACAGTCACTCCTCCAACAACCCCAGTGGAACCAGAATGTTTGCCTTTTGACAGCAGCACTGACCTTTATTAGCACTGTGATTTTCAGCAAGCGACTCAGTTTTCCCATCTGAAAAATGGGATCTTAGTAACAGTACTTCCCATGAGCTCCAAGCTGAGGAGTAAATGAGTTAATACTCAGAACAGCGTTTGGCATTAAGTCTTAGCTATTATTGTTACAACTGGAGTGATTTAAATAACTGGAGTTAGTCTCATTTGACTATCAGGACAGGGCTAGGGCGCATACATCTTGAATAATCACGACATTACAACGCCTTGGCAGCAAAGATAAACACTAAAAACAAACAAAAAGCCTTACCTCCTTTTCACTAATAAGCAGCAGTCCAGGTTAGCCTGCAAAGTTGTCAGTTTCAGTCTCCTCCTGGAACATATTTCTCCAAGTCTGTCTAATCCTACATTTGCTCTAAACTTCTGGGGACACTTCAGTTTTCAGCAAGTGACTTTGTGAAACTCCGCAGTTCAATGTTTCCTTGCCAGGGAGAGCTCATGAGCTGGATTTTATGACCTATCCAACAGACCTCCTTGGCTCCAATACTTGGGCTGCTCAGTGTCTTCCTGGGGGTGGGGGGAAGGGCTTGGTTCTTTTTAAAAACCTGCCCACAATTCCATCTCTTCTAAGACACACACAGACTAAGCCACGATTCTTATCTGTGACTTGTATGAAGTTCAATCAAACAAATAAACAGAGTTGCCCATAAATACGTTGTTGCAAATCTCTACTGAGCTCTCCCCATAAGAACCTAATCAGACCCAAGATGCTCTGACCACCCCCAACCCCCACCCAGAATGATGATGAGGAATGCAGCCAAAGGAGGCAGGAAGGCACAAGGAGAGGGCTCTGCCTAGGCCCCCTGTACTGTGGAAATCTGCAGAGAAGACACGCCGGACGCTAAGGACAGAGACCCAGGCCCAGGAACGATGTGAATTCTGGGGCCTCACTGGGTAGAGAGCACCAGCCGGGAAGAAGGCTGTGAGGCATATGGCTGCCTCTTGATCGCAGCAGGAAGAGGGGGCAGGCAGCAAGGGTGTGGGCGGGAGGTGGGGGGGAATGGGGCCTCTCTTAATAAGGCTGCGGTCTGGGCCCGGACCAGAAGGGAGTAGCTGTCAGTTTCATTTGGAGCTGGGGATTGGTGAGGTGCTCATCCGGCAATGGCCTCCACCCAGTGCGCGTCCAATCAACGCTGTTTTTCAAAGCCTCGTCCAGCTTTGGCCAAGGAGACAGCGATTAAAGCCAGGGGCTCGGTCTGAAGCCTGCCGGAGCCTAGAGCTCTGCAGCTCAGGAAACTTGACACCCAGGGAGGGAAACTGAAGGAGGAGAGTCACAGCCAAACAAACCCACCTTCCGCCAGCCCGCGCTCTGAGCCCAGAGGCCAGACCCTGGCAGCGGGAGGGATGGCCAAATGCCTGCACGCTCTTCCTCCTCCAGGGTCACGATTTCCCTAGAGAGGAGACCCTCTTTCTTCGACCATGCGGAGAGCTTCCTTTATGAACCCTTGCTTGGGGAACAGTATGTTAGTGTTCCGTGTTGGAAACACTGTTGGTCGCAGATCTGCAGATCAGACACTCTGATGAGCCGGTGCAATCTGCTATCACTCCCTTTCTACCCTTGAACCAACACTGGGTGGATTGTGTCCCGAGGAATCCATGGTACTAGATAGCCTAAAGTAGGAAGCGTTTAGCTGTACAAGTTAGTTGATTTCTTTTTCAAGATTGGCGGCCATAGAATCAAATCAGAGGGGGCTGGGATGATAGGTCAGCACTACTTCAGACCTGCTGTGTAACCTAAGGCAAATAGCTCCACCCTTCTGAGCTTCAATTTCCTCATCCATACAATAGGGATAATAGTGACCATACCATATGACTGTTACTCAAATTAAATAAGATTGTCTATTTAAAGCAGTGACGATAATGTCTGGCATAACAAGTACCGAATACATGGTAGCTATGAATTTATCTAATGCTCAAGTCTTTATCATTTTCCAAACAATTCTATTAAAATCATTGTAAAGATTGGCCGGCACCGCGGCTCACTAGGCTAATCCTCCACCTTGTGGCGCCGGCACACTGGGTTCTAGTCCCGGTCAGGGCGCCAGATTCTGTCCCGGTTGCTCCTCTTCCAGGCCAGCTCTCTGCTGTGGCCAGGGAGTGCAGTGGAGGATGGTCCAAGTGTTTAGGCCCTGCACCCCATGGGAGACCAGGAGAAGTACCCGGCTCCTGCCATCGGATCAGCACGGTGTGCCGGCTGATTGGAGGGCGAACCAACGGCAAAGGAAGACCTTTCTCTCTGTCTCTCTCTCTCTCTCACTGTCCACTCTGCCTGTAAAAAAATTAAAAAATAGTAATAAAATAAAATAAAAAATTAAAAAAATCATTGTAAAGATCAATTCAGTAGACTGTGCCACAGTCTCACTGCTCCATATCCCCTGTTCTCTCTTCCCACGCGCCAGCCCAGCCAGGCTCAGTGGCCCCGCTCCTCACCCTGGTACAAAGATTGGCACCAGGACTGTTTTCTCTTCCCGCTTGTCTGTCCCACCCTCCCATCATGCGAAAAGAATTCACTTCCATTTGAAGGGACTATGATAAATTGGAAAAGATGTTCACCAAGTATTCCAAAACCTTGACAATATTCATAGAGTCTGGGTCAGAATGTTTTTTTCTAGAAAATAATCACAATGCTGTTGTCCCACAACATAGTAAGATATCTGGATCTCTAATTTTAACTTTTTCCACAGATTCATTCAGCGTTCTCTGAACTGAAATTTTACATGCCATTGAGTAAAGTAAGGTATTGTTAATATTGAAAAGGTAATAATCCTGTGTTTCAGCAGTTATAGAGCTCAGAATTAACCGGAATGAAAGCTCAAGTAGCAAAACTGGTCTGGCTTTTGTGAGTTGGCAAATGGTGTGTTTTTTGTAATATCATTACAGCAGTTACTAATATTTCCAAACTCTTGTCATATCGTGAGGAAGTAGCTCAACAGATTCATTTTTAAAATATTTGTTGAGCAATTTCTAAACGTCAGGAAGTGTGCTAAGTACTGAGGATATACACACAGTTACTTCTGACTTGTGTCGGAGTTTAGTAGGAGATTCAGGAAGATGAAGTCAATTACAGGATGATGTGAGAAGGCAGCTGTGGGGAGAGCACAGAGCACTGTAAGAGCCCCCGTGGGAGAACACCTGACCCAGGTTTAAGGGTCAGGAAAAGCTCCCCAGACTAAGCAATATCTAAGCTAAAGCCCAAGGAGTGTACACAACACTCAGTGAGTAGGTGACAATGCTACAAGGAGAAGCACCCTCGTGTAGGGGGCTCAGAGGGAATATGGGGAAATAGAATCATTCTCCTGGGACTCCAGCATGGAGTGCATAGCACAAGCAGCAAGAAAGGAGACCAGAGGAGGCAGAAATGTTGTAGGGCATTTCTCTGACCACAAGAGGGAACCGCTAGAGGACCACAGACAAAGGAGTGCCATGATCAGATAAGAAACAAAATCGGAAGAGAAAGGGAAAAATGGGAAATGGAAAGGCAAAGTTAAGAAACTGTTGCCCCTCTGGCCTCAGAATCAGCCCTTAAGGCATTTGGATCTGGCAAAAAAAAAAAAAAAAAAGCCCACGTGAGAATTTCAGGCATGGAAAGCCAGGACATTGTGGCAAAAAATGACCTACAAGAAAGGTCTCTGTGAGATTCCAGTGGAAAGACGGGGCCATCTGTCGCTCCCCCTCTTCGTGGAGGAACGACACAAGACCCTGCCTAGGCTTCATATCCGAGTCACGGCACCATTATGTCGCTCCCCCTCTTCGTGGAGGAACGACACAGGACCCTGCGCTGTTCTTTTGTCTGCTCGGCCCTCCCCGGGTTTGCTGCTGGTTCTTCCCGGGTTGGCTACCGACCCTTCCACCTCCGTGGAAGGGCAGTTCCCCCTGCCACTTTCCCCACTTCCGTGGGGGAGCGGCACACCACCGGCCGGCTCTCTCGGGAGCTGCTCAGGTGTTCCTCCAGATAGATGTTCTTGGTGCATGTTGTCTCTCTCCTCCTTTATAGTCGTCTTCCACCAATCCCAACTCTGCTACCCACATGCCGAGTACGCTGCTCTCCTCCAATCAGGAGCAGGATCAGTCCTGCAGGTCATCACTCAAGTTGGCGAGAGGCAGCTGCGTAGAAGTTGTTACTCCCTTCTCAGCGCCATATTGTGGGAGAGCAGATGCATAGATTAAGTCTTTTTTTTTTTTTTTTTTTTTTTTATTTTTTGACAGGCAGAGTGGACAGTGAGAGAGAGAGACAGAGAGAGAAAGGTCTTCCTTTGCCGTTGGATCACCCTCCAATGGCCGCCGCTGCAGCCGGCGCACTGCGCTGATCCGATGGCAGGAGCCAGGATCCAGGTGCTTTTCCTGGTCTCCCATGGGGTGCAGGGCCCAAGCACCTGGGCCATCCTCCACTGCACTCCCTGGCCATAGCAGAGAGCTGGCCTGGAAGAGGGGCAACCGGGACAGAATCCGGCGCCCCAACCGGGACTAGAACCCGGTGTGCCGGCGCCGCAAGGTGGAGGATTAGCCTATTGAGCCACGGCGCCGGCTCTAGAATAAGTCTTAATTCCAGTAACAGTCTAGTCCAAGTTGCTCCCCACAGCCATCAAAAAAGGAGGTACCTTTCTCTGAAGGGAGGAGAGAACTTCCACTTTGCTTATGGCCTTGTCTAAATAAGGTCAGAGTTTGTGGACTCAAAAGGCTTCCACAGCCTTGGCAGCTCATATTAAGAGCCTCGGGTGATTACTGATGTCATAAATAAGAGTGTCAATTGTTAATCACAGGAGTCACTGTGCACTTGCTCCTCATGTAGGACCTCTGTCCTTAATGAGTTGTAAAAATTTTTCTTCAAACAGTACTTTAAACTTTGTGTGTCTGTGTGGGTGCAAACTGTTGAAATCTTAGTATAGAGTTGGTCTTCTGTGTATAAAGATAATTAAAAAGGAATCTTAATGAAGAATAGGATGGGAGAGGGAGTAGGAGGTGGGACAGGAGTGGAGGTGGGAGGGCAGGTATGGGGGGAAGAATTGCGGTATTACTGAAGCTGTACCTATGAAATTTATATTTATTAAATAAAAGCTTTCTGAAAGAAAAGAGGGAAGGGAAGGGAAGGGAAGGGAAGGGAAGGGAAGAAGCTGTTGCCCAAACAGGGCAAATAGAAAGGAAAAAAAAAGTAGATTATCAAGAGTTAGGTATGGAACCAAATGGGCTATGATTGGGTTCAAAGGTGAGGAAGAGTGAAGGTCAGGAGGCCAGAGTTTCTTGCTTTGGAGGCTGGAGATCCTACCATAGGGCCCTCGCACAAACTGTTCTCTCTGCCTCGAGTGCTCCTCTCCATACACCTCCTACACTCACACACTTCATTCAGGTTCCTGCTCAAACACTGCCTTGTCAGCGGCCTTCTTCAACCACCCCATATAAAATAACACCTTCTCAGTGCCCTAATTCTGTCCCATCCCCATTATTTTCTGTCCATTTATCTTCTTTTAAAAAAAATTATTTATTTGAAAGAGTTACAGAAAGGCAGAGGCAGAGAGAGAGAAGGAGGTCTTCCTGGTTCACTCCCCAGATGGCCACAACAGTCAGAGCTGCACCAATCCGAAGCCAGGAGTTTCTTTTGGGTCTCTGATGTGGGTGCAGGGACCCAAGGACTTGGGCCATCTTCTACTGCTTTCCCAGGCCATAGCAGAGAGCTGGATCAGAAATGGAGCAGCCGAGACCCGAACCAGTGCCCATCTGGATACCAGCACTGCAGGTGGCGGCTTTACCCACTACACCACAGCGCCGGCCCCTCCATTTACCTTCTAATGGTATTATAGAGTGTTTATTACTGCCTGACACTTTATGTATTTATTCATTCAGTTGCCTTTCTGTCTTTGTGAGAATGCAAACTTGTGAGAGCAATAATTTGTTCTCTTCTGTTCACTGGTTCAGAATCTAAAAGAGCTCTTGCCAAATAGACTTTCCCAGCATAGCTTTGCTTAATGAATAAGTTTGTGAAGTTAGGAAACATAAGAGAAAGCACAAAGGTAACCCAGAAAGACACACATTTACAACTATTTCCAACATGTCATTCAGAAGCTCCTTTGCTTTTTAGCTAATGAAGACACTAGATATACAGAAAAGTATACAAATCACACCTGTACAGCTCAGTAAATTATAACAAATGAACACATCCAGGGATCACCGAACACAGTAAGAAACAGAACCTCCTCACAACACAGAAGCCCTCTACACAGCTTTCCCAATCATTATGCCACTTGCCCCTCCCTGTAGGTAATCAGTAAGCTGACTTCTAACCTCATAAATATTTTTGCCTGCCTCTGAGATTTTTATATAGGTAATAATTCCATTTGCTTGACTCCTTTTATTTAAAATTGGATTTGTGAGCTTCTTCCACATTGTCATATGAAACAACACTTCATGCTTTTTCGGCATGCTTTGCTGTAGAGGATTCCACTTTATGAATGGTCTGTAGCTTATTGTCTACTAATGAACACCTACACATTTCCTATTAGGAGCCATTACTAATAATTCTATATGAACATTGCAGAATGTACCTTTAGTAAACATGTAGGCACATTCCTTATATACATATAGGTGTATATAAAGGTAGATGGATGATAGATACAGATATAGAAGAGTAATTGTCAGATCATAGATTATGTATGTATATGTCCAGTTTTTATAAATATTGACAAGAAGTCATTCAAAATTTTTGCACCAGTTTCAACTCTCACTTGTAATGTGCATACATTCTTTTCCATTCTCCAAATCCCCAACATACTTGGCAGCACAAGTCCTTAGTTTCAGTTATTTGGGCGGGTGAGGAGTGGTATTTCATTTCCTTGATGACTAACGAAGGTAAGCACGTTTTCAGATGTGTCATTTGGATATCCACTCTTGTGAAGTTCCTATTTGGGTCTCTTTTCCCCATATTTGGTCTTATTTATTATTATTATTGATTTGGGAGTTATTTTTAGCTCTGAATACAAGCACTTTATTGGTTGTAAATGCTCCAAATATTTTCTGCAACTCTACTGTTTGCCTTTCCTTTTTTTTTTTTTAAGTTTACTTACTTATTTTAGAGAAAGAGAGAGGAAAAAAGAGAGCTCTCTCATCTGCCAATTCATTCCCCAAATGCCTGCAGTGGCTGGGGCTGGGCCAACACTGAAACCTGGAGGCGGAAACTCAATCCAGGCATCCCATGAGGGTGGCAGGAACCCAGTGAAGTGACCCACCATTGCTGCCTCCCAGGGTTTGCATGGGCAGGGAGCTGAAGTCAGGAGCTAGAGCCAGATATGAAATCCAGGTACTCCAGTATGAGGTGTGGCCATCTCAGCCAGTGTTTTAACCACTAGGCCAAGTGCCTGCTCTAACTTCCCCTTTCTTAACAGTAACTTTGAATAAACATGAATTCTTCACTTGAATGCAGTCCACACTGTGCCAGTCTTTCCCTTCAGGATAATGCTGTCCGTGAACTTAAAACTGTTGTAGGGAAATAATCACAGAGGAAAATGAGTAAAGCAGGCAAATGGAGGTGAAAGAAAAGCACCTAGCAAATGGGGAGAATGCTCTGAGCCAAGGCAGAGACGTGCTCCCGAAACTGTGCAGACCCTGGGCTGGACTGGTTAGGGTAGGAGGTTTATGTAAGTATACGCAGGAGAAAAGTTTAGCCAAGTAAGGTGAGGTTAGACTGCAGGCACCTTTAAAGCCAGACCCAGGTGTTTTCCTTTGACCTGAAGGTCATGCTGAAGCAGACATTGGCAATAGCCTGCAAGACCTGCTTCTACAGGCTCATTAAGCTGATTGTCCAGTTTTCGAGTTTTCTGCACATCAGCTGACATCATGTTGGTGGCTTGAAATCAAGCACTGGAAAAGTATTTGCACAATGAAAATCAGCTCACATCCGGGCAACCCACCTCCCCCAAGAGCCAGTTGTTAAACCTCTGCCAGCAGCGCATCAGCAGACACTGCTCTTCCTCATCTCTGTGCTCCCATCACTGAGCACAGGGTCTGCGGCAGTGTTCATTGAATCACTTGGCATTTTGGAGGGCAGGCATTTGGGTCAGCAGTTAAGACATCACGTGGGCTGTCCACATCCCACCTCAGAGAGCCATTCAAGTCCCAGCTCAGCTTCCCATTCCAGTTTCCTGGGATGTGCACTCTGGTAAGCACAAGACCTTGGGTCCCTGCAACCCTCATGGGAGACCCAGATTGAGGGCTAGACTCCTGGCATTGGCCTAGCCCAGCCCCAGCTCTTGAGGGCATATGGGAAGAGAACCAGCAAATGGAAAATCAATATCTCTTTTTCTGTCTGTAACTCTGTCTTTCAAATAAAATAAATCTCAAAAAAATGAAATAAAAAGACAATCCAATTAAAAAAGAGTTATACCCAAATAAAAAAAACTTCTAAAATTAACTTTTTAAAAAAATCATAAATTGGACTTTTTCACAACACCACATATCATTCCTTTTAGGAGCACAAGTAAACACGTTTTTCTGATAATAATTATGAGAATCCTATGCTCTGCTGCTTCAGCGCAATCACCAGGTATGAGACGAAGCTGACTGTGGGAGAACACAGAATCCAAGGCAGGCAGTGGGCACGGGAAGCCAGTTCCTGCAGTGCCCAGTCCTCAGGAGTATTTCTCGGCCAGCTGTGTTCCTAGGAGTTCTGTGGAGCATCCTTTCCCATGAAAATCTCAGAGTGGAAACAGCCCAGGCGATTCCTCGAGCCAAAAGCTCATCGAACACACAAGGCCACTGGACGAGCAGCCTGGAGCCTGTACGCCAGACACTGGGCTTCTCCCTTGGTGTTCCCTCCAAAAACAGGATGGGAAACGTCAGATGGTGAGAAAGCTTATGACTCACACCAACAATGCCCTATGGGGGAAATGGGCTTTCAGTTACAGGGTGAGTAAAGTTTTATTTGCTATACAAACCCAAGAGCCAAAACTTGGTGAAAAAAAAAAAAAAACATAAATCAAAACAGACACCACACCAGAATTTCCAAGCAATTTAAAAATCTAACTGCAGATCCCTGTGTTTTTAGAGCAAGAATACCATTCCAATGATTCTTAACCAAAAGAATGGCCAGGGTTGGTTCAGTGTGGGGGTCGGCATATGAGAAGTTCCACAGCAGTAGGGTTGAGGGCCTGTGTGATTCAAACGAAAGTTATCTTGGATTATAACTGCTTTAATTTATTTTTAGTCATGGTAACTCACTTGGAAATCTCTAAGAACATTATAGAAGGCATAACGTTTTACATTTATAAAAAGAAGCATGAGTTTTCCAAAGGATGAACAGTATTCATATACTTTAATTCTCATCTTTCGCAGATGAGGAAACCCGAAATTCAACTGTAAACTCTACAAGAACAAGGAGCAGGCTGGCGCCGCGGCTCACTAGGCTAATCCTCCGCCTTGCAGCGCCGACACACGGGGTTCTAGTCCTGGTCGGGGCGCCAGATTCTGTCCCGGTTGCCCCTCTTCCAGGCCAGCTCTCTGCTCTGGCCCAGGAAGGCAATGGAGGATGGCCCAAGTGCTTGGGCCCTGCACCCCATGGGAGACCAGGAGAAGCACCTGGCTCCTGCCATCGGATCAGCGTGGTACGCCAGCTGCAGTGTGCCAGCCGCGGCGGCCATTGGAGGGTGAACCAACGGCAAAGGAAGACCTTTCTCCTTTCTCTCTGTCTCTCTCTCTCACTGTCCACTCTGTCAAAAAAAAAATAACAAGGAGCAAGTCTATTACACATCAGTATGTGACCGTCTCTAATTACGCCTGACACATAGTAGGTGTGCCAGGAATAACTACTGAACAAATGAACAAGAGTCATGACTTGGAGCGTGACACGTGTTAGCATTTTGGCAGAGCTGGCTCCAGGGTCCTAACCCCAAACCCAGTGATTTCTCCATCCTGGTTTGGTGGTTAATTAGGAACAAAAAGTCCGGAGCCAGACTGCCGAGTTTCCTAGGCCAGACCCACCACTTACTAGCTGTGTGTGACTCTGGGTGGGGTTTGGAACATCCCCCAACCTCAGCTTCCTCTTCTGTAAAATGGGGGTAATCATAGTCCAGCTCCCAGAGAGCAGTCATGAGCATAACATAGGGAAACACATGCAAGGCATTTAGAAACTGCCCAGCCCACATGTCAATACACGTGAACATTGTTCTATTAAGTGATAAGATGGGACTCCCTGAACATAGTACCTAACAGCTCAGCTGTCTTCTGCATTCTTAACAACCCTTTGGAAAATTAGCCCGAGACAAAACTGTAAAGCATTGTCTATGACACTTCACATTTTTCTCCAGTAGCCCAGCAATTCAAAGTAAACCCAAAGACCACCCAAAAACATAAACAAGACAGGCTTTGAAGGAAGGGCTTTTGTGACTCATTAACTATCCCCTGTAATGCCTGGCAGAGAATAGGTGAGATAGGTTAACTGTCAATAGTTCAGATGGTATCCTTTGTGTCCCAGGTTTAAATCCAAATTCCTCTTTATTGTATGATCTGGGAAGAGTGATTTTCCCTCCCTGAGTTTATGCTTCTTCAGATGTAAAATGAGTTTAGTACCTGCACTTACCACAGGCTTGTGGTGAGAACTCAACATTGGCACTTAGCTGGAAATACAAGCATTTCTACACATGACAATGCGAATTCCCGTGAGTTCTGGTCAACTCAACTACGTGACAGAGAATGGTATTCTCTTGTCACTGGCTGTCCCTACTGACCACATTGCAACCGGCACAGGAGCCATGGACCAAGTGCACGCAGCCGTGCTGACACTGGCCTGAAGAGATGTGCAAACAATACATGAAGCCAACACTGATGACGGGAACAAAGTGCAGGCCCAACCAGCCCCAACTGAGGAAACTTTGTCACACAATGGAAATGTGGGCATCTTTCTGATGTGACATCATGTGGCCACCTTGAGGGCTGAGGTTTCATCAATGGAAACAAACTCCAATGTCCCACCCATTGACAAGAGTCTGAGGACCGGCCGGCACCACAGCCAAAGCCAGCCATACCACCACTGGCAGGCGGGATGACGGATGCACTGGGTTTGAGCTCTCTCTGGGTGCCTCTCCACCCCTTGGGACTTTCCTGGCCTTTGTCCTGCCAGTATCCAGCAGAAGCACAGCTCAGTTCAAGCTAGGACAATCAACCTTTGGACAATCGCATCTATGGACATATTCCAGCACCGCTCCTCTATGACTCATGCAGTCTTGCTTTCTGGGCAGACCCATCACCCACACTCAGATTGGATTATTAATAGAGAGTGTAGCTGTTCTTCAACTAACAGAGCTTAAAACCAATAAACTAGAAGATTTTACCACGTGAGGGTGGTGCTATGAGCAACAGCTTAGACTCTAGGGGCTGGTGTGTTGGCGTAATGGTAAAGCCACCACCTGTGATAGGGCACCCGCCAGTTCGTGTCCTGGTTCGAGTCCCGGCTGTTCCAGAGCCAGGTGCAGGCTGAGTACACTCAGCTGACCCACTGAGTTACCTTGGGTGGGACAGTTAACTTCTCTGTGCCTTGGTCATCTTATCAGTAAGCTCTACTGCACATCACTTCCATGAGATCAAATGAGCTCATGCGTAAAACACTTAGGAAGTATCCAGGAAACAGCAAGCATGCTACAAAGGCTGGCTGTCATTAGCACACAACCTACACTGAGTGGTAAAGGATGCGTCCAAATGAAGAGAAAGGAGACAGGGAAGGAGCCGAATGCTGAGCTGAAAGGCTGTTGTGTCTTTGTGCGGGCTGGTTCCTGCACTGGAGAAATACATGACTTTTGCTTCATTCTTAACACATGCTCAAATAGTCCCATCAGTAAATGTCTCATAGAACACATCCAAAACAAAGACTTTTTTTCTCTGCCCCATTCCTATACAACGCTGAAGATGCTGATCGAACCACATGCAATGTTTCCAAAACAATCACCTTTAGACTGAAGCAACCTGGAAATTTTCAATGGACTGGACGGCAGTTTCAAAAAATGAGCAACAAATCCTTAAACAAGCCAGCATTCCTAATCTGCCACAGCCACTTCTGGAAATTATAAGCAAACGCCGACACGACTAGGAGTTAGTCTACCTATAACCAGCACAGCATGGCCAGAGGCTAGGGAAAGCAAGCGGAGCAGTGGGCCCATTTCACAGCCATGGCCACACTTTTCCCAGGGCTGACAACCAAGCCCCAGGGCACCCAAACCGCCTGTCAGTATTCCTAGACCAGGTCATGCCTTGCCTTCCCTTCCTCCTCCCGCATCCAGGACAGTTGTGAGGGAAATCAGAAAGTGTAACTCTGGTCAAGACCACTTTACCAGCTGTGCAAGGAAGTCAGCGTCAGGCAGAAGAAAGGCCAGAGTAGCCTCAAGCCTGGCAGCCTGGTTGTCTTCTTGCTCTGGCTCTTTCCGCTTTCGTTCCTACCAGGCCCCCTCCTGTCCCTACCCAAAGCCTTCACCGTGTGTGGATTTTAACAAGAGAAAATGAGGTGCTAGGACTATCTTTGCTATACTCTGAGGAGGCTGAGATCAACTCAGTCCAACAAATTTTTAAAACCATCAACAATAGCAATAATTCATTGTTTATGGAGGACTTAAACAAAACTCCAGATAATTTTATAGGTCTATAAGACAGCAAAACCAACAGGACACAGTCCTTCTTTTTAGAATGACATATATTTGAATGATGTACCCAAGATGACAGTTAATAAAAGGTGAAATTATGATTTCAGCCCAGGCAGTGGGTCTCCAGACTGCACATTTCTTTTTTTTTTTTTTTAAGATTTATTTATTCATTTGAAAGTCAGAGTTACACAGAGAGAGAAGGAGAGGCAGAGAGAGAGGTCTTCCATCTGTTGGTTCACTCCCCAATTGGCCGCAACAGCCAGAGCCGCACTGATCCAAAGCCAGGAGCCAGGAGCTTCTTCCAGGTCTCCCATGTGGGTACAACAGCCCAAGGACAGGGCCATCTTCTACTGCTTTCCCAGGCCATAACAGAGATTTGGATCAGAAGTGGAGCAGCTGGGACTTGAACCATCGCCCATATGGGATGCCAGCGCTGCAGGCAGTGGCATTACCTGCTATGCCATAGCTCTGGCTCCCAGGCTGTACATTTCTAACCATTCTACTACCCTACCTCCCAATCATGAGAAGGAAAAGTTCTTGTTGCCAAGTTCAAGTTTGGGTATTGTGTACATCTGTAGATTTCAGGTTTTCTTGGTTTTTTTTTTTAAGTGAATTTATGGGGTTAATAAAGATAATTAGTTGTAATAATAATTAGTAAATATAAGAATTAATTAAGATAGTATTTGTGCTAAAGGCACTGTGTGTGTGAGTGGGTTTGTATGAGGTACTTTAAAAAGTTCATGACAAACAGAATTATGAGACAAGCTGACTTTCATGTACATTTTTGAAATCTGTGCATACAGGGAGTTTTCAAAAAGTTCATGGAAAATGTATATCACTAACAAACTGTGCATGGATTTCAAAAATGTTTTTGTGCCAACATAAACTTATCTTTTCACTCCATTTTCCCATAAACTTTTTGAAGAACATTTGTGTCTCTGTGTGTGTGTGTTCTGTTCCACATATGAGGTTTTCAAGGCTCCCAGGACCCACATCACATGAGTTTTTATATAACCCTTTTTGGCTGGTTGGATGCTGGTTGGTTTGAATCATTTCATGATGGTTCCACCCACACAAGCAGAAGTATTCTACTAGGAAACAAAGCATCTGTCTTTTAACCTCTCTTAAATTGCTACAAAACTTCTTGTTCACACACATTCTCTAAAGTCCAAATAGCCAAAACCTGAGCTTTGGGTCTTAGAGAAGTCTGAACACAGCTCTGCAAAAAGAACCCAGTCCCTCATGTTCCGTAAAACGTCTAAATGAAGAATCAGCAATGTTAGTTGGGGAAGAATAAACCAGATTAAAAATTACATTAAAATTCTTGGCATTTGACTTTAGGTGTACAGGGTCAAGTTGCCATGATAAGGTATGGTTAACACCAGTCAATGCAGTAATTCTTTTGGATTGAGGAATCTCATATATTTATAAAAGAAGCATATTTTTCATTCCTTGTCAAATAGAGGCTTGGAAGGAAAAGGCAGCATTGCCCTCATAAATTAAATGGGAAACTGAGATAGAAAAAACTGAATTAGATTCACCAAGAGAATCGAAGAGTTTTAGAACTGGAAGAATTCACTTGTACAAGTTCGCAAAGCAAGTGAATGGTGCTACCACACTCAGGCCTCCTGGAGCTGTATCTAGAGTTTTTGGAAAACAAGGCCACACTGAAGTATGTTTGTGTTGGTCTTTCTCTGGATTTTGTGTTGTGTTCCTTTGATCTAAATGTCTTCCTGTTGTCATTAGCACACAGTCTCAATGGCAGTAGTACTATGTCGTCAAATAGAGTAGACTCCTCCACGTTGTTCTTCTTTTCCCAAGTTTTTCTTTTTTTTTTTTTTTTTTTTTTTTTTTTTTTACAGGCAGAGTTAGACAATGAGAGAGAGAGAGAGAGAGAGAGAGAGAGAGACAGAGACAGAGAGAAAGGTCTTCCTTTTGCTGTTGGTTCACCCTCCAATGACTGCCGCGGCCGGCACACCACGCTGATCCGAAGCCAGGAGCCAGGTGCTTCTCTGGGTCTCCCATGGGGTGCAGGGCCCAAACATTTGGGCCATCCTCCACTGCCTTCCCGGGCCACAGCAGAGAGCTGGACTGGAAGAGGGGCCACCGGGAAAGAATCCGGCACCCTGACCGGGACTAGAACCGGGTGTGCTGGCACCGCTAGGTGGAGGATTAGCCTATTGAGCCGCGGCGCCGGCCATCCAAGTTTTCCATAGCATTATAGTTTCTTGGCCTCTCAATCTAAATTTTAGCACAATGTCATCATGCTCATGCAAAAAAAGTTACTAAGATTTTGGTAAGAATTATGTTAAGTCTACATTTCAAGAAATTCAAGAATTTCAAGAACTGGCATCATTGCTATCATGTGTGTTCATACTGTTGAGCACTTCCATTTATTTAGTTCTTCTTTTGTTTTTTTCATCAGGTTTTATAACTTTCCACCTACAAGTCCTATGTATGTTTTGTTATATTTCCACAAAAGCATTTTCAAGTGATTATAAATAACATAATGTTTTTTATTGTAGTGTCCACAAGTCCATAACTAGTGCATAAAGATACAGTTGATTTTTGCATCCTGAGAGCTTACTGACCCACCTACTAGTTCTGAGGGGCATGTTTGGTACATTTGTTTGGATTTTCTATGTACGTAATTGTGTCATCTTCAAATATATATGTAGTTTCATTTTTCTCTTTTCCAATCTGTATGCCTTTAATTTACTTCTTGGAATGGCCAGAACCTCCAGTACTCTATCAAGTAAGAGTGGCAGAACAGGCATCCTTGACTAGATCCTATCTCCAAGGAGAAAGCATTTAGTCTTTCAACATTAAGTATCACATTAGCTGTAGACTTTTTACAGATGCTGTTTACCAAATTGAACTAATTCTCCTCTATTCCTAATTTATTGAGAGCCTCGATCTTTTGTGAGTGTTGAATTTTGTCAAATTATTTTCCCCACCAATGAATATGAATATAATTTTATATTAGAGTTGTTTGACAGGGGCCAGCACTGTGGTGTAGCAGGTAAAGCTGCTGCCTGCAGTGCCGGCATCCCATATGGGCGCCAGTTCAAGTCCCAACTGCTCTACTTCCAATCCGGCTCTCTGCTATGGCCTGGGAAAGCAGTAGAAGATGGCCCAAGTGCTTGGGCCCCTGTATCCACATGGGAGACCCAGAGAAAGCTCCTGGCTCCTGGCTTCAGATCAGCTCAGCTCTAGTTGTTGTGGCCATTTAGGGAGTGAGCCAGCGGCTGGAAGACTTTCTCTCTCTGCCTCTGTCTTTCTGTAAGTCTGCCTTTCAAATAAATAAATAAATCTTATAAAGTCAGTCTCACTTGATATGGTATGCAATTCTTTATATACTTTATTGTATTCAATTTGCTGATATTTTGTTGAGAATTTTGAGCTCTTCTTCTTTCCTTTGATAGAATTTTTCATCCTTTTCTTCCAATATACCAATATCATTATATTTGAAGGAACTGTCTTAGAGACAGCATAAACTTAGATCATGTTTTGAAAGTACTCCACTAATTTTTATCATTTTTATAATTCAAACAATTGCATGTGTTTTAATCTAATGAATTAATTCATTTTATCTTCAAAATAATATACTCAAAATATATCTGTTTCACAAATGAGAAAACTGAAACACATGTAGGTTAAAAATTTTTCTCCCTGAGTTAACATACCTAGCAAATTGTAGGTTTGAAATTTGAACCAATTTGAACCCACAGTGTTCACCAGCCTCAACTGGCCAGAAGCTAGGCTACCTTAATCTCACACCTAGAGTTTGACTCAGGCAGCATTTATTCTAACGGGTGCACCTGCTCAGGGTACGCCAGTCCCATCTGGGAGAAGTGAAGGTCCAATTCATCTGTTAGGCCTCTGGCCTGAGAGTGCTTACAGCCACACATGCCAGAAGTGATAGCTGCTATTGCTACTAGGTTCAGGTAGGCAGGGGGTACCAGTGCTCTTCTTGTGATCCCAGAGGACCTGGGCAGTAGAAGCCAAAATCATTGGCAGGCTGAGTGAGTGGTACAGAGTCCCAAGCCAACTAAAAAAAAAGAGGGGGGGTCTACTTCAGCATGGGCAAACACAGTAGCAGTATCCAGACAAAGAGAGGTACACTAGGTCCAGTACTGTGGTGTAGCAGGTAAAAATCACTGCCTGCGGCACCACCATCCCATATGGACACTGGTTCGAGTCCAAGCTGCTCCATTTCCAATTCAGCTCCTTGCTAATGTGCCTGGGAAAAGCAGTGGAGGACGACCCAAGTGCTTGGAACCCTGACACCCATGTGTGAGACCTGAAAGAAGCTCCCTGGTTCCTGGCTTTGGCCTGGCCCAGCCCTAGCATTGCAGCCATCTGGGGAGTGAACCAGCCAATAGAAGATCGATCTCTCTCTTTCAAATAAATAAATCTTTAAAATAATAAAAAAAAAAAAAGAGCTGCACCAAGGTAAGCATTGACCCCCCCACTCTATACCCTCACTGAGGGTTTCTCCAGGAAAGAGGTGGGAGAAGCCCAGATAAGACACTGGTCCAAAGCAGACACACAGACATCACTAGGGGCCTCTTAAGGTCATAGTTTAAGGCTCTTCCGGATTCGGCAGAAATCACCTAAATGTTCCAAGGCGGACCAAAAATTAACCTTCTTCCCTTGAAATAAATCAGATTATAAGATGACCCAGAGCCGGCACCATGGCTCAATAGGCTAATCCTCCACCTGTGGCACCGGCACACCGGGTTGTAGTCCTGGTCGGGGTGCCAGATTCTGTCCAGGTTGCTCCTCTTCCCATCCGGCTCTTTGCTGTGGCCCTGGAGTGCAGTGGAGGATGGCCCAAGTGCTTGGGCCCTGCACCCGCAAGGGAGACCAGGAGGAGGCACCTGGCTCCTGGCTTCAGATCAGCACGGTGCGCCAGCCGCAGCGCACCGGCCGCAGCAGCCATTGGGGGTAAACCAACAGCAAAGGAAGACCTTTCTCTCTGTCTCTCTCTCTCTCACTGTCCACTCTGCCTATCAAAAAAAAAAAAAAATGACCCAGAACAGAGGGCCATGGCTCTACATACACATCATAGCTGTGAACACTCTCATCCTAGGATCACCCACTCTCTGAATGTTTATGTCCCCTAAAAGTCATGAAACCTAATCCCCAGTCTGATGGCATTTGGAGTTGGGGCCTTGGGGGATGATTAAGTCAGAAGAGCGGAGCCTGCGCGCACTGCAGTAGTGTCCTTGCAGAAAGGGCGCCCGGGAGCTCCCTTCCTCCTTCTGACCTTGTGAGGACACAAGGAAACCGCAGTCGACGAGACGGGAGCTGGAACCTCCAGACACTAAATCTGACGGCGTTTGGATCTAGGATGTCCAGGCTTCCAGAACCAAGAGAAATAAATTGCTGTTGTTCCTAGGTCCCCTGGTCTGTGGTGGTTTGTGATAACTGCTCGAAGGGACTAAAACACTTCCCCACCACCCCAGCCTCCATGCAGGGTCTCCTGGAATTTGGGTGAGCTTGAGCAGTGCGATCAATAGAAAGAGGACAAAATGATCAGGTAAGTGACCTCTGTCACCACAGAGAGGACAGGACCTGGGGAACCAGCCAAAGAAAGAGACTCTCGGTCAACCCACAATTGTAACTTGCATAAATCAATCAATCAAATTGCGGGCTGAGACCATGTAGATGAAGTTTTAACCTGAGTGGCTAGAACCCCTTTGCCTGTGGTTAAGGCTGGGCACCGTAGACGAAACTAAATGAGATGATGTGCCAGCAATTTATTGCACAAAAACTAGAAAACAGGTCCGGGAAGGTTAAGACAGTCTCTCAAGGTCATCTAGCAAAAGGGGAAGCAGAGCTCCAGCCGAAAGTCTGGTTTCAATCTGGATCTTTGGCTCCAGTGTTCTCTTCATTCTACCACACTCCAACACAAAAACAAGCAGATGTGACGCTCACATTTGTAAGAACACAACATTCCTCCCCCAAAAAAGAAGCCACACTGACTTCCAGCAAGTCCCTGCCTGAGCCTGAATTTTCTTAGAAATATCTTTTCAATTTTATAATTTCAATTTTATAAAATATTTATAATTTCAATTTTATAAAAGCTGTGTGTTTCCAGATAAAGACTGAAATGCATCCAGCTTACAGGACTGAGTCAAGTCTTCTTACTTTCTCCCCTTCTTCTCTCTTCCCAATAAAAAGAAAGCAAAGAAAACCTTCCAGAAGATCGGGTTACATTGTTTTCTCACACTTAGATCGAGGGGTCCATTTCCCCAAGTGTCATTCTAAATACAACTGAGGCCATTCATCTCAATGAAGCCTTCACAAGAAAGACAAGGGCTGCTCTAGTGTCATTCACAATTCGAACACGCTTCAGCACTCTAGGAATCATCCTGGCAAACATTGTCCAAGCTCTTAACTTTAAAATAAGATGCTCACCTGTGTCTGTGGGCATCCGATTTGTTCTCTTTCCTATCTTCTCAAGATCTCGCAGCACCGTCTCCCTGACCCATGAGGCTGGAGAACTCTGAGACTTCCCTGGGTTCCCCTTGCCAAGCCCAATCCGGAGTTCAAGGGCAGAACAGTGTCCCTCTCTCACTGGTCTTTGAACACAACTCCTTTGTTGTCTGAGGGACTCCCATAGAGACTGCCACTGTTTGAGGGAAGGTACAAGTTTGCCTCTGGACAACTATTCTGTCTGCCCTGCAGGCCAAGGATGGGCAGCTCTGTGGGAAGAAATCCGATACCAGTCATAACTGAAGATGGTTTCCTAACCCCTCAGCTACTTGCTCCATGACCTTGGGCCCACGCTTCCTCCTTTACAAAAGAGGCTTTGGAACAGAGGCTCTCCTGTGGCCCCTCCCAGCTGTAACTTTCTGTAAAACCTAAGTTTCTCATGTGAAAACCCAGAGGATTTCAGAGAGGTTGATGCATCAGGAGAGGACAGAACCTCAGCAACCAAATCTTAAGAATAGATGATCTTGGGGCTGGCACTGTGGCGCAACAGGTTAAAGCCCTAGCCTGAAGAGCCAGCATCCCATATGGGCGCCGGTTCTAGTCCCGGCCACTCCTCTTCCGATCTGGCTCTCCGCTATGGCCTAGGAAAGCAGTAGAAGATGGCTCAAGTCCTTGGGCCCTTGCACCCACATGGAAGACCCAGAAGAAGCTCCTGGCTCCTGGCTTCAGATTGGCGCATCTCCAGCCATTGAGGCCCTTTGGGGAGTGAACCAGCGGATGGAAGACCTTTCTCTCTGTCTCTCCCTCTCATTGTCTATAACTCTACCTCTCAAATAAATAAATAAAATCTTAAAAAAAAAAAAAAGAATAGATGATCTTGTTACAGGAAATTGAATTGGGGCAATTTCCTTAGTCCAAATGGGCACCAGAGGCTGAGTGGAGGATCAGAAGCAGCTTGTTATCGTCAACGGGCCCTGTGGAATTGCTTGCCAAGACTGAGCCTCAAATCCAGGTTTCTTACAATATTTATAGGTTCATCAGCATCATGCCTGAATTGTTACAGCACTGCTGGACTTATTGCAGCCTACTTACATGACCATCACACAAAGTCATACCTATGTACATCTGAATTGCTGCAGTTGACCTACCCGGTCATTTGCAACAAGATGGAGGAATTTGGAAAATATCATGCTGAGTGAATTGAGCCAGTCCCAAAGGGACAAATATCATATGTTCTCCCTGATCGGTGACTACTAACTGAGCACCAAGGGGGAAACTTGTTGAAATGAAATGGACACTATGAGAAACAGTGACTTGATCAGCGATTGTAGCATTTTTCAGAAAGTACCCTCCACTCCCCTGTTCCTGAAAAGCCTCTGCCTGAGAGCCTCTACCTCCCCCTCACTCTACCCCAACCCCGGTTGCAACCTTATTTCCTCTTTAATCTAAATGTGTCCTTACTGTATGTCATGCACTCCTCTGGGTATGCTACCTACATTGCCTTGCAACCTTCACAGCAAATCTGTGACACTGAATTATTAGGATCAATTGTTTCCACATGAGTAAACTAAGTTTCAGAGGAGTTGCTCAACTTGTCAAAGGTCATACAACCAGCAGGTCACAGAGTCGACTCTTAAACTCAGCCGATTGGGTTCCAGACCCACATTCATCACTGCTATTTTGGGTTGAAAGATCTGTCTACAAGCTCAGTGGCTTTAGATTTATTTTTCCTCTCCCCTACAAGCTGTCCCAAACTCTTCATGGTATCCCCTTTATAAAAGTTAGAGGAAAAGGCCGACGCCGCGGCTCACTAGGCTAATCCTCCGCCTTGCGGCGCTGGCACACCAGGTTCTAGTCCCGGTTGGGGCACCAGATTCTGTCCCGGTTGCCCCTCTTCCAGGCCAGCTCTCTGCTGTGGCCAGGGAGTGCAGTGGAGGATGGCCCAAGTGCTTGGGCCCTGCACCCCATGGGAGACCAGGAGAAGCACCTGACTCCTGGCTTCAGATCAGGCTGTTGCAAGCATTTGGAGAATATGGAAGATACCTCTCTCAACCACTCTTTCTCTCTTTCCCTTTCTGTTGCTCTGCCTTTCAAATAACTTTAAAAAGAAATCAAAAAACTAAAATAGACATGCCAACTGAAAACTAAGAGAATGCAATTCATGTGCAGCAGATGGGTAAAGTGGTTTAGAAAGTGCAGTACTTTCATGGAGCCCTGAAATCATTGGTTGCCTCAAAATTCGTAACTCCCCATTTTTCTTTCTTCCACCTGATTCTTGGGGTTGAGAGCTGCTTGCACAATATTATCAGATTCAAAAGGCTAAATTAAAAAAATAAAAAGCTTGGAGGAGTCATCCAACTTGGAGGGAGTAAAAAGTCAGGCAGAAACACCAGAAAGCCTCCCCCAGTGCCCCCACCTATTCACAGAAGAGTCTCTTCTGTACTTCCTGTTCCCCCAGTTGTTACCCATGACAATGAGAAATCCACTGGCGGAAGACATAAAGAGGCTGCAAAGATCAACTGAGATTTGCCCGTGAATAGAGCCTCACAGAGTAAGGTGGTGAACAAAGAAAGTAATAGGACCCATCAACAATAAAATATTAATTGAATGCAACAATGTGGAGACAGAGGGGTCCTTGCTCTTTTAAGGAAGTCCACCATAGTAACCAACATAGAGTTGGAATGAGCAAAGCTTTAATGAACTTGAAGTTTAAAACAGAGGGACAGAGCAGCATTTGGAAGTGGCTTCCCAGAGGTAGAGGGCATCCTGCCTGGATCCTCAGGGAAGAAAAAGAAAAAGAGAAGGAAAATCTCTAGCCCCAACATGTGATGGGCTTGGAGCTCAAGGGAACTATGATCATTCCTCTTGCACTCCTGGGATCCAGCCGACAGCATTCAGAGCTGGAGCAAACCCCAACTGGCCACATCTCTGGAATAATATTGGTTTTGGTTCATTCTCTGTGATTGACCAGACCCCCTTAGGCACAGAGGAAACACCGCTTCCTTTGGACCAGTTTATACCCTTTTATTTCTCATAGGAAGTGTGGTGATTTTTCCATTTGTTTGGGCAATAGAAAGATGGGCATGGTGTGTCATAAGGAACTGAAGGTTACAAAGCACAAATGTTGTGAGCACAGCCTTTGGATGCCATTTTTAGCTCTTTGCTTTCTGGTTGTGTGACTTGCAAGCTACTTAGCCTTAGGCAACCCCACTTCCTTCATCTGTGGAAGGCAGTTGATAATATGGACCTGCTAGGATTTTTTTAAACTCCAGGGAATGCCCAAAGCTTTGTCCATAATGTACGTGGCACTATGCCCAACACAGTAATTTCTTACCAAACAGTAACTGTTCTTTATTTTGGTCCCCAAAAGGTGCAGAAAGCAATGCTGAGCTTTTGCTATGCAGGCTTCATGTTTTGGCTCAGTAAACTATAAACATGTGGCTTTCTCTTTGATCGTTCCACACGCATTAGCTGAGAGCCTATTATGTGCTTATATGAAGACTCTGGGAGGGGGGAGTAAAAGGAAAAATAATACACTTTCCCATCATTAAGGATTCCACAGTCTAGCAAGGGGGAAGTATCGTACAAACTGATAACAATAGTGGTGTGACAAGTGCTAAGGAGGAAAGCACTATGTGAGCATAAGATGAGAGCAATTAATTTGCTGCTCTGGGAATAGTTCCGTGTGAGTCAGAATGGAATTCTAGGGTGAACCGTTCCGAGCATTTCTCCACGTGACTTGGAGCATGTGATCCAGCATTAGGCATAGGGAGTACTTTATGAGCCTTTGGGCCAAATAGACAAATATTATACATCTTTCTTGACTGTTGACTTGGACTCATGCACACAGAGACACACGCACCCACACACTCACACACACATACACATTCCAATGCACTAGCATGCATTGCATTCCAACACACACATACACACACACAAATCACACACACACACACACACACATACTAGTTTTTAACTCATATACCTGAAGGCATGCACACACACACACATGTTAAATGTAATAATGCTTGCTCGCATATTCCAGTCACCTGTGTGTGACATCCCCACCTACCTGTCTGTCTCTGTCTCTCTACACCGTAAGGCCAGTGCCAGGACTTTTGCCTGGATAATCATCGTAATCTATGAATGTCCTTCCAGGCTACACTTTCAGTTCCCTCCCAATGCTCAGTTACTCTTATTGTGTCCATGCTCATGACTTCAGTCTCCTTGGCTTTGCAGCCATGGGCATTTTTCTAAAACTGATGTGATCTCTTCCATGGACCACATCTCTGCTTACCATCACTTCTCCTAGACCCTCTATGATGTCTCCTCCCCCAACATCTCAGCCTCCTTCCTGCAACTTTTATCCACTCATTCATTAGTTAAACAAAGACTAGCTAGGTGTCTACTCTGCGCAAGTCTTGAGGCCAGGCACATTCTCTTTTGAGCATGTGCTTCAGGGAAGCAGTCAGAGTGTGGTTTCTCGACAACTCCAGACCATCCCCAGGCTCCAGGCCTCTGCCCATGAGAAACTCACTATCACAACACCATCACCACCCTTCCCTCCCCACCACCATCTTCCCCATGGAACTGACAGTATGGACCCTGTGGTCTCATTCGCCATTGGCAAATGCTACACCAGACTCCATCTCTACCACCCCGTGGTCTCCATACGATTCTCTCCCACTTCCCCAGCATCCAGCACAAATCCTGGACCACGAGAACCTCTCTGGAGGCACTTGCTGAGGACAGCAGTATTTCTTCTCTGACCCCGATCATGAAAACTTCTTGATGCATCTTTCATTCGCCATAGCTAAAGTGACCCTAGACAGAAAACTCTCCATGAGGGTTTCCAACATTGACATTAGCTTTACTGACAATAATTGCAAAGTTATTAGCAAATAATCTTTGTACAGTGCTCTGCACCAATTGAATTTCACTAGTGAATGGCAAAAGCACAATTCAAGATTCTGACTGAATTGTGTGTTCAAAAGGACTTGTAAACGCATAACAGAAGTTTTTTGCTGGAACAGTAAAGCCAAATAGGTATTCTGTTCTCCCCAAAGGGTGGATGTCTTGGGTGGGTGTTTATGAAGCAGTTGGAACTCCTGCATCCCATATCACAGTGCCTGACTCGAGTACCTGCTCTGTTTCCAATCCAGCTTCTTGCTAACACACACCCTGGGAGGGAGCAGTTGTTGGGTCAAGTACTTGGGTTCCTGTCATCCATGTGTAAGACCTGGATTGAGTTCCTGGCTCCTGGATTTGGCCTGGCCTTGGCTGTTGTGAGCATTTGTGGAATAAACCAGAAGACAGAAGATATTCTCCTCTCTCTCTCTCTCTTTATTAAAATGAAAATAAATAAATATATTTTTAAAAAGATGCTTTCCTTGACTCTGTCCATTGATTACCTATGTAAGCAAGTTATTCCTTCTCTGTATTATCAAATCCTAGAAGGCAGAATTTCTGCTACTCATTCATTCGCTCATTCCTCCATGTGTATTAATGAGTTTCAGATATATCCAGGTTCTGTGTTAGGTGCTGGGTCACCTTCTCTCTACCCATGTGAATTAAAAGCACATGATTGCTGTCCCAGTGGAACTTACAACAGCGTTAGTGAAATAAGCAAGCAAAGCCACAAGGCATGCTGAGTTCTATGAAAGCAAAGAATGAGATACAGACATTTGCGAATAGTAAGATCTGCAGATAGGGAGCCCCACCACCACCACCACCACACATAAGGGCAAAGGCTCAGACCTGACAGGAGACAGAGCCACCACGAGAAAGGTCAGCAGGGGTAAAGTTGGGGTTGTTTGTTTCAAACAAAGGAAAGCCCCGAAGCCGAAAATAGTTCCACCTCCCCAGGAAGCAGACAGAAAGATTCCAGGCTGACTCGTGAAGGATGAGCACACTCCGAGAGGACTCAGATTCTTGCGTAGAAGACCCAGCCCCCAGCGTCACTGTGTTTGGAGGTAGCCTGTATAAGGAGCGAATGAAGGTTGAGAAAGGTCACGGGAGGGGGCTGATGCAATCAGTTTAGTGTCCTTATAAGAAGATACACCAGGGGCTGGCGCTGTGACAGAGTAGACTAAGGCTCCCCCGTGGCGCCAGCATCCCAGATGGGTACCATTTCAAGTCCTGGCTAGCTCTCTGCTTCTGGCCTGGGAAAGCAGCAGATGTTGGCCCCTGCACCCACATGGGAGATGTGGGAGAAGCTCCTGCCTCCTGGCTTTGGATTCCCTCAGCTAGAGAATGAACCAGCAGATGGAAGACCTTTCTCTTTGTCTCTCCCTCTCTGTGTCTGTAACTCTCTCTCTCAAATAAATACATAAAATCTTAAAAAAAAAAAAAAAAGGCACACCCAGAGAGCTTCTCTTTCCCGACCTGCCCCCATCCCAAGTGAGCACACAACCAGAAGACGGCCATATACAAGCCAGGACAACAGCCCTCCCGACACCAAACACTGCCAGAATCCATTTCTGTGTTTAGGCCTCCCAGGCTCTAGTACTTGGCTAGAGCAGCCCCAGCAAACAAACACACCATGGTAAAAAGTTTGAATTTTAGGGGCTGGCATTGTGGCATAGCAGGTTAAGCTACTACTCTGATGCCAGCATCTCATATGGGTGCCAGTTTATGTCATGACTGCTCCATTTTCAATCCAGTTCCCTGCTGGTGCACCTGGGAAAACAGTGGAGGATGACCCAAGCGCTTGGGCTTCCGTTACCCACATGGGAGACCTGCAAGAAGCTCCTAGCTCCTGACTTCAGCCTAGCCCAGCCCCAGGTGCTGTGGCCATCTGTGGAGTGAACCAGAGGATAAAAGATTGATCTCTCTCCCTCTCTCTGTGTAACTCTGACTTTCAAATAGATGATTTGTTAAAAAAGAAAAGAAAAGAAAAAGTTTGAGTTTTATTCAAAGGAAGGCAGTGAAAATGGTTTAAGAGAGGGAATAATGTGAATTTTTTTAAATAATTTCTCTTGCAGGTACTGGGGAAAAAGATGGAAAGAGGTAAACCCTGAAGATGAGAAAACCAGAAACAGTTGGGTAAGCGAGCAGTGATGGCACCCTGAACAGAAAGGGAAGTGGAAAGATTTTTTTTAAGATTTTTATTTATTTATTTTGAAAGGCAGAATTACAAAGAGAGATACAGAGAGAGAGAGAGAGAGAGAGAGAGAGAGAGCACTTCCAACTACTGATTTACTCTCCAGATGGCCACAACAGGAGCCAGGAGCTTCTTCTGGATCTCCCTATGGGTAGCAGGGGCCCAAGCACTTGGGCCATCTTTAGCTGCTCTTCCCAGGGCATTAGCAGGGAGCTGGATTAGAAGAGGAACATCCTGGACATGTACAGGTAGCCATATGGGATGGCAGTGCCACAGGCGGTGGCTTAACCTGCTTCACCTCAATGTCATCCCCCGGAAGTGGACAGATTTAAGGTGCACTCTGGAAATCTGTTCTGGCAAAAGGACTCTTGCTGGTAGGAATAAAACCATCAATGTGGCTTAAATACCTGCATTGAGGGTGCTGCCCTGTTTTGCTTGGGAATCATAGAAAAGCAATGACATTTGATGGAAAAGTAAATTCAGCTGCAGACAAATCAAGCTTAAAATACCTATGAGTCACCCAAGTGGAAATGTCGAGTCCTGACTGCTATCTGCATCCACAGCTCAGAGAGGAGGCCTGAGCGAGACATAAACGTGAGGGAGAGGGACGTACAGACAACATTGAAGTCACGCGCCCCGTGAAATTAGATAGTGTGAGCATGCATGTGCAAAGGGCCAGGGCCCTTTCAAAGGCTCCTCTTCCTCTATCCTACAGTCTCCTTATGTGTAAGTTTATAAACGAGAGCCAGTAAGTGCATATGTAGACCATGTCAGAGGAACGGACATAACACAGTTCATGGTGGGGAGGGGGGGATCCTGAAACCAACCTGTTTCTTATTTTGCTTGAGTGCTACAGATAGAGTAAAAAATGAAGGTAGATCTGAATCATTGAGAGTTCTTATAAAATAGGTTCTAGTCAAGGTCTATGCTGTTAAAAATAAAATGCAATCTCTCTCTCTCTCTCTCTCTCTCTCTCTCTCTCTCTCTCTCTCTCCATCTCTCCTCCCCTCTTTCCCTCTCCCAGATAGATAGATGATAGTCAGCTGCCCATACAACCCCTCCATGCAACTAAAAGCCTCTATTCTAGATATCCATCAACTGATGACTGGTTAAAGAAAAGCTGACATATTACTCAACCATAAAAAAGAATGAAATCCTGAAATTTGCAGCAAAATGGATGCTACGGGAGATAATTACACTAACAGAAAAATACCAAACCCAAAAAGACAAATATCACATGTTTTCTCTTATTTGTGGAAGTTAATTTTAGAGTATAAAAACTGTGTGGATGTCATTTCATTTGGTATATAGTTATAAATAGTGCTTCACTGACTCTCACCACATAAATGATGATATACTCTTCTTTCACCCATTAAAAAAGCAATGGAGAGGGAGCAAGAGTGAAGACTCTTGGGATACTAGTAATACTTCGTTCTTAATAGTGATTATGGCAGTTACAAGCACAATTAGAGGAGGCCGGCATTGAGGAGTAGCGGGTAAAGCCCCTGCTTACAGTGCCAGCATCCCATATGAGCGCCAGTTCGAGTCCCGGCTGCTTCACCTCCAATCCAGCTCTCTGCTGTGGCCTGGGAAAGCAGTAGAAGATGGTCCAAGTGCTTGGGCCCCTGCATCCACGTGGAAGACCCAGAGGAGGCTCCTGGCTCCTGGCTTTGCATCGGTTCAGCTCCAGTAGTTCTGGCCATTTAGGGAGTGAGCCAGCGGCTGGAAGACTTTCTCTCTCTGCCTCTGCCTCCCTGTAACTCTGCTTTCAAATAAATAAGCAAATCTTTAAAACAAGTACAATTGGGGGCTGGCATCATGGCGCACTAGGTTAATCTTCTGCCTGCGGCACCAACACCCCATATGGCACCGGTTCAAGTCCCGGCTGCCCCTCTTCCAATCCAGCTCTCTGCTATGGCCTGGGAAAGCAGTGGAAGATGGCCCAAGTCCTTGGGCCCCTGCACCCATGTGGGAGACCTGGAAGAATCGCCTGGCTCCTGCCTTCGGATTGGCGCAGCTCTGGCTGTTGCAGCCATCTGAGGAGTGAACCAAAGAAGGAAGACCTTTCTCTCTGTCTCTCCCTCTCACTGTCTGTAACTCTACCTCTCAATTAAATAAATTAAAATCTTAAAAAAGTACAATTAGATGTCAAAGAAAAACTCATTTATCTGTATATTTCTATGCATTTTACTTCAATAGTCTGTTAAAAAAATTGAAAACTAAAAGCCCTTTTCTTCTCGCCTTTTTGTAACTCACAAGAGAAACAAGAAGCCAGACTTGCTGTAATATTAGTTCTTCCCTTTCTCATGACTCATTAAGCATTGATGTCATTTGTAAATTTTCTAATTTAGAGAAATTGACTGGTTCTGTATGAATCAAAGGGGCTCTTCCCTGCCTTGGTTGCAGCAGGGTCTGACAGGAAGCAGCACATCCCATGGTGAGTACAGGAAGGGCGGGGTGGGGGGATGTTCCCTTATTCCCCCTGAACCAGATCCCCTCCTGGGACGATACCCACCGGCTCCCAAAAGCAGCCCAAACTCTTTAATGATGTATTAATTTTCCTTGAGACTTTGAGTAAGGGAAAGAACCTAGAAGTATATTTGAGCTGATTATTATATGTACAAAATTAATGTCTATATATCTAATTACAGAACTAAAATGAGCTATTAGAGACCATAATTAAAGAATGAAGGTGATGATGAATTACAGTGGGCAATGGTTCGAGGACAATTTTAACTATACTCTGTGGATCTAATGTCCGTGGTACTATCTCACATTACTGTTCTCATCACATAAGCTCAGCTCAGAGGTTTCCCAAGTCCCTTATTGTGTTTTGTGCCATGGGAACAAAGAGGCCCTGAGAACACGGCCATTAAGACCAGTTAGTACAGTCTGGCCTTCTGACAATGACAGGGGCATTGAAAAAAACAAAATGAAACAAAACAATGATATCTCATGATCAGTGTAATAGAAAGCTCTTCTCTGGAAAGTTTCTAAGAATTAATCTTTCACCATGACACAGTGGGTAGGGATCTGCCTAAGCAAGTCTTTTTGTCTTTTCACATTTAGAACTTCCATCAAGCTAAAAAAAAAATAAGCTTCTGTGTGTAAGTGTAGACATATATATGTACTTATGTGCATGTGTATATACACACAGAAATCCCTTCTTTTTGAAAAACAGATTTTATTTATTTGAGAGATAGAGTTACAGACAGTGAGAGGGAGAAACAGAGAGAAAGGTCTTCCGTCCATTGGTTCACTCCCCAAATGGCTGCAACGGCCAGAGCCATCCGAAGTCAGGAGCCAGAAGCTTCTTCTCAGTCTCCCATGTGGGTGCAGGGGACCAAGAACTTGGGCCATCTAGAACCAGTGTCCATATGGGATGCTGTCGCTGCAGGAGGAGGATTAACCTACTGCCCCACGGTGCTGGCCCCCAGAAATCCCTGCTATATGCAGGTTCTGCACCTGCAGATTCAACTAAAAATAAAAAACAATTGTTCCTGTGCTGAACATGTACACACTTTTGTTCTTGTTATTATTCTCTAACCAATACAGCGTTAAGCACTATTTATATGGCATTTGCACTGTACTATGGGTTATAAGTGACATAGAGATAATTCAAAATGCTAGGGTACTCCAGAAATGTTCTTGCAAAGATGGAATAAAAATATATTTATTTTGGTTCAAATAAAACTTGAAATCAATGTTCTTCTATAACACACATTTTCCTTGAACTTTTTGTACTGTCCTTGTCTATGGAAGAAGAATGTGTGTAAGTTATATGGAGCCACTATGCCACTTCATAAAACGGATTTGGGCATCTTCACATTTTGGCATCTTCAGGGGAGTCCTACAATCAACCTCTGAAGATATTAAGGTGGTAACTCCATATATATTTGGTTTAGTGTATACATGCATATGTTGTATGAGAGTGTGTGTATGTGTGTGTGTAAGCATGTACATGTAGATCTTCCAACAAATTCATGGAAAATGCACATTATCTGTGTTTTCAACTTAATATTTTTGAAATAACATATTTGCAATTTACATTATAGTCAAAGGCTTAACACTCCACTAAATAAAGAGTTCAACAAATAAAAAGCAAAGAATATAGTCTAGCAGGAAAATAGGCAATGGCCAAAAGCAATAATGAAATGTAAAGATGTTCAAATTCACTTACATAAGGTAAATTTTAAGATAGGCACAAAATCCCTGAAACTACAGTAGTATATGATTCCTGTCAATTTGTGAGATGTAGAACAAAGTGACAAAGCACGGTATTTGCAGCAAAACTGATACACACAGGCTTTTCTTTCACTTTTTTGGTTTGTTTTTTTTTTTTTTTTTTAGTTTATTTTTAATTTTAGCTCCCACATGAATGGGAGAATATGCAGTACTTGTCTTTCTGTGTCTGGCTTATTTCATTCAACATGATGTCCTCCAACTTATATTACCTTTTAAGTCTACTCCTTTGTAAAATTTTTGAAGTATCCTTGTGTGTCTGTGTCTGTGTCTGTGTGTGTATGGGAGTGGGCATTTGGCTCAATGCTTAAGACACCCACATCCCATAGCAGAGGGCTTGGGTTAGAGACGAGATCCGCCTTTATTCCAGCTTCCTGCTAATGCCCTCCCTTGGAGGCAGCAGGTGATGAGTCAAATACTTGGGTTCCTGCCACCCATGTGGAGGATCCAGATGGAGTTCTGGCTTCCTGGCTTTATGCTGGAAGAGTTCTGACTGTTGCAAACACATGAAAATGAACCAGCAGCTGGAAGATACCTCTCTCTTCCCTCCCCCAAATAAATATTTTTTGAGAAAGCTGAAGAAACACAAATATTGTGGGGAGCAACTCTGACTAGACTAAGTTACTGGAATTAAGACTTATTCTATGCATCTGCTCTCCCACAATATGGCGCTGGGAGAGGAGTAAACAGCTTCTACACAGCTGCCTCTCGCCAACTTGAGTGATGACCTGCAGGAGCTGATCCCGCTCCTGATTGGAGGAGAGCAGCATACTCGGCGTGTGGGTAGCAGAGTTGGGATTGGTGGAAGAGGACTATAAAGGAGGAGAGAGACAACATGCACCAGGAACATCTATCTGAACGAACATCTGAGCAGCCCCCGAGAGAGCTGGCCAGTGGTGTGCCGCTCCCCCGCGGAAGTGGGGAAAGTGGCAGGGGGCCCACCCTTCCACGGAGGTGGAGGGACGGCAGCCAACCCGGGAAGAACCAGCAGCAAACCCGGGAAGGGCCGAGCAGACAAAAGAACAGCGCAGGGTCCTGTGTCGTTCCTCCGCGAAGAGGGGGAGCGACATAATGGTGCCGTGATTCGGATAGGAAACCTAGGAGGCATAATGGTGCCGTGACTCGGATAGGAAGCCTAGGCAACAAAATATGTCTTGCATCATGTAGTTCAGAGGCACTATTTTGTGGACCATTTTGCAAATAACAATTCATAAATATAACCAAATGAAAGAAAGAAACCGAAAGAAAATGCAAAAAGTCAAGGTACAAGAGGGAAAATGTGGAGACACAGAGGCCAGAGGATCTACTCAGGTGCAACGCTGCTGCTACGTCAGACACTCCAATAAGCACTGTCCATGTGTGGATTCAATTAATTCCCATTACAGTCCCCTGCAATGGACAGAACTGTCTGATGGATGAAATAGCAGTGGCACAGAGTGGTTAATAACCTTCCCAAGAGTCCAAATCAGAACCCAGCCCCTGGCTGCAGAGCCCAGCTGTGAGCCTCTGAGCACTGGAAAGCAAGAGTGACAGAGAAGCTCCGTGAAGAGCACGTTCCCCACTAGCTCTGGAGAAGATGGCTACAACAGAGGGCCACAGCACACAGGGGAGCTGGCCAAGACAGTCTACGTGGACATGGTGGATGGCAATCAGTGGAGGGGAAAGGCAAAGGGCACTGCAGGGGTCAAGGCTCAGTGACTGGTAGGCAGACCAGAAAGGTTAGGTCGAAGATTTGACCTCAATGGCAAAATGATCCAGGACAAGAAGGGGTAGCAGGAGCATTTTGGAGCAGCTGAGTCCTTCCCAGATGTGCCTTTACTATGCCCAAGGGTGTCCAGGGGGAGGTGTTCACCAGGCAGCTTGAGATTCAAGAAACAGCTGCAGTAATAGGTCCACCTGGGGCTGATCTGAGAGAAGCTTCTAAGAGAAGAGACTGAAGCTAAGGCCCAGCTAGAGGAGGCCAAAGGGGGTGGCTGGGAAGGGCGTGACTCCTAAATAGAAAAGGTCTGAGCCATAGGAACTGACTTGGGGGCTTCCCTGACCTGAGCCTCCATCAATCCCCATCTCTACTTGTCACCCCACACTTGGGACAGAGCACCCCTCAGTAGATGCTAGCAGTACAATCATTGCTGTTCCTTGAAACTGATCAAAAGGCAGCTCTGGGAGGACAGGAATTGCATCTGTCTTGTTCACTACCAAATTCAAAAAGTCTCATGCATAGCATGGCATGAAATAAACCGAGGTTGGGGCCAGCGCTGGGTAAGTAGGTGAATGTGGGGAGCAACTGGGAGCAACTCGGACTAGACTAAGTTACTGGAATTAAGACTTATTCTATGCATCTGCTTTCCCACAATATGGCGCTGAGAAGGGAAACAGCTTCTACACAGCTGCCTCCAGTTCAACCAATAAACTGTGGGACCTGCTCCTGATTGGAGGAGAGCAGCGTACTCAGCGTGTGGGTAGCAGAGTTGGGATTGGTGGAAGAGGACTATAAAGGAGGAGAGAGACGGCATGCACCAGGAACATCTAAGGGGAACACCTGTGCAGCCCCCGAGAGAGCCGGCTGGCGGTGTGCCGCTCCCCTGCGGAAGTGGGGAATGTGGCAGGGGGAACCGCCCTTCCACGGAGGTGGAGGGACGGTAGCCAACCCGGGAAGAACCAGCAGCAAACCCGGGGAGGGCCGAGCAGATGAAAGAACAGCGCAGGGTCCTGTGTCGTTCCTCCACGAAGACGGGGAGCAACATAATGGTGCCGTGACTCGGATATGAAGCCTAGGCAGGGTTTAGTGTCGCTCCTCCACGAAGAGGGGGAGCGACATAATGGTGCCGTGACTCGGATAGGAAACTTAGGAGGGAAGAAACGGGAAGAAGTGGAAAATACCGGAGAGAGAGACTAGCAAAGAGCCTAGGGAAAAGCCGGACAGAAAAGGTGCCGGAAAAAGCTATCGAAAGCCTAGGCATAGACTCGGATACGGACTGTGGGAAAGAAGTTAGGATTTAAAGTGAAAGCAAGAAGAAACTTAGACTCAGATACGGACTGCAGGTTGAAAGTGAAAGTGAAACCTATAAGAAACTTAGACTTGGATACGGACTGTGGGGAGAGGCCAGGAGAAATGAGGGAGGAATATTGTTGGAAGAAAACTTAGGGAAACATACCGGGTAGAGAAAAATGTTAGGGAGGATGAAGCCGCGAGTGCAGGCCGAGGCAGAGACGTAAGCCATCTTGGAATTCTTCAAGTCACCCCGGGGAGCAAGAGGCGAAGATCTGGAACCAGAGGCAGAGACATGGGCCGCCAGGTTGGAATTCGCCAGGTTAGTCCGGGGAACTTGGATTGAATGCTAGTGGCGGAGACGTAAGCTACGCTGTGTGACTCGCGGAAGCCGCCGCGTGCAGAGAGAGCACGGGGCGTGAATGGATAGGGAACGCGGGGCTGGCGCGAGGCCGTGGTGCGGACGCGAAGGGCGTGGAGACCGCGGAGTGTGCACGCGAAGCCGAGCCGCACAGAGCTGGGAGCCCGCCGGCGGGGCGAGGCGCCGGGAAGCCGCGCAGAGCCGTGAAGCTGCCGCGGGGCGGCGAGGTGCCGAGAAGCAGCCTCGGGGCGGGCGCCGGGAAGCCGCAGGGATAAGAGAAACAGAAGTTTAGAAGTAAAATGAGAGAAATAGGAATGCTGGAAGATAGAAGTAAAATGGGAGAAATAGGAATGCCCAGACATAGAGAAATAGAGAAATAGAAAGGCCACCCACAACATGGCAATGAGAGAGCTTGGATTCGGTCTGCCTGATTAGTGAGGCGATGAGCACCTGCGGGCAGCTAGCAGCTTATGTGCCGCAGGTCACCGAAGACAGGCACGTTATCAACACCAATAAATCTCCCCACAATACAGCAATGAGAAGGCTTGGATTCGGTTTGCCTGATTGCTAGGGCTTGTAAGCACCTGCAGGCAGAGCAGAGCATGCGCTGCAGGGCACCGAACACAGGCACGCATCAGCGCCTAAAAACCTCCTCACAACATGGCGAAGAGAGGACCCGGATTCGGTTTGCCTGATTGATAGGACTTGTAAGAACCTGTGGGCAACTCTAGCAAGCAGAGCAGAGTGTGTGCCGCGGGGCACCGAAGACAGGCGCGTATCAACGCCAAAAATAAAAAGAAAGGGGGATATGTGGGGAGCAACTGGGAGCAACTCGGACTAGACTAAGTTACTGGAATTAAGACTTATTCTATGCATCTGCTTTCCCACAATATGGCGCTGAGAAGGGAAACAGCTTCTACACAGCTGCCTCCAGTTCAACCAATAAACTGTGGGACCTGCTCCTGATTGGAGGAGAGCAGCGTACTTGGCGTGTGGGTAGCAGAGTTGGGATTGGTGGAAGAGGACTATAAAGGAGGAGAGAGACGGCATGCACCAGGAACATCTAAGGGGAACACCTGTGCAGCCCCCGAGAGAGCCGGCTGGCGGTGTGCCGCTCCCCTGCGGAAGTGGGGAATGTGGCAGGGGGAACCGCCCTTCCACGGAGGTGGAAGGGACGGTAGCCAACCCGGGAAGGACCAGCAGCCAACCCGGGAAGAACCAGCAGCAAACCCGGGAAGGGCCGAGCAGACGAAAGAACAGCGCAGGGTCCTGTGTCGTTCCTCCACGAAGACGGGGAGCGACAGGTGAAGCCTCTCTGCCTATGGCGGTTCAAGTCCCAGCTGCTCCACTTCTTATCCAGCTCCCTACTAATGGCCTGGGAAAGTAGCAGAAGGTGGCCCAAGTGCTTAAGCCTCTGTACCCACATGGGAGACTTGGAAGAAACTCCTGGCTCCTGGCTTCAGATTAACTCAGCTCTGGTCATTTCGGCCATTTAGGGAGTGAACCAGCAGTTGAAAGATCTCTCTCTCTCTCTCTCTCACACACACACACGCACACACTGTAATTTTACCTCTGAAATAAATAAATCTTTAAAAAAAAGAAACAGATGTTGCATGAGAAGGAATGAGTAGAGGGTTGGAGAAACCAAGCTGATGAGGAGATAGCAGGAGCGCATTCCCAGTCCAGGGCTGCTTCTGCCTGCCCCTCCCCTAGAGCCCTGCCCACAGCTTCTTGGGCAGCAGCCCTCACGGGTGGAGAATGAGCCTCACATGACACATTCACATGTCACAGAATGTCTGTGTGTGCAACTATGCAAGTGCGTGTGTGCGTATGCGTGTGCATGCTGGCTGGGTGCAAAAAGGCCAAACCACAGCCACTTTGCGCCAGCAGACCACACCCCTCACTTACTGTGAACCTCCTGGCACACACATAAATGACAGAACCCAGCATTTCACACACCACAACAGGCATAAAATGTGGCCAAGGCCAAAGGCAAGAGTAGCATCCCACCCTGTGCCCCACAGAACGTGTGCTGGAGTTCAAATCACTGAAATTAGTGTTGTGGCTCCTAGGCTGACAAACCCACTTCCTCCTGGCGGAAGCACTTACTCTTCCAGATCATGTGAGATTTTGAGCATCAATAGACAACACGAGCAGCAAGGGCTCTGCACTGGTTGTAGCAACGGAAATCAGAGGCCAGCAACATCATCCGAAGTCTTCGGGTTTATACGTGAGGGTCTTCAAAAATTCATGGAAAATGCACATAGGAAAAATTATACATTGATGTCAGTGTTTTTGCATGAAATAGATAAAAGTGACTTTTAATTCCATCTTCCATGAGCTTTCTGAAGTGCCAAACTGTTGATGCTCAAAGCAAGTAGAAGGTAAGAGGTGCTCAGATCATTGGTGTCTTGGTCTTGGCTAGGCTGTGCTCCTGAGTTATTCAAACACAGTCTTGCTGTTATAGCAAAGGTATTTTGTAGATGTGACTAACATGCTCAATGGGTTGACTGTAAGGAAGAGCCTGATTCAACCAACTACAAAGCTTCAAAAAGCAGAGCTGTGACTACCCTGGAAAAGAAGAGAAATTCCCCCTATGGACGATAGCACCAGCCCGTGCCTGAGCAATCCAGCCCTTCCTGAAAAGCTATGCCTACTATAAAGATTGGGGACTTGCCTTCCAGCCCCCCACCATCATCTAAACCAGGGCCTTGCAAGAAATCTATTTATCTCCTGCTGGTTCTGTGTCTCAGGGTGAACCCCAATTGACATGAGCAGGGACAGCCTCCAAGGATCGCATCCATTCAATAAGGACTAATGAGTACTCACTAGATCAAAAACAACAGCTGGCAGGCACTGCTCCAGACAGCAAAGATGTAAAAGGGGCACCTCCTTGTGTGTTGTGAGGAATCAGTGCCAGAATGGCTACCTCCCCAGGGCACGTCCCATGCCAGGCTAAAATCCCTGCCTTTAGGTACTGGCATTGATGACGAATGCTCTTAAATGCCATTATGGTTTGCATGTGGTTTGTCCCCTGGGAGATTCATATTGAAATATAATCCCTATTATGAGATTTAAGAGGTGGGACCAAGTAGGACCTGTAAGAGGTGATTAAATATCTGCCCTCGTGTTAACCCATTCCTGCAGTTCATGGATTAATGGGTTAATAGGAAAAGTATCTGGAAAATGGCCAGGTTCCCTGTTTCCTGTCCCATGGTACCCTGGGTCATCTCAGGACCCTGCCAATAAGAAGTCAATATCAGATGTAACCACTTGACTTTGGACCAGAAATTAAGCCCAAATAAATCTCTTTTCTTTATGACTTACCCAGTATGCAGTACTGTGTTATTAGCCACAGAAAACAGACTAAGACAAATGAACAAACAGCACCTAGAATTATCCTGTCCCTATATGGTGGGTTAATGCTAACAGAAGTAAGGAAACACAAGCGTACTTAGCTGGCTCCGCGGCTTACTAGGCTAATCCTCCGCCTGTGGTGCCGGCACCGGGGTTCTAGTCCCGGTTGGGGGGCCAGATTCTGTCTGGGTTGCTCCTCTTCCAGGCCAGCTCTCTGCTGTGGCCCAGGAAGGCAGTGGAGGATGGCCCAAGTGCTTGGGCCCTGCACCCGCATGGGAGACCAGGAGGAAGCACCTGGCTCCTGGCTTCGGATCGGCGCAGCGCGCCAGCTGTAGCAGCCATTTGGGGGGTGAACCAACAGAAGGAAGAGCTTTCTCTCTGTCTCTTTCTCACTGTCTAACTCTGCATGTCAAAAAAAAAAAAAGTACTTCATCAAGGTTGCAGAAAATGAACTCAAAAGCTAAGTTTATTCTGGTGCAAATTTTTGAGACCCATGTTTTCATAGTACACATTTTCCACGAACTTTTTGAACACCACCCATCTACATGGATTCATTTCACTGAGGTAAAATCTTCACAGCTTTTCAGATGAGGAGAGTGCTATAAGCACAGCATGTTTCGAAGGAGGTGGCAGAGAGCAGCCCTCAGGGAAATAGATCTAAGTCACTAACAGGTGAAGGTTCCCGCAGGGAAAGTGGGGCCCTAACACACACTCTCCTACCCACTGCCAGGCCTCGCTCAGACCTTGCAAACCATGCAGGGCCCCTTCCTTTGGTCTTTCCAACTCTTCTACACATCTGGAAGGGAGGAAAGAGCCCACAAACATGGATAGCTTGTAGTCTCAAGAAGGTATATATTTTAGAGATTATAAATTTGAGAGTATCTGATTGAATCTCTAAAATTTGAAACTCAGGCAAATAAAGAAAACCCAAAGAACAACCACTCCAATGTGTGTTAAATAATTCCAGCCCTCTCTCCCAGGGATTTTCCACATGAATCTACAGGTCCACCCAGCTGGGATCCACACTGCAGATGTGCAGAATGGAGCCTAAATTGAACTCCATGTGGGATGTAGGCATTCCCTAGGTGTGTGGACAACCTTCGAAATGGAATTTTCCAGAAGCCTTTCTGATGAGGGACTGAGGAACCTCCAGGGACATGGCTTCATCACTTGTCCTAAGAAAGAGAGGGAATCAGGACCACAGGTTCAGGCCAAGTCGCCTGTCTATGTGCATGGTGAGGATAGCATGGTGAGTTTTGCAGGGTACTCTAGCTCATGCCAGCCCTGTTCATGCACCTGGTGGCCCGGCACTTAGAAGAGAGACCCTGAAGTTCAAATGGAAAAATCTGTTCATTTAAAAATCTATATATATTGTCTGAGAAGTACTGATAACACTGGACAGAAGGGGAAGCAGGTGGTAGCAGCTGCAGCAGGCCCCTTCCCGGGACCTGGGCAGGCCTCAGAAGCCCCAACAGCTTCCAGCATCACATGGAGCCAGAGCTGGAGCCAGGAGAGGAAAGAATGGCCACTTCCTCGAAGTAGGTGAGAGCGCCAGGCTCCTGGAGAGTCTGGAATAGGAGAGAAAGTGCCAGAGTTCCTCTTATTGAGACATGGACAAAGGGAAGTATTCATTTCAACTAACGTGGTAGCTCAGGGTTTGTTTGCACCAGCTTTGCTTCTGGGAATGATGGTAAAATAGAATACACACACACACACACACACATACACACATATTTTAAATTATCACAGTTAAAACAATGGGGTAACAGAGCACTCCATGGCAGAAAACCCTATAAAGCCAGTAGCTCTGCCACTATCAGAATGGTTGGCAGTCCTGTTGTAACAAAGTGTTCCCAAATTCAGTGGCTTAGAATGATGCGAATGATCTGGAGGTCAGAAGTCCTAAAGTCAGGTGTCAGCAGGGCTCCGTTCCTGCAGGAGGCTCTGGGGGAGAACGCACGTCCTCGCCTCTCCAGCTGCCTTGTTTGGCACACAGGGAGCAGGGCAGCACCTGTTCTCCTCTCTTACCTCTGCTTCCACCCTTACCTCTCGATTCTCACCCTGGTTCTCCCGACTCCCCCTGTTAAAGATCCTGTGATAATGTCATGACCACTCAGGTACAGCAGAATAATCTCTCTGTCCCCAGATCCTTCCATTAATCACATCCACAAAGTCCATTTCACCATGCAAGACAGCACATGCACAAGAAATGGGGTCTTCGCAGAAGTTAGCAAGTTATGATGAGGCCATCAGGATTAGGGTGCCGGGTAGTGGCCATGCCCTTTGTTAAGAGAAAAGAGAGAGGGATTTGGACAGAGAGACACCCAGGGAAGAAGGCAATGGGACAGTGGAGGCAGGGACTGGAGGGACTGCAGGGGTCAACAGAGGCTAGGATACTTCCCTAGAGCCTTCAGGCGGAGCGCCTTAGTTTTTAGGCACCCAGAACTGTGAATAATCTTCTGTTGCCTTAAGCCACTAACTTGGTACAGCAGCCCTTGGACACTGATAGGAATAGTCAAGTCCATAATTATTTTTCCTTTTTTAAAAAAAAGATTTTATTTATTTATTTGAAAGGCAGAGTTACAGAGAGAGAGAAGGAGAGGCAGAGGCAGAGACAGAGAGATCTTCCATTCACTGGTTCACTCCCCAACTGCCAGAGCTGCGCCGATCCAAAGCCAGCAACCAGGAGCTTCTTTCAGATCTCCCAGGCGGGTACAAGGGGCCCAAGGACTTGGGCCACCTTCTACTGCTTTCCCAGGCCACAGCGGAGAGCTGGATTAGAAGTGGAGCAGCCGGGACTCAAACCTGAGCCCATATGGGATGCCGGCCCTGCAGGTAGCAGCTTTACCCGCTATGCCACAGCACCGGCCCTATAATTATTTGTCTTCAGAGCTATTCTTCCTGTAACTCACAGGCGAAGGCCTGACATGCCTAACACTCACATGCTTAACCAGGGTCGTTCTGTGTGGAAGAATTCGCTTGGCTCTCCCCTGCGGCTGCGCCCTCACTTTCGGTGGCTTTCCTATAAACCTTTATTACAAATAGGCTGCAGGACCACGGGCTGTAGTTTGCCAATCTGACTTTTGAAATACTACATGAAGATGTTATTTGTCTTGAGTGCTGAGGTTTTTGGCATGCCCTGGAAGTTTGCGCCCCAGGCAAGTGACTCACTTCCCCACTCAAGTCCCAGGCCTGTCCCCCCAACATTTTCCTCACTGTGTCCATTCTTCTGCATTTTTCCAGGCTGAATTGCCCTCCCTCCATCCAGCCTCTTCCCAATGCTCTTGATTGCTGAGTAGTAAATAATGCTGGTCTCCAGCGACTCTGACAATTGATTACATCTGTGAATTCTAATAACCTAGCTGACACTTCCTGCAGAGAATTGAGGGAGATGTCAATTAAGGCCAATCCTAAGCAGATGCCTACGGGCCCTCCCTAGACACTCCCCTTGGGGCAGGGGTAGTGTTATTGCTTGAGATTGTAGGAGGGCTTTTTGTAATTCTCCTGCCACATTTATGCAACCTAAGGCATCCTCACCATTTGGATAGCATATTGAGAGCCTTGCAAAAGGGATGGTAGCTAATTAAAGGACAAGTCATCTTATGTAGGTCTTCTGCTCACCACTAGTGTATTTCTTCCACATAATATATTTTATTGAGTTGGGGGTGGGCTCTTTTATACAGTTTAATGCAACTGCCTGCTCACAGAGCTGTCCTTCTCTAACTGATGGTGGGTGTTCCCTCTTGGTCATGCTTTATTGTTGTGTGATAAAAGGAGCTTTGGAATAGAACTCAAGGCATTACAAAATCCGGGCTCTATGATAGTCCAGCTATGGGCATACCTAGGCATGTCATTTGTTCCCTTTCACCCTCCATTTTCCTCATCTGTGAAATGGAATAATAATCTCTGCCCTTCCTCGCTTAGTGGTTATGACCCAATGGAATAACAACTATCAAAGTGCCTTGCTACTAAGAAAAGTGCGGACACACAAGCTCCTGTGTACCAGGAGGTATGTTGTGGACTTGTTTGTAATCACAAAACACTGGACCTGGGGACTGGTGGTAAATCTTGGTATATTCAAGCAATGCGTAAGACTATCACTCTAAAACGTGTCAACTTGGAGATGACAGACAGAAACAAAAGCTCCATTCTGAAAATGGTAGGTGTGGATATAGATATGTCCATGCAACTTCAGAAAGTGTCCACAAAGACAAGAATCATACCTAACTTACAGAAAGTAGTTCTCCCCTGATAATCAGAAGAAATGACTAGAAAGGGGAATTTTGCTTCTTATATTATATAATTCTTCAGTGGTGGTAGTAAGGGTTAGTATTACTTAGCGATTTTCAGCAGTGGTACATAAATGCCAGCTGTCTTCACCTTGCAGCCATGGGCCAGATGGTTTTACACATCTGCTCTCCTTAAGGTGCACATTGTTAATCCCTAACCCGCTCCCCCACCATCGACCCCCACACATACACTTTCCCAGCAGCTGAAACACTGATCCCACAATGTCGAAGGGACTTGCTCAAGGTCGCATAACTCGTAAGGCAGAGCGCCACGGGTCACCCACTGTGACTAGACCCCTGTACTGTCCACCGTGAACACAGTCATGTCCATCCTTTACTTACCCCTTCATTCAGTCCACAAATACTTGCTGAATGCCTACCCTGGGTTTAGCACCATACTTGGTTCCGAAAGAGCTGCAAAGATGAAGAAGGCAACATTTCTACCCATAAGCAGTTCAAAGCTTCTTTTACAGTTAATAGGAAACAGAAGGGAAAAGAACGCCCCCTGGGCAGAGAGAGAGAGAGAGAGGAAACAGCAAGAACCTGTCCATCTGCCCTGGCTACTCTCGTGAGGGTGAGTCAGAGATGACTCTGACCAGCTCCTTCGAACAGTGTCTTTCACCCAGCAACAGGGCAAAGACACCCTCGGCACTGCAGTGCACACACACTCAGTTTTCCAACCCTTCCCCCTTGTTTTTATCCAAAAATGGACATGGGGTGGTACAGTAAAAAGAATGAAGCAAAGCATTTGTAGAAATTCGAAGGGATAGAAGGGCTGAGGTCACGTTAGGAGCTGGTAGAAGGCAAAACTACTCTGGTGGATCAATTACATTCACATTTATATGTTGGTGGTTAAAAGCGGAGGGGGGGGGGTCCTCTGACTCCAAATAAAGAAATACAGACTACCATAGTCCTGTGTGTGGTTTTTCTTGGATTTTTGGAACTGTCATAAACTATATTTCCCCTTCCCCTATGTATCTGGGGACCACAAACAAAGGATTTGAAGAAATAGGCACTTATATCTCTAAAGTTCACTTAATTAGGTTTTCTCCCCTCCCACTCCATTGGAATTGAATTTTTATTCAAATCCTATTATCCAGGGCCAGTGCTGTGGCATAGCGAGTAAAGCCGCCACCTGCAGTGCTGACGTCCTATATGGGCGCCGGTTTGAGTCCCGGCTGCTCCACTTCCAATCCAGCTCTCTGCTATAGCCTGGGAAAGCAGTAGAAGATGGCCCAAGTCCTTGGGCCCCTTGCACCTGCGTGGAAGACCTGGAAGAAGCTCCTGGCTCCTGGCTTTGGATTGGCGCAGCTCCAGTCATTGTGGCCATCTGGGGTGTGAACCATCCGATGGAAGACCTCTCTCTGCCTCTTCTTCTCTCTCTGTGTAACTCTGACTTTCAAGTAAATAAATAAATCCTTAAAAACAACAATAACAACAACAAATCCTATTACATGGGGCTGGTGCTGTGGCATAGTAGGTAAAGCCACTGCCTGCAGTACTGGCATTCCACTTGGGCACCCATTCAAGTCCCGGCTGCTCCACTTCTGATCTAGCTATGGCCTGGGAAAGCCAATAGAAGATGACCCAAGTCCTTGGGCTCCTGCACCTGCATGAGAGACCTGGAAGAAGCTCCTGGCTCCTGGCTTTGGATTGGCCTAGTTCTGGCCATTGTGGCCATCTGGGGTGTTAACCATCGGATGGAAGACCTCTCTCTCTGCCTCTGCCCCTCTGTAACTCTGCCTTTCAAATAAATACATAAATAAATCTTTTTAAAAATCCTATTATCTGTTACATCTTTGGCATATGTTATGGTTTTGATAAAAGCCAGTACATATGAGTGGTCCAAGGACTCACACAATACAAGTCACCATTAATGCAGACTGCTAGAACAAGCAAGATGAAGGAAATGGAACATGAACTAGAATGAGCAGAATTTGAAAGACAGAAGGAGGAGAAGGGTCACTTAAGGCAACAGTCACAGTCTGAGACACAGTGCAGACAGATAAATGACCACACCTAGGACAGTGAGGAAACAAGGTTCACCAAGGTTTAGAACTGCAGGGAGGCCGGCGCCGCGGCTCACTAGGCTAATCCTCTGCCTGCAGCGCTGGCACACCGGGTTCTAGTCCTGGTTGGGGCACCAGGTTCCAGTCCTGGATGCTCCTCTTCCAGTCCATCTCTCTGCTGTGGCTCGGGAAGGCAGTGGAGGATGGCCCAAGTGCTTGGGCCCTGCACCCGCATGGGAGACCAGGAGAAGCACCTGGCTCCTGGCTTTGGATCAGTGCGGTGCACCGGCTGCAGCGGCCACTATGGGGTAAACCAACGGCAAAGGAAGACCTTTCTCTCTCTCTCTCTCTCTCTCACTGTCCACTCTGCCTGTCAAAAAAAAAAAAAAAAGAATAATAAAAAAAGAACTGCAGGGATCCTTGTTTACACGCCCTTGTGTCACAGGCGTGCCCTCTGAGATCCAGACAGGTGACCTGACAGGGCAAGACCACACAGCAGTACCTACTTGGCCATACTGAAAGAAGCTCCTGGTCCACTTGGCAATTTTTAGTAATTCCTCAGTGAATAAGTTGTCCCCAGGAACAAGCAAAGGTTCAGAAATGGCAGGCTGGGGACTCACGAAAAACAGGATATTTGAAAGTGATTTTGATTTGAGTAGAAAATACATATCGGTAATTAAGAGAATTGAAATTGGAAAGATCAGTTGGGATTTGATGTAGACCAAGAGGTATGTACCTTGTTTTCCATGAAGGTAACAAGAACTACTCTGTACAATTAAACAGGCCTCAAATAGCAAACCTGCAATTGTTTCCAGGAACAGACTCACACAAGAAGATAATTCAGGTAGCATCAAGGAAAGATCTTTCAAGAGTAAAACAAAACCTCAGAATCCCAGGGAAAGAAGGAGCTACCTAGGCTTTTCATGTACTTTCTCTGAAAACAGCAAATAATTTTTATAATATCTTTCCTTTTTAAAAAGCTGTATGCTTTCTTTTATTTCTTTTTCTGATACAAAGTAATGCATGCTCATTTATAACTTCTCAAATGCATGACGAATCAAAAATACTTCCATAATGTCCTCACCTAAAAGCAAACATAACTAACCCTTTGGCATATTTTCATTCAAGCTTTCTTTTTCCACACATTTTTACATAATTGATTTCATATGTTTATATAAATTTGTGACTTTTATTTTCAATTCACATGATATCATAAATAATTTCTTATGTTGTCTAAAACTCTCCAAATCCATCATTTTAAAGGCTTATAATCCATACTGGCCATTTAGATCATTTTCTTTTTTATTCATAATGCTGTAATAAATAATTTCTCTGTGTATAAATTTTGTCTCTTTCAGCATGTTTCCTTACAGTAGAGTCATGAAAGTAAAATTCCTGGATCAAATAGTGCAGACATCTTTAAAAGTCATTCATACATTTTGCCAGATTTACTTAATAAGTTTAAAATTTGTATACAACTCTGAGGTTGGGGAGAAGGTTAGTAGTTTTTTGTTTTTTGTCTTTTTTTTTTTTTTTTTGACAGGTATTTGACAGGTAGAGTTATAGACAGAGAGAGAGACAGAGAGAAAGGTCTTCCTGCCCTTGGTTCACTCCCCAAATGGCCGCTGCGCCAATCCGAAGCCAGGAGCCAGGTGCTTCTTCCTGGTCTCCCATGTGGGTGCAGGGGCCCAAGCACTTGGGCCATCCTCCACCGCCCTCCCGGGCCACAGCAGAAAGCTGGACTGGAAGAGGGGCAGCCGGGACTAGAACCGGGTGCCCATATGGGATGCCGGCGCTGCAGGTGGAGGATTAACCAAGTGAGCCACCGCGCCGGCCCCCAGGTTTTTCAATCACTAATAAGTATTTAATATTTTAAGAAATAAGAAGTCTCCAACAAATGAATTTGTAGTGAAGGGAGACATCTAGGTTACATTTAATATCTACTCAAACCTTACTTTCTCCTACCTTCTGATCAATTCTCTGCCCCTCCCTTCCATCACAACCTACATCACCCTTGTCCTCTCCTAGCCTTCCAGACTCTAGGTTTTATCAGTTCTGTGATTTATGAAGGGGGATTCCGCTTTGCATTTCCTAGCACAGGGCTCAGGCCTCACGCAGAGGCTTGCGCACTTTTGCCCAGGGCTTTGGAAAGTACAGTTTTGCAACAGAAAGATTAATGGTGCTCTCCTGATGTGCATGGGCTGTGTGTTTCTCATTATCTTCCCTTGGATACAATCATTGGCTTTCCTTCCGAACCCACAAGAGGCTGGTGGTTGCTCCTTCCAGAGTAGGGAGTCTTCTCTAGGTCTCATACAATGGTGAATGCTGAGTCACCAGCCTCTCGTGTAGTCACCGTCTCCTCTACTCCACCTGGCATAGCTCGGCAGCGAACTCCCTCACTGTCCACTTCCTTCTTCCCATCCCTAACTTCTTTTCCTTCCAATCTTTCTTATATCTTACATCAAAAATCAAGTCTTCCTGGAGCAAAACTCCCGTTGTCATATAACTGTGCTCAGACATCTGCAATGGTTCTTTATTGCCTGCATGGGAAATGAGGCCCAATAGTTCACAAGGAGTCAATAAAAATGTTTACTGTGTGCTTTTTCAGGGGCTATGCCACAGCATTAAGCACTGTGAGATCTGTACAATGAGCTCTATGTCTAATTTGGGAGTAAAACAGACACATAAAAAGTTAAATAAGAAGGCTCCAGCTCCTTAAATCTGGTCCTGCATATTTGACTGGCAGATCACACTCAACTTGTTGCAAAGTCAACTCACTGTCTTCTCCCCAAATGTATGTTTTCAGTTTGATAGTTTCAACTGTGCAGGTTCTCAATCCAGGGCTGATACATATCAGGGACAAAGGAAGATTTCAGGGGCAGGAGATTTGGACTCTGCAGGGCTCATCAAAACCCAATTATTACTTCCTTGCTTTCTTAGTTGTGCCCAGGAGAAAAAATGAGTATAAAAACTAAAAAAAATTCCCTAATGTTGTGAGCATGTAATCTAATGAGAGAGACACAGAAGGAGTCCCAGGTACAGTGTCAACTCATACACTCCAAGTTTAAGTCTCCAGATCCTAAGCCACGCACTCAATTATTACGTTTAGGAGAAGCATATAGGGACATGTAACATATTTTCTTGGTGTTCTTGTGTTCTATTGAATCTCAATTAGCCCAGATATTGTAACAACTATCGTAACAGCTGTGAGCTCTTATATTTACAAAACACTCTTCCAAACAGTATCTGATTTAATCCTCATACCAAATTCACAAGGTATGTTTAATTTTACAGGTGATAAAACCATGCTTTAGGGATGTTAAGTCACACAATCAGTTCCTTTCAGTATAACAGATGTTATTAATTTCTAATATGTGTCAGGTACTAGGTAAATTATTGTACAATCTGAGACAAAAAGTGATAATTTACATGTAAACGTACAGATGTTGCTACAAACACAGAGATAAGGAGACACATAAGTGAACACAGGTTCAGGGAAGGTGGGGTGCATGGGTGAGAAGCACATCAACTGAACTAGAACATGAACAAAAAGTTAGCACACAGATGTTGAAACTGAATTTTGAAATCAGAGATGACTAACCTTTTCCTCACCTGCCTGTTACAGGGTAGGCTTTCAATGGATATTCATTGAATGAAAGAATGAATACATCAGATTTACTCTGATGGAGGGAATGGCTGAAATGTCAGCCCAAACAGTAACTTCAGCTTTGAAACACCTACATTCTGCCAACTGAGCTAATTAGCAAGTGCATCTTCGGACATTCCAGGAGGGCTACCTGGCAACGGGGCAGGTGGCTTTCAACATAAGGGCCTCTCATCACTCTGACAATCTCCCAGAATTGCTTGGAGGTGAGAAAGACTCTAGAACTCAGAAGAAAAGAAGACTTTCAACTTACATCTACCCCACTCCCTCAAAAAAATTTTTGGTGTCATGGGCTATGCAAAGAGGGAAACAGTACTTAGACTAAAGCTCTTAGAGCTATAGCAAGGATGCCCAGCAAATCCCACACTAAGCCTCTTTAGCTGCAGATAACTCTAGATTATAAAAAAATGATCCCAGGGCAGGCATTCGGCCCAGCAGTTGGGGTTACCAGTTAGGATGCTCACATCCCATATTGGAGTGCCTGAGTTGGATACCCAGCTCCACTCCTGATTCTAGCTCCTACCAATCCAAATCTTGGGAGGCAGAAGCCATGGTTCAAGTGGGTGAGATACTACCAACTGTGTGGGAGACCTGGATAGCGTTCCTAGCTCCTGACTCAGCTTTGGCATGTTGTTGCAGAGATTTGGAGAGTGAACCAGAAGATGAGAACTTCTGCGCTCGCTCACTCTCTTTCTCTCTCTCATAAACAAATAAATAAATTTTTTAAAATAAAAATTAATAAAGGTGCCCATTCTTCACCTACCTTCTCTGAAATTTGGTTCCAGAACGACATCTGGAATCTCCCAGGCTGGTAAATCAAAGCAGAGTGCCCACATCCTCCAGTGATCACAGAGGGCCCACCCCTCTCCTCCCACAACCTCCGGTTCCACAGTGCTTGTGAGCAGATGCCTCCACACCAACCCTCTCCTGTATTTCTTGCTCCTTGGCCCAAGTCTCTGCCTTCTGTCTCTGTAGGCTTGGCGTACACATGCAACTATTCTTGGAGCTTGTATGTGCCATCATTTCACAATTCAAAACCCCAAATAAGAGACAGGTGGTGGGATTCTCCAGAGGAATTAAAGCAAGAACTCCAAGCCCACGCTGTCTGAATCTGAATCTGGCTGCTCAGTGAATGGCCCAGAGGCGGGCAGGGACCAGCGCTATCTTTTCAGGAGTATGACTTGGATTATACCCAGCCAGCACAAGGCTTTTTATTCCCTTTCATCCCAAACATGTTCCTGCTCAGCATTTCTATTGGCTGTTTCTCATTCTTGGAAATTAAACTTACCTTGAAAAAGTAATGGAATCAATTTGTGAATGATGAATGATCAGATTAATACAATTGCAATGATTTCTTTAAGGAGAAAAGTATTAACTGAGCCTTGGAAAGACAGGCTCTGTGGTAACATTATCTGGATCTATTTTGGACTCAAAATTATTCATTGGACACTTGACAATTAGGATTTCTTACTCAGCTTTTCCATGAGTAGAGATGGATTATGGTTGGTTCTCAGGGATGAGCATTTGGCCTAGCAATTAGGATGCTAGTTAAGATGACTGTGCCCCATGTTGGAAGGCCTAGGTTAAATACCCTGCTCCAATTCCTGACTCCAGCCTCTTGCTAATGCATACCCTAGGAGGTCGTAGTGATGGCTCTAGTAATTGTGTGTCTACCACTCATATGGGAGACTTGGAGTGGGTTTCTAGCTCCTGCTTCTGCCTCAACTGTTGCAGGCATTTGGGAAGTGAACCATGAATGGGAGCTCTGTGTGTTTATGTATTTCTATCATCTATTTCTGTCTTTCTACTTCTCTCTCAAAAAAATAACTAAAAATTTGTCAAAAAAAAAGAAAAGAAAAAGAAGGTCTTGGGGTACGTGGCATGGCATAGCAGGTGAAGCAACTGCCTGCACACCATTGGGAAATGCTGAAAAAAAAATACTAGGTATGTTGAGAAAGGAGACCCCAATTCCCTCTCATCCATACTATAGGGGAGTTTCAGCAGCCCTGCATCCCAGGGAGCAGAAACTTTGAGCTCAGGAGGTGATTCAGTGACATGGCCAGCTAGGAACACCTAACAGCATTACTCTTGCAGCCCCCAACTGGGGACTAAAATAAATAGTGTAAATAAAAAATCATAAAGCAATGAGAGTTGAAAAAATAAGATGCTTGCTAGCAGCCCAAGATCTCCTCTAGGAGCAATGGGGTTTATTAGCTGGCCTTTAAATCTATTCTCACAAGCTATGAAGATGAGAGCAAAAAGAAGAATTGAGACTTTAGACAATGCTGGCTCACAGTGAGATATAAATAGATAGATAGACAGATAGATTAGACCCCTAAATACTTCCCCCATGCTTTATCATCGTTTGTTATTAAGTCTGGTTCAACAGTGTATGCACATTCAGCAAGAGGGACACCAAACATGAGCATTTGCCAAAGTAAAGCCACCCCTTCCTCTGAGAGCGTGTGTCATCCAGATGCTGAATCCCTACAACAGCACCAAGATGGGTGACACACCAGCAGCCAGGGTTCTCTCCAATCTGGCAGCTGCTCTCCCTCCCAACTTTCTCTCTCACCACTCCTTGACCCAACACCTGCTCCAAGAGGCTGTTGTTTCTTTCCTCCACTCCCCTCATATGCTCCCCACAGTCCTTGCTCACTCCATCACTCTGGGTCTTTGTTGCCTGGGTCAGCTCCAACCATACTGCCAGCCCACACTGTCACTTTTTCAGATTGAATTCCTTCCTAGCCACCAAGGTTGGGGCTGGGCTCCACATCCTCCATATTCAAGGCATGTTTGCCTTGACTCTCCCAATAACAAGTGTTCTCTTTCCTTCACCTTCACTCTTTTGACTCATGCTTACCTCCCTAGAGAATAATTCTCTTTCTTGTTCCTTGTTTCTCCCACAAGCCCATGAGAAATTTGGGCTGAGATCATCTCATTTATATTTGTAGCCCCTCAAACCACTCCAAGGCTTCCTTGCACATCACAGTCGCTCAGTAAACATTACTTTATCTTAGTAAGTATACATATTGCCAGGCTCAGGCCTTTGGCCTAGCGGTTAAGATGACACTTCGGATCCCAGCATCCCATGTTGGAGTGCCTGGGTTCAAGTCCTGGCTCCATCTCCTGATTCCCACTTCCTACTGTTGTGCACCCTGGGAGGCAGCAGGTGATAGCCCAAGTGGTTGGGATCCTATCAACCACATGGAGACCAGGATTGAGTTCCAACCTCCTGGACATCGGGGGAGTGAACTAGCAGATGCAAGCTCCCTTTCTCTCTCTCAAATAGATTTATACCTCTAGTCCAAGATTCTTAAATTCCATAAATAAATAACAGTTTGTTCTTTAGTCCACTAGTTCTGTCTCCACACGGCTGAAGTCCTTTCTTTTTTTTTTTTATAATTTTAATTTTTTTTTATTTTTTTATTTTATTTTTTTGACAGGCAGAGTGGACAGTGAGAGAGAGAGACAGAGAGAAAGGTCTTCCTTTGCCGTTGGTTCACCCTCCAATGGCCGCCGCGGCTGGCATGCTGCGGCCGGCGCACCGCGCTGATCCGATGGCAGGAGCCAGGTACTTCTCCTGGTCTCCCATGGGGTGCAGGGCCCAAGCACCTGGGCCATCCTCCACTGCACTCCCTGGCCACAGCAGAGAGCTGGCCTGGAAGAGGGGCAACCGGGACAGAATCCGGCGCCGCGACCGGGACTAGAACCCGGTGTGCCAGCGCCGCTAGGCGGAGGATTAGCCTAGTGAGCCACGGCGCCGGCCTGAAGTCCTTTCTCAGCTTAAGCTTTTCAGAACCTTCTGGAGCCTCTGCAACCTGAAAGGTCTGAGACTACCTTGGCACCCCTTACCTCCATTTCCCGTTGAAGGGCTGGTTCCTACGAGTTCACTTCCCGTCTGGTGCTGGCACACTCAGAACAGCTGTGGGCTCTCTGAGTCCTCAGACCCTGATCTTGACATTCTCTTACTTTTTCTTCTTTTTTATGATTATTTATTTATTCATTCATTCATTCATTTAAAAGGCAGAGTCACAGAGAGTGGAGGGACATAGAAAGATCTTCCCATCTGCTGCTCACTCACCAAATGGCCACAAATGCCTGGGGCTGAGCCAGGCCAAACCCAGGAGCCTGGACCTCCATCCAGGTCTCCCACATGTGTGGCAGGAGCTGAAGAACTTGAGCCACCTTCCACTACCTCCCCAGCCGCATTAGCAGAGAGCTACGTTAGAAGTAGAGCAGCCAGGACTGGAATCAGTGCTCATACAAGACGGTGGCATCACAGGTAGTGGCTTAACCCACTGTGCCACAATGCTGCCCCAACCTTACCTTTTCTTTTGTTCTTCTTTAATTTAGTTAGTTTTCATTTATTTGAAAGGCAGAGACATAGAGAAAAAGAGATGGACCTTTCATTCACTGTTTACTCTACAAATGACTGTATCAGCTGTGACTCAGCCAGGCTGAATCCAGGAGTCTGGAACTCCATCTGAGTCTCCCATGTGGTTATCAGGGACACAAGTAACTGGGACATTATCTACTGCCTCCCATCAACTGACCTTAAATTTTCTAAATTCATCCTGGACCACCCACATTCAAAAATCTCAGACATGGGGTTTATACAGCAATGTGGCCACCTTGTCTCAATTATCTCAGCTGTGATCCATTCCGTCACAAGCAGCAGCTTCCCAGGTCTGTTCCTACACAACCCCAACCTTCACTCAACACCCCACCACCTCCTCGCCAACACTTGGGCTATGCTGTCGTCTTGCCCTGGAAAGCAAGTCCTGCAGGATCCATGCAATCAGAATCTCTGAGCAGAGAGTTATGAGAAACAGACCGTTCCGAGGCAATTGCTTTGGGAAAAAGGCAGCTTCTAACTCATGAATGGCAGTCAAGTTACAATCGGAAATGCAGGATTTTTCCTTTTTAAAGGAAAAACTAACATTGACAGAGTTGCTTTTTTGAGCTGCTCTCCAACAATTCTGGAACAACCGTTTAGGGAAAGAGGAAAAACAAGAGAGTGTTAAGTAACAAATGGTGGGGAAGAAACAGAGAGGAAGAGGGAGGCAGAAGAGAAAATCAAAGAGGAAGTGGAAGGGAGGGTGAGAAAATGAGAATCAAAAGGAGAAGGGAGGAGAGAAAAGTGTGGAAGAGGAAAATGGCAGAGGAAGATCATACAAACACCAGCCACAGGTGCTGCAGTAGCCTCAACTGCCTGGCACTGGGATTGCTAACATCTGCGAGGGCACAGGACTCCTATCAGTTCATTAGAAATACCCACACTATGGGCCAGCGCCGCGGCTCACTAGGCTAATCCTCCGCCTTGCGGCGCTTGCACATCGGGTTCTAGTCCCGGTTGGGGCGCTAGATTCTGTCCCGGTTGCCCCTCTTCCAGTCCAGCTCTCTGTTGTGGCCAGGGAAGATGGCCCAAGTGCTTGGGCCCTGCACCCCATGGGAGACCAGGAGAAGCACCTGGCTCCTGCATCGGATCAGCGCGGTGCGCCAGCCGCGGTGGCCATTGGAGGGTGAACCAACGGCAAAAAGGAAGGCCTCTCTCTCTCTCTCTCTCACTGTCCACTCTGCATGTCAAAAAAAAAAAAAAAGAAAGAAAAAAAGAAAGAAAGAAATACCCCACACTATAAAACCTGTGCCAGAGGCCCCTGACCCCTGAGCAAATGACTAAACAGGATTCAAGAAGTTCAAACTGCAAAGGCTGTTGTTAACCTGCTCTCAGTATCCATTAAAGATGCAAGATCTTTGAAAAGTAGATGACCATACATCTAGATTAAGCCTCATGTTCAAAACTACCCATTAGTAAGTCCCCCTTCCTCATAGATGTTCCCATTCAAATCCTAAATCATTTAGTCTTTCTGTTAATAGGAAGCACAGGAGAAAGATTTATTAAACCTCTAAACAAACTGAAACACTCGGTTTCATTGTTCCCAGAAAAAGACTGACCAGAAGGACCTGAAGGACCATTGCCAGAATGTTAGAGATGGTTCCAGGTGGAACACTGTGATCACGTGGGTGGGGGAGGCACCCAAACCAGGCTGTGCAAGGTAAGGCTATCTATAGCACACGGCTTCAATAGTGAAATAATGATGTCTAGAAGCAGGTATTTAAGATCAGTGGCAGGAGAAGAAAAGCCCACAATGATAGTTTCTGAAAGGTAGAGCAGAATGATTCATAGATAAATAATGTTTGAGAAATCTAATGTAATAGGAAAACCCTACAGTAACATCTGGTTAGTGGTTAAGTGCGGCTATGAATTATTCCTTCTGAAATGTACACTGTGAAGGCTAAAGACCTCTTAGTTCTCCAATACCAAGAGTCTATCCGCCAGCACCGCAGCTCACTTGGCTAATCCGCCGCCTGTGGCGCCGGCACCCTGGGTTCTAGTCCAGTCGGGGCACCGGATTCTGTCTCGGTTGCTCCTCTTCCAGTCCAGCTCTCTGCTGTGGCCCAGGAAGGCAGTGGAGGATGGCCCAAGTGCTTGGGCCCCTGCACCCACATGGGAGACCAGGAGGAAGCACCTGGCTCCTGGCTTCAGATTGGTGCGGTGCACCGGCCGTAGCAGCCATCTGGGGGGTGAACCAACAGAAGGAAGACCTCTCCCTCTCTCTCTCTCTCTCTCTCTCTCTCTCTCTCTCTCTCTCTCTTTCCCTCCCTCTCTCTCACTGTCTAACTCTGCCTATCAAAAAAAAAAAAAGAGTCTATTAGCAGGAGGGAGGGAAGGAAGAAAGAAGGAAGGAGAGAGTAAAAGAAAAGCAAGTTTCAAGGCAATCCATTACAAGGTATTATACCATGAATCATCACCACAAGGAGGCAAAGAAGTAATGAGGCGTTCTTTAGATAATAAACAGAACGAGGTGCACAATCCAAGGAACATCTTGATAGTGAGAAGAAATCTGACAAATGTGAGAAAATACTACCTAACTTCCCATCCTTATCCAATAATCATTCCTCACTCACAAGAACCTGAAGATCCATATTATCAATTCATTCACTCATTCAACAAGTATTCCAGAAGCTGTGAGGTCAAGCCTCAGTCAAGCCAGTGGGTTCTCAGTGTCGTGTATGCATCAGACCTCATGCTAGATGCTGGGGATAAGGGCATGGAGGAGATTCGGCTTCTGGCTTCAGTAAGTTCCAGGCTAGGAAGGTCTCAGATGCGTGAAATTGCTATGGTTCAAGATGCACCAGTGGAATCTGAGCCAACCAAAGGATGAAGTGAGAAGTCCCATCCTGACCAAAATTCACCTTCAGCAGATCACAGTGATAGGTGGGAAAGCTTCCTGGTTTCCTAATACATTCTGTATTGTGCATCTCTTCTTGCCTTAAGTCCCAGTTAAGTGCCCTACTCATTTGTATTAAGTATTTCTGGGCTAGGTGCCTCCCCTGGTCTCCCATGCGGGTGCAGGGCCCAAAGACTTGGGCCATCCTCCACTGCCTTCCTGGGCCACAGCAGAGAGCTGGACTGGAAGAAGAGCAATCAGGACAGAATCCGGCGCCCCAACCGGGACTAGAACCCAGGGTGCTGGCACCGCAGGCAGAGGATTAGCCTATTGAGCCGCGGCGCCAGCCTAGACTCTCCTTTTATTCTGATTTTTGTGGTTTTATTAATTATTGTTTTACTCTAAGTCATCTCAAATTATTATTACTGGAAGAAAGTAAATTTCAGAAATTAGTTCTAATGAAAATATGAGAAGACAGAGGATCTCCAGTACCAAGAGTCTATTGGCCGGCACCACGGCTCACTAGGCTAATCCTCCTGCCTCATAGATGTTCCCATTCAAATCCTAAATCATTTAGTCTTTCTGTTAATATGAAGCACAGAGGAAAGACTTATTAAACCTCTAAACAAACGGAAATATTCGTATATTAAACTTCTAAACAAACCGAAATATTCGTAGCATCAGAGATTCCAGTGAGTTCTGTAGGAACAGAGAAGTCCCAGGGCAAGGTCAGCTAACCTAGCTCAAAAGACTTCAAAACCAACCTCCACTCTAGGGCTGGCCACAACCAGAGCAGGCAAAATGGAACAAGTTAATTGACAGTCAATATCAGGTGTCCTATGTAATCACATGCATTGTCCCCTCACTTGATATCAGCTGTAGTCATAGAACCCAAGTATCCAACTTTCCTGTGACACCTGCCAGAACAAGTGAAGGCTACCAGGGGAGCCCCACGCCTCCTGCCACCACCCCCACCTCTTGCAGCAACAGAGCTTCAATGACTGACCCTACTTACATCAACAAGCGCAGATCATTCTCTGTGGAGTGGGATCCTCAAAACAGCTGGCCTTTGCTTCTCTTCAATTATTTCAGCTTCTTTAAAATAACTGAAGCCACAAGCCTTGGAACTTCCTAGAGCACTGAACCCCAGACCACTTGTAGAACTCCCTTTATGGAGGGGACAAAAGGGAAAGCAATATGTTGTTACAAACTTCTGCTCCATTGCCATGTCTTTGTTCTTTGCATTCCTGTCCCTCACTGTACAAGAGAAGCCTTCTAAGTCCACCAGGCACTGAGGCGATTGGACAAGCCCAGGGGACCTCAAAGGGGTTGAGTTTACACCAACTGATATTCGCTGACTTGGAAATTAAAAGTGGGAACTTGAAACAGGTGCTGTGGCTTAGCAGGTAAAGCCACTACCTGCAATGCTGACATCCCGTATGGGCTCCGGTTAGAGTCCCAGCTGCTCCACTTCCAATCCAGCTCCCTGTTAGTGGCTTGAGAAAAGTAGAGGAAGATGGTCCAAGTGTTTGGGCCCTGACACCCATTTGGGAGACCTGGAAGAAGCTTTTGGCTCTTGGCTCTGGCCTGGCCCAGCCCCAGTCATTGCTATCATCTGGGGAGTGAACCAGCAGGTGGAAGATATCTCCCTCTCCCTCTCCCTCTCCCTCTCCCTCTCCCTCTCCCTCTCCCCCTCCCCCTCCCCCTCCCCCTCCCCCTCCCCCTCCCCCTCCCTCTCTTTTTCCCTCCCTCTCTATAACTCTGAATTTCAAAATAAATAAATCCCTTTTTGATAGTGGGAACTTTAAATCTGGTATACTTGAATTCATTAAATACTAGTAATTATGTCAACATAAATAGTAATTTTTATCCAAAAAAAATTTTTTTTTAATTTAGTGTGTAAGTGACATTGTTTTCCATTTTTGGCAATCTCTAGAACACAGGTGATCATCATGTCTGCTTATGGATTCACCTTGTGCCACTGTTACATTTCATTTTGCCTCTGGAAAATTCCACTGTACACTCCTGGGGGGATGAGAGTGAAGAAATCAAAAGCATCTTAGGATTCTAATGAAAATAATTTTGATCTTGTGGATCCCCTGAAAGGGTTTCAAGGACTCCCAGGAATCCCAGCCCATACTCCATATGATAAATCTCACTTTTGCCTCCAGTGGGCATCCCCTCCACCTCAACCTCGCTTCAGAGACAACCAATATCAGTTGCCTAAGTAGTTTTCTAGAAATGCTCTACTCATGCATCCAAGCTATGGATGAAGTTCCTAGAGCACATTTTACATACCAGGAGCCTAAAAACACTATTGGATACAATATATCTTATATTTTTATTATTTTATTTTATGATTTTTGTTTGTTTGAGAGGCAGAGAGACAGAGAGCTCCCACCTACTGGTTCATTCACCCAAATGCCCACAACAGCCAGGGCTGGGCCAGGCTGAAGACAGGAGCCAGGAACTTAATCCAGGTCTCTGACATGAGTGGCAGGGACCCAACAACTTAGGGAGGCATCACTGGATTCCCATTCCTGGATTCCCTGGCTGTGCAAGCATGGAAAGTAACTTAGCTTCCACCTGTAAAACAGAGATAGTGCTACCTATCACATAATGAAGACATTATGAATAACAGAAGAATAGTTGTAATTATATAGAAGACCTTCCCACCACATGGTAGGTACTCAATGCTCAGTAATTGTTAGCCCCTTCCTTTTTTGCTCTATGAACAGGAATAGCTGTGGGACCCTGAACAGGGCTGGCTCCTCAGGGAAGCCTTGCAGAATACCCTTTTAGGAAGTCTGGAGACACAAGAGACTGAGCCAAGAGAAGAGAACAGAGAATATTTTTTTTCCACCTGAAAAGGAATTTCCTTAAGTGTTTGTTGTCTGTCTGATCCAGACTGAGAGGCATAGTCTGCTTTTGTTTTTTCCTCTCACCAGGCCAGGAAAATGGGCACTGACAGTCCCTGTATTTTTGTATTGTCCTTCCAGTCTGCCTCTGAAACTACAGTCTGGTGTGGCTTGCATTTGTAAATCCACAGAGCATGGAGAGAATCCACCAGGTTTGGAGGAGCCTCTCATGGGAGGATGGTTTCCTTCTGAAAGCTTCCGGGAGTAGAACCAGCCTCTGCTGTGTTGCAGCACAGATGTGTTTTCACTCGCATTTGCAAACAAGGATGCAAAGCTTTAGAGACACTTAATAAGGTAGTACAGCTAAGAAGGGAGGAGTGAGATTCCAAAACAAGGCTGCCCTCCTCCAAAGCATATGCTTTCAGCCACATCATCCTATGATGTTCCAACTAGAAAAGCCAGCTGGCTTCATATGGAAGGCAAGATCTCCCAGAAGAAACACATTGTTTGTAACTGTGAACTAAAGGCTTTGCTAAGCCAATAATGTAGTTAAAATCAAAATTATTTAGAAATTCATCCCTAAGCTAGACACAAAAGTAGAAAAGCCAAACACCAAAACCAGTATTTTATTAGTTTTGGATTAGTGCAATTATTCAATTTATTCTATTTCCATTTAATTAGCATTTAATAGTAGATTAATTATTAAAGTTAGTCTGCTACTTCAATTATTGCTTTAATTTGTAGCTCAATAATTTAATAGCAATTTATTCAGCAAAGTTTCTGAGCTCCTGGTATTCAATATGTATATATTGTATATGTATATATATGAAGATTTAAAAAAGTGTTCTTTGGCTTCAATCAATACATTATAGGTATTACAATATTATACATATTATAATATATAATGAATATCTGTATACATATTTATGTAGGGGTGTGTGTGTGTATGTGTGTGTGTGTATAAATGGAGAGAGAGAGAATTTGATGAATAATAAGAGTTAGGTGCTAGAAAAGGGAGAAATTAAGCCAGTTGAGTGTTCACTGAAAACTTGGTCAAGGAACAAGGAAGCATCATTTAAGCTGACCATTGAAATACAACTAGACTTGTAGAAAGAGTGAAGATGACATTCTAAGAAAAGGGGCTCATTTGAATAGGTACATTATGAGATAAAGAGGTCAGTAAATAGTTGACAATAGAAATATGTAGGTATCTGAAGAGAAAGCTGGAAGGTGATGGAGGTGGAAGAATACAGGCTGTGACTTGGTAGGGATGAGCATGGGTGATATGGTATGTGGGATGCTTTCAAGAGGAGAAAGTGTACAGACACAGCCTGACCCAGAATCATGACAGCAGGAAGAGAAAAGAAGTAATGGGGAGGTATAACGAGAATGTGGGGAACACTGAGGGTTGCCCAGTGACTGATGGCAGGAAGAAGGAAGGGAAGAGCCTGGATCTCCAGCCTGCATGTGACTAGAAGCACATGGCTGTTTCGTAAAACCAATGGAGAACTGCATTGATTTGCAAGGGAAGATCCTGACCTAAGTTTTAGATAACGGGAATTTCATTTCCCGAGAATGGAAAGAAGTAGACACACCCAGTAGAGAGGTAGAAATTGGAGTCTGACGTGCAAGAGAGTGTCTGGTGTTAGAAAAACGTATTGGAACTTCAGCTCCTAAAGGCAGTTATTGAAGTCTGGGGCAGATGTGATGATTCGGGAAGAAGCAAGCTGAAGACAGAATCTGGGGTTCTGCTTGTGTTGAGGGGGTGCAGCTTACCATTTCCCCAGGGAGACTTTGGACAACCTAAGAACACTCCTTCCTCAAAAAACAACAGGAATTCCTGATCTAACCCAACTCTCTTATATCATGGAGGAAGAAAATGCAACCCTAGAGGCTTAACTGAGTTATCCAAGGGTTCAGAGCTTCTTAACAGCACAACTGAGACCCAACAGAATCAATGACCTTGGGAATTAACATTGCCTTAGCCGTTGGAAGAGCTCCACATGCACCCCCATGACGTGGGTAGACTCAGAGACAGCCTGAGAACAAACTACAAACTTCACTTTCTCTGTACTTCAGTCCAGCCCTGGGAATGTCCAACCATATAATTATCTCAGGGGTTCAAACCACATCTGATTCATCTTCTTGTCACTGTCCCCTCATCCTTCCCTTTCCCCCACCACTGTCTCCACCAACAAAGTTATTACAGAGTAGAAAAATAGCAGATTATTTTTCTCTTTTGAATGTGCACATGATCCCAGGCTTGTGGAGTCAAAGGGACGTAAGAGGTCATTTAATATTAGTATAAACAACCCCTGTGGAAACTGAAGCCCAGAGACATTCAATGACTTGTCCCAGAACGCCTGTGAAGAGTAGAATCTGGACCCAAATCCCAGACCCTTGTTTCTTCCCATTGCACTACCAACCTTCAATGCAGGAAACCTGTTTTTAAGACAAACTCTCCTATTCTTCATTTCTCCAAACATATTATTGAGTCCTCTTGCCTCAAGATGCCTCTTTTTTTTAAGATTTATTTTATTTATTTGAAAGGCAGAGTTACAGAGAGAGGTAGAGCCACAGAGAGAGAGATTTTCCATACGCTGATTCACTCCCCAAATGGCCACAACAGCCAGAGCTGAGCTGATCCAAAGCCAGGAGCCAGGAGCCTCTTCTGGGTCTCCCACACGGGTGCAGGGGCCCAAGGACTTGGGCCGTCTTCTACTGCTTTCCCAGGCCATAGCAGAAAGCTGAATCGAAAGTGGAGCAGCCGGGACTTGAATCGGTGCCCATATGGGATGCCATTACTGCAGGCCAGGGCTTTAACACACTGTGCCACAGCACTGGCCCCAAGATACTGTTTTTTTAAAAAGCTCTATTGTCCAATATGTTTGCAGAGTGCTGTAGGCTACCCCTCTCTTGTACAATCAAAATGTTTATTGTCATATTAAATATTTGGGGAAGTCCTACAGTAAAGAAACCTGCTTTATTCTCCAACAATATTTCCCTAACTTACTCTACCCTTGTCTTTACCCTTTACATACCCTGTGTTTAAAATCCACCAATTTCCAAGGATTATACTTTGGGAATTACCACCTAATGTCCCATTAGCAAAATTTCCTTTGTAGGTTGCAGGCAGAAGTCCCACTCCTGAATGGTCCCCACCACAGGGACCAGGCTGGGGAGGGATTAGAGCCCAGAGAAGGAACGAGAAACAACAAATAGTCCCAGTCTGCTCTGGAGGCATTTGCTCTGTCAGTGAGAAACGGGTGAAACAGCTACTTGAGACATTTTGACTCATGCTTCCGATGATTAGCGTAAGGCACCAGCCTCCACCTCAGGGATCATGGGAAAATGAGTATATAGGCTCTCCTATACTCCGCATCAGCTAATGTGCGACTTTCCCTCTGCTTCTGCCCCACTCCTGATAGCAATGCAACCTTGCCATTGTCCTGCTTACTTTCCCTGGCACACTCACCACTATGGACTTCACCCTGGACTACTGAAAGTAGCCCTCTAGTCAGTCTCCCTGACTCGATGCCTTCCTCCCGGCAATGACATGCTGCCATCACATTAATTTTAAAACAACGCTACATCTGCTTTCAAATAAAGGAAACGTTCCAAGCTCCAAAGTTCTCTTTGTTGTCACAGGCTACATCCACGCAGTGCTATTTCTCTGTGCTCCGCAGGGCAAGTTTCCTATCACTGTGGGTTCATCTCACTCCTGGCTCAGCCACGTGCAGGCTGTCTTTTACCTGTCTTCTCTGCCGCTCTATGCTTCCTGCCTAGCCAACACCTTCCAATGCTTACCAGCCAGCATCCACCCCCAGTCTTGGACGACACAGGCCCTTCCATGAACTCTGGCACTTGCAGACACTGAGCTACTAGTCCCCCCACCCCCACCTTTATTTGCATTGCTTTTCTAGTGTTTCATGAATGTTCTAGTGCTAACAAACTCAGGAAGGAAAAGGACTGTGCCTTCTTAAGTGTCAGGTACTAAAACAAACAAACAACCTTGCTGAATAAAAGAATGAATCCCCAATCCACATTGATTGACCTCAGAACTCTAAGCAGGGAACTTCGGGTCTACAAAACAGGGAAGCTAAGCTCTCTACAGGCTTGAAAACCATTTAAATCTTTATAGTTTAATTGATCTCAGTTTTAGAAAAGGTGAAGACATATGTCCTTCTGGAAGGCCAGGGAATTCTGTGCTTTCTGCTGCCTTCACTTGGGCTCCTTGTCACACTTGGCCTCCAGGATGGAGAGTCTAGACCAAGTATATTATGTGTTGCTCTAAATTTCCCAAGGGTCTGACCAGAGTGTCTTTCCCAGGAATACATTCTCCCTTGTCAATTGTTCATTCCTTCATTCTTCTAATTATTTAACAAACTTTTAGTGAGCAAGTTTTTGAGGTACAAGAATGTATTTTTAAAAAAATCACAATTCTCAAAGAGTCCTGGTTGAATGCAGTTTCATTTAAAATGAGGGGGGACATATGCGATAGAATCATCTAATGGAGATTTTTTTAAAAATACAGGTTCCCCCAACGTTCCTGGGGGCCAGCATTGTAGCGTAGTGAGTAAAGCCACTGCCTGCAATGTTGGCACACAATATGGGCGCCAGCATTGGGTTTGGGTCCTGACTACTCCACTTCCAATCCAGTTCCCTGCTAATGGCCTGGGCCCAGAGAATGGCCCAAGTGCTTGGGCCTCTGCAACCACACGGGAGACCTGGATGAAGCTCTTAGTTCCTGGCTTTGACCTAGTCCAGCCCTGGCTGTCGTGGCCGTTTGGGGAGTGAACCGGCACATAGAAGACCTCTTTCTCTCTGTCTCTCCCTCTCTCTCTGTAACTCTGCCTTTCAAATAAATAAAATGAATCTTTTAAAAAATACAGGTTACCTGGACTCTGCACAAGAGTTCTTATTCAGTGAAGTCTGGAGTGAAACCTGGGACGCACATTTTTTAAAAGGCAAGCTAGGTCTTCTGATGTACACTCAAGTTTGATACCTGCTGGCCCAATGGAAAAGATAGAAGTGAAGTTTGGCCTAAAACTGCCTCTGAACTTATTTTAGCATTAGCTTAAAGGTTTTTTCATACTTAGTATATTATAACTCAACTTGATGTATAAACAGACTGCAAATCACTCTTATAACAAGTTGCTGAGTCTCAACCAGTCATAAGCAGCCAAGTGTTCAAATTGTGTTCACATAAGACAGATGTGAGATGTAACCAATGGAGTCATCTCTACTTCAATTCCGCTTTCTTTATGTCACTTCCTTTTCTTGGGTTATATACGTAATCAGCCCGTGTGGTGAGGTGTGCATTCTGAATCATGTGGGGTACAAAATGCTGCCTGCTTCTAGAATCACAACTAAAGCCATTAACATTCGTAAAACTAGGCTTGTGATTTTCCCTTTTAATATAAGCATATGAGGGCACTTATGAAATAATTGTGTCTACTTGTGATAAAAGATTTACAATGTGTAATGGAGGTGCAAAGAGATTGAGTGGTGAGTAAGAAGTCAGGTGTCAAAGTAAGAAAGATAGAGGTTCAAAGTCTGATGTAGCCACTTCCTTACCATGTGATCAACCTTTGCATGGTGCCATGTGTCCTCATACATAAAAAAGGAAAAAGAATATTCACCTCACACAACTATGATTAGGTTTCAGAGAGATACCTATGTAAAATAGCTAACTAATGGTGGTAAATAATAAACACTCATCATTCAGAAGTCATCATCGTTGTTATTTTTAAATTATTTATTTATTTGAGAGATTGAGGGAGAAAGAGAATTCTCATCTGCTAGCTGTCTCCCCCAAATGCCCGCAGCAGCTATGGAGGCAAAACTGAAGAAATGGGGTGCAAATCAGGGCTTCCACATGGGTGACAGGAACCCAACAACTGCCTCCCAGGGTCTGCATTAGCAGGAAGCTGGAGCCAGAAGCCAGAGCAGAGAATCAAACCCAAGCACTCAGAGGTGAGATACTGGCATCTTAGCCAGTCTCTTAGCAGCCATGCCAAATGCCTGCTCCCATTGTTCTTTTTAATTACTAATGAAAAGTAAAGGAAATAAAGCAAATCAGAAAAGCCCAAATTTAGGTTTAAAACAGCATGTCTCAGCCGGCACCGCGGCTCACTAGCCTAATCCTCCGCCTTGCGGCGCTGACACACCGGGTTCTAGTCCCGGTCGGGGCACCGGATTCTGTCCCAGTTGCCCCTCTTCCAGGCCAGCTCTCTGCTGTGGCCAGGGAGTGCAGTGGAGGATGGCCCAAGTCCTTGGGCCCTGCATCCCATGGGAGACCAGGAAAAGCACCTGGCTCCTGCCATCGGATCAGCGCTGTGCGCTGGCCGCAGCGCGCTGGCTGCGGCAGCCATTGGAGGGTGAACCAACGGCAAAGGAAGACCTTTTTCTCTGTCTCTCTCTCACTGTCCACTCTGCCTGTCAAAAAAAAAAAGCATGTCTCAAAATATATTTATACTTTGCAATCCACAAGATTTCCAGAACTTTTGAAATTTTTTATATTTGACTCTGTAATTTGACATTTTTAATACAAGTGGTAGCCAAGTACATCATACAATTCCAATGCTTGCCTTTTATTTGTGTTTCCAATGCACAAATGCTGAAGAAATGTCAGACAAAGTCAGGAACCAATCTAGAAACAGAGGAAACGGTCGGAAAATTGAGCCATTGCTTGGCGTAGGCAGTTTAATCCACTCAGACACAGCAGCCAATACTATCCTCACGCTGTGAGCAGTTGTGAGATTCAGATCCTGACTTTTCCATACCAACACATACCAGTTTATAAACAGAAAATTGAGGCATAAATACACCAAGTAGAATGATTCTGTCTCTGATTTCAATAGTAATTTGGATTAGCTACCCATTTAGTACAAACTTCAATATCACCACAATGCTAACGTTATCTTCAAGTGAATAGACAATTTAACAAATTATCAAATGATACCTCATTAAAACTGACATTTGGGCATTGTCAAGTACAGTTTTGGTTGAGTTCTGACTTTCCTTTACTTATGACTCTTGGGACTATTAATAACAGTTTATCGAATACCCTTACCCCAACAGGCATTCTCTGCCTATTAATAGGTTTAAGCAACAGACCCAGAGGCTGCAGTGGGTTAAGTCATTGCTTTTGGTGCTGCCATGTTGGAGTGCCAGTTGAAGTCCTGGCTGCTACGCTTCCACCCAGTCCCCTGTTAATGTGCCTTGAAGGGCAGCTGAACATGACTCCTGTATTTAGGCGCCTGTCACTCATGTGGGAGACCTAGATGGAGTTGTAAGCTCCTGGTTTTGGCCTGACCCACTCCTAGCCATTGTGGTCATTTGGGGAGTGAACTGACAGATAGATCTCTCCCTCTATCTCTCACTCACTCTCTGTCACTCTGTCTTTCAAATAAAGAAACAAATCTTTAATTGATTAATTAATGACAGACCCAGACGAAACTTGAACCAGACCCTGAAGATGCTTGATTCTACTCTATCCATCCTTAATTTCCACATTAGTGATAGGTTTCACAAAATTGCATCATCTGTCATGATAAAACAATGTTCTTAGGAAAGGCTATTTAGCCCAGCAGTTAAGATGTCAGTTATGTTGCCCAGGCCCCACATCTGAGTGCCTGGGTTCTATTCCTGGCTCCAATTCCTGATCCCAACTTCCTGCCAATGCAGACCCTGGGTGGTGCATGGAAGACTTGGATTGGAGTCTCAGCTCTTGGCTTCGGCCAGGTTAAGCTCCAGTCATTGCAGGCATTTGGGAGTGAAGCAAATGGGAGATTAACTGACACCTATCTCTCTTTCTTTTTCTCTGTCACCCACTAATTCTGCCTTTCAATTTGTTTGTTTTTAATTTAAACTTGATTGACTTTATAATCGTTTGATTCCATTTATAAATTGACTTTATAGTTACATAAGAAATACAAGTATAAGAAGTGCATACAGGCCAGTGCCACAACTCAGTAGGCTAATTCTCTGCCTGCGGTGCCGGCACCCTGGGTTCTAGTCCCAGTCGGGGACTGGGGCGCTGGATTCTGTCCCGGTTGCCCCTCTTCCAGGCCAGCTCTCTACTGTGGCCCGGGAGTGCAGTGGAGGATGGCCCAAGTACTTGGGCCCTGCACCCGCATTGGAGAGCAGGATAAGCACCTGGCTCCTGCCTTTGGATCAGCGTGGTGCGCTGGCCGCAGCGTGCCACCCACAGTGGCCATTGGAGGATGAACCAACGGCAAAAGGAAGACCTTTCTCTCTGTCTCTCTCTCACTGTCCACTCTGCCTGTCAAAAAAAAAAAAAAAAGAAGTGCATACAGGAGTCTCCCTTTATCCATACGGGATCTAGATGCCTGGAGCCACATACATGTAGTATTTTTTTTCTACATATACATACCTATGATAAAATTTAATTTATAAATTGGGCACAGCAAGAAATTAAGCAGTTAATAACATATTGTAATAAAAGTTATATGGTCTCTCTCTCTTTCTCAAAATATCTTATTCTACTGTCCTTTATTTTTAGAGCTCAGTGGATTACAAGTTCCTGAAACCACAGATAATGAAACCACAGATGGGAGAGGCAGGTAGTACTGTGCCTAGTTTTATGTTTGCACCAATGTAAAAGCCTACTAATAATTCACTATTTGAAGCACTAAAATTTTTTCTATAAAATAGGCCCATGTGTTATTCAGGTTTGAGTAATAACAGATTGGACAATCTCCACGCAAGCCTCTCTGAGAGCTGAGTCTCCTCTTCTAGCAGCAGCTTCCTGCCTTGAGAAAGCCTGGCCAAGCCTATTCACTGGAAGTGCGCACGGAGAATCTCCTGCATCAACAGCTCGTGACAAACTCTGCCGCAGCCTCTCTGCCACCGTCTCAAAAACCAAGAAAGTCTCTGGGCACAGTCGTTGTCTCAACAATGGGATGTCAACAGCAGTGTCATGCATAAATGCTGCCAAAAGCAGAGGGTTTAACAGCCACTAGGTTAAGGAGAGAACAACCTTGACTCAGTACCGTGATCTTGTTTAGCTCCGTGAAGGGCAGTGGCTGAGTCGCAGGAACATCCTCATGAGGTTTTATGAACTATGGGGGGTGGGGGCGGGGCAGTCAGGCAGTCTAGGACCTCAATGATAACAAGGGGCTGCGGGATCCAGCATTGATGGTGGGCATCACCGAGTACCTCTCAAAGCTGAACGTCAAGCTGCAAGGCCCCAACCAGCTTCTCAGCTCCCTGCTTTCGAGAGTGAAATCATCTGAAGTTAAATCTGAAAATGCGCCGGCGCCGTGGCTCAATAGGCTAATCCTCCACCTTGCGGCGCCGGCACACCGGGTTCTAGTCCCGGTTGGGGCGCCGGATTCTGTCCCGGTTGCCCCTCTTCCAGGCCAGCTCTCTGCTATGGCCAGGGAGTGCAGTGGAGGATGGCCCAGGTGCTTGGGCCCTGCACCCCATGGGAGACCAGGAAAAGCACCTGGCTCCTGGCTCCTGCCAGGATCAGCGCGGTGCGCCGGCTGCAGCGGCGGCCATTGGAGGGTGAACCAGCGGCAAAGGAAGACCTTTCTCTCTCTGTCTCTCTCTCTCACTGTCCACTCTGCCTGTCAAAAAAAAAAAAAAAAAAAAATCTGAAAATGCAACTCCAAAGGAATAACACAGTGCATCTCCCCATGCACTCCAGAAGAGCAAAGCCTTTTACAACGCTTGAATCTGCTGGTGAATGTGCAAAACTAACTGAAACATGTAATGAAAGATTCAAGAAGGTGAAAAGTGAACAAACGGAATTGAACATCTTTGTTACATCATTTGATGTGGGATCAGCTGATGTGCCTGATTATTTACAAGAAATCATGTGGGGCCGGCACCGTGGCTCACTTGGTTAAGCCTCCGCCTGCGGCACCAGCATTCCATATGGGCACCGGGTTCTAGTCCCGGTTGCTCCTCTTCCAGTCCAGCTCTCTGCTGTGGCCCAGGAGTGCAGTGGAGGATGGCCCTAGTGCTTGGGCCCCTGCACCTGCATGGGAGACCAGGAAGAAACTCCTGGTTCCTGGCTTCAGATGGGCGCAGCGCCGGCTGTAGAGGCCATTTGGGGGGTGAACCAACAGAAGGAAGACCTTTCTCTCCCTCTCTCTCTCTCTCCCTCTCTCTCTCTCTCTCTCTCTCTCTCTCTCTCTCAGTATCTATATCTCTACCTGTCAAATAAATAAAAAAGAAAGAAAGAAATCATGTGGCTGTAAAGCAAGGATGAGCTGAAAGCTAGGTACAACTACAAATGTTGCATAAGCAATGATGTATTTCCCACTTTGAGGAGACGTGCATTGAAATCTGCATCTGCGTTTTGAACAACTTTCTGCTGCAAGCAGTTCTTTCAAATCTTACCATCACAAAAAGTCGATTGCACTCCAGACTGACTGACACAAACCTGGAAAAGCAATGGTGAGTTGCAGCACCATCAGTACTAGGTAACATCATGCAACTCACTGAATAGAAGCAATTCTAGCCATCACAGTAGGGGTTAGTTAATTAAATGCTTGACCAAATATAATGGGCTAACTTCTCATATTTTTTAAGATTTTTTTTTTACTTGTTTGAAAAGTAGAGTTACACAGAGAGGAGACAGGGAGAGATCTTCCTTTTGCTGGTTCACTCCCCACATGGCCACAACAGCTGGAGCTGTGCCTGCTCAAAATCTGGAGCTTGGAATTCCATCCTGGCCTCCCACGTGGCCTCCCAAGCACTTGGGCCATCCTCCACTACCTTTCCAGGTGCATTAGCAGGGAGCTGGATCAGAAGTGCAGAAGCTGAGACTTGAACCAACACTCTTATGAGGGTGCCAGCCTAGCAGCTTAACCTGCTGAACCACAATGCCAGCCCCAATTTTTAAGTTGATAATTTTGTATGGCCCATGAATAAGGTTATAAACAGCCAAATGGCCCTTGGTAAAAAAGGCTTTCCAACCCCTGGTGTATGACATGATGCTTTAATATGTGTATACACTGTGGAATGACTAAACCACATCATTGAACGTATGTATTACCGCACATACTTATTTCTCTGTGGTGAGAACATTTAAAATCTACCCTTTTAGCAATTTTCAAGTAGCAATAGAAATTAGGAAAAAATACTCACTGTACAATCTACAGGTCATGGAGTGTTAAAATACTTCCTTCTGAATAAATATTTGAGGAGTCGATGAACGTGGTGGCAGAGTGTTGAGATATCTAGATTCATGTTCATCACAGTGTATTATTATTAGCTGTAGTAACCACGACATGCAGCAGATCTCTTGAATGCATTTCCCTTGTCTAACTGAAATTTTGTGCCCTCTGAGCAATATTTCCCCAGCCTCTGGTAACTAGCGAGATCCTCTCTGTTTCTTTGAGTTTAACTTCTTTACACTCCATATATAAGTGAGACCATGGAATGAGTATTGCCTTGCTCTGCTTGATTTTTTGCATTAACCGGATGCCCTCTAAATTCATCTATGCTATCCCAAGTAACAGGGTTTTTTTTTCTTTTGTGAAGTTGAGTAGTATTACATCATAAGTATACCACACTTGTTGAATCCACCATTATTGATGAACATGTAAGCTGAAGTACATATCTTAGCTGCTATGAATAATGGTGCAAGGAATATGGAACTAAAGATATCTCTTGATATACTGACTTGATACCCTTTGATATATACTCAGTAATGCAACTGCTGATCAAAGGGAGTGACATGAATCTAAATATATCAACACTCTGCCACCACTTTCATCGACTCCTTAAATATTTATTCAGAAGGAAGTATTTTAACACTCCATGATCTGTAGATTGTACAGTGAGTATTTTTTCCTAATTTCTATTGAGACTTCATGCACTTGTGACTATAATAATTTCATCACAGTAAGGGTGGATTTTTTTTTTTTTTTGACAGGCGGAGTGGACAGTGAGAGAGAGAGACAGAGAGAAAGGTCTTCCTTTGCCGTTGGTTCACCCTCCAATGGCTGCCGCGGCCGGCCCGCTGCAGCCGGCGCACCGCGCTGATCTGATGGCAGGAGCCAGGTACTTCTCCTGGTCTCCCATGGGGTGCAGGGCCCAAGCACTTGGGCCATCCTCCACTGCACTCCCTGGCCACAGCAGAGAGCTGGCCTGGAAGAGGGGCAACCGGGACAGAATCCAGCGCCCTGACCAGGACTAGAACCCGGTGTGCCAGCGCCGCAAGGCGGAGCATTAGCCTAGTGAGCCGCGGCACCGCCTGGATGTATTTTTAAATAGCATCTTTCTCCCAACATTGCTGAGGAACTGTGGCTAAGTAAATTCAGAAGCAAGGTGTGGTGGAAATCACAGCTTATGTTCCTATGAACAGGTGGATTAAGAGACTTCGAGCACTGGAAACATTATAGTATCTTCCCCACTCCCATCCCACTATTTTTTTAAAATACTCTAGCTAGTAGGAATAAGTGTAAGAACATTCAACAAAGTTTCTATTTTTCTCATTATGACTATTTCAATACTTCTGTGGAACTCAAAATATTAATGTATTTTCAAAAGAAATTGGAGGTTGCCCAATTTGTGCTATAAACACGTTGGTGCCAAGCAATGTTGTTAAGTAAACCTGGGATTTTCACATACACCATCTCATTTGTTATTGACAGTCTGCAGATAAATATGGAGCTATTTTGAATGTGCCAAACTTTACTTTTCCAACTACACTGCCTAAAAGCTTTTTCACCAGGCCCTTCCTTGCCCTAAACTTACCCAGTGTAATGACGGCATGGATCTAAAATTCTGAAATTCCTGGCAGTATTCCTACTACTTGGTAAATTAGGAAATTAAATCTCCTACTCTACTTCAATTTTCCTCTTCTCTCACAGATTACTTCTGCCCAACACTTGAGGCTTCTTGGTGAAAGGATCTTCAGGAAATGTAGAGTCACTGAAGTTGGCATACGCACACAGGACAACACCCTGGGAGCCCAGAGGTGGCACCCCCACCCTACACAGCTCAGGGAACGGCATAGAAGAGCCTCGGTTGTTGTCTGGGGAGCTATGGGGTGCAGAAGGGGGCAGAAGTTAGTGCCTTAAATCATGGAAATGAAAGACATGATGAAACTTCAGAAAATCATGAAGGAGAAATAAAACTGGAAGACCACCAGTCACTTTTTTTTCAAACTGCAAAAACTTGCTAACAAAAACAGAGAAAAAGGATCAGAAGGTAACTTTAACACAGCCTTGAGTATTCTATTTTATGTTTACAACAAAAGTAGAGCATCCTACCTTGACATCTGAGTTTCACATCCCTTTAGTAAGTAATGACTGAACAAAAGGGTTTGAAAAATTTTCACCTCCAAACACAATGTTTAGCAGCACTTAATTTGCTTTTGACATGACCCTGCATGTGTCAGTGAGAAATTTGTACAAAGCTTTTTTTTCTCACTAGAGAGTTTCAGGGATGAGATGACACTGAGGGAGGCATGGATTAGAAAGTAAGGACGGGCCGGCACCGCGGCTCACTAGGCTAATCCTCCGCCTTGCGGCGCCGGCACACCGGGTTCTAGTCCTGGTCCGAACGCCAGATTCTGTCCCAGTTGCCCCTCTTTCAGGCCAGCTCTCTGCTGTGGCCAGGGAGTGCAGTGGAGGATGGCCCAAGTGCTTGGGCCCTGCACCCCATGGGAGACCAGGAGAAGTACCTGGCTCCTGCCATCAGATCAGCGCGGTGTGCCGGCCGCAGCGCACCGGCCATGGCGGCCATTGGAGGGTGAACCAATGGCAAAGGAAGACCTTTCTCTCTGTCTCTCTCTCTCACTGTCCACTCTGCCTGTCAAAAAAAAAAAAAAAAAAAGTAAGGACCTCTATCAGCAGAGGCCTGAATATACTCATGAGAAAGAAGGATCAAGGGAGAAACACCCGTTCTGTCCATAAGCAAACCCATCTGGGGTTGTGTCCTGAAGCTTCAAATGAGAGGCTATCAGCCTCTTGCAATATCTGTCTTCTATGCATGGCTAAAATAAACTAGATTGGCCTCTTGTAGCTCCAGTGCCCAAAACACATCAAGTATCCATTCACATGTTAGCTTGTCCCCTCATCCACACGTATACTCACGAAGATGGTGTATTTATTCTTTCTTCAGCTTTCACGAATAGTCAAAATCAAGATTTAAACCCAGTACACTTGATGGCAAGCTCAGAACTTAGACCATCTCTTGGTGAGCTGGCCCTCCTGGGACTCATCCAACAGCATACTCGATTCATAGACATGTATTGAGCTCCTCTGTACCCTCACAGAATTTTCTCAATAATAAACAAGAACTGTGCTCAGCATGTAATTAGTCCTTAATATAATAGGTATTGAAAGCTCACTGAGTACTCACTCATTTTGAGTATGGGTCTTTTCTGAACTTGGGGATATGATCCAAAAGAACTAGGAATTATAAGAAATAAGAACCCGTTTAGGCAGAGGATCTCAGCTGGCCTTAAAAGAAAAATGATGTTTGGTTAAAATGAGCAGAGAAAGGAAAATATTCAGAGTATGAGGTTGGGTGACAAACAGAGTGAAGATCAAAGGGACTGAAGACTTAGTTGTGAAAGTGACTAGGGGAGTGTTGGTGGAGATATGGGACAATGATTAGCATAAATAAGCTGGTAGATACAGAAATTTTATATTTCTCCTTATAGATGAGAAAAGTGAAGTGAAGATAGATGTATAACAAGTTGCACAAGATGCATACTGCTAGTAGATGACAAAGCTAAAACCAGACTCTCACTCAGGTGTCTTTGGCCCATTGTTCTTTTTTCCATACCATGATTTTCAGCAAGAGCTATCTGTATATGCTTACAGCTAAAACAAATGATTACTCTTTAAGTGACAGTTATATTTTAAATAATGTGGCAGAAGAGATTTCATAAATATCTGTTATTAACCTGCTGAATTGTTTTTTTTTGTCAATAATATCTCAAGGTTCTCTTTGGATGGATTTATTAAGTAAAGCAATATTATTCAAGTTTAGGATGCAGTACTTACCTGAGAATTTATTAATCATTTTAAGAGATAAATGTTCGTTATTATATCTATATTTCAGTATCTGCTTTTGAATTAAACAGGGTGGAATTAGAGTGTTACAATTTGGGGATTGGGAAAAGGACTTCTTAAAATCAAACTTTATTTTTTGAGAGTCACTCTAAGTTCAGGGCAAAACTGAGCAGAAAGTATAGATTGTTCCCATATGTTCCCTGTCTCCACATATGTGCCACATCTCCTGCTGTCAACTTCCCCCGCAGGAGTGGGAGACTGGTTCCAATTGATGACCCTACAATGATACATCATTATCACCCAAAGTCCATAGTTTACATCAGGTTGCATTCTTGGTGTTGTAAGTCTATGTTTTAACAAATGTAGAATGATATGTATCCAACATTACCATATCATGCAGAATAGTTTCACAGCCCCAAACATGCTCTATGCTCTCCTATTCATTTTGCCCTCTCTCCTAACCCTGGGCTAATGTTTTTACTATCTCCATAGTTTTGCTTTTCCAAAATGTCCTATTATTGAACTCATGCAGTATGTAGCCTTTTCAGACTGGCCAATATGCATTTAAGTTTCTCTGTGTCTGATTGTGCCTTCAAGGTACTTTTTTCTTTTTAATACTGAATAGTTTCTGTTGTCTGGATGTACCATAGATGGCTTATCCATTCATCTTCTAAAGTGTATCTGGATTGTTCTCACATTTGGGGCAATCATGAGTGAAAAATGCTATAAAAATAAAGTATGTATAAACATAAATATGTACTGTTCTTTGTGTGGGCACAATTTTTCAGCACATTTGGGAAAGTACTAAGGAGTGTGGTTCCTGGGTCAGATGATAAGTTTATGTTTCCTTTCATAAGAAACTGCCCAAGTGTCCTCTCTCTCTCTCTTTTTTTTTTTTTTTTTTTTTTGGACAGGCAGAATGGACAGTGAGAGAAAGAGAGAAAGGTCTTCCTTTTCCGTTGGTTCACCCCTCAATGGCCGCTGGAGCCGGCGTACCGCGCTGATCTGAAGCCAGGAGCCAGGTGCTTCTGCTGGTCTCCCATGTGGGTGCAGGGCCCAAGGACCTGGGCCATCCTCCACTGCACTCCCGGGCCACAGCAGAGAGCTGGCCTGGAAGAGGGGCAACCGGGACAGAATCCGGTGCCCCGACTGGGACTAGAACCCGGTGTGCCGGCACCACAGGTGGAGGATTAGCCTATTGAGCCGCGGCACCAGCCATCCCAAGTGTCCTCAAAAATGGCTGTGCCTTTTGCATTCCCACCAGCAATGAATGAAAGATCTGTCACCTCACATCATTGTCATCACTTTGTATCATCAGAATTTGGAATTTTGGCCACTCTAAAAGGCACGTTATAGTATCTCATGTTGTTTTACTTGATGACATAGGAAGCTGCACACTTTCTCATATACTTACTTGCCATGTATCTGCCTTCTTTGATGAGGTAAGCCTTTTTAGGTCTTTTGCCCATTTTCTAATCAGTTGTTAATTTACTTATTAGTTTTCAAGAGTTCTTTGTATATTTTAGATAACAGTCCTTTGTTAGATGTATCTTTGATAAGTATTTTCTTATAATCTGTGTTTTGTAGTCTACGTTTCTTAATTTTATCTTTTGCAGAGCAAAAATTTTTGAACTCAATGAAATTCAACTAACCAGTTACTTTTTTTATGGATTGTGCCTCTTGTATCAAAAATGTCATCAGCATACACAAGGTTATGTAAATTTTCTCCTATGTTATCTTCAAAGAGCTTTATAGTTTAGTATTTACATTTTTAGCCTATGGTCCATTTTGATTTTTTTTTCTAAAGATTTCATTTATTTATTTGAGAGACAGAGTTATAGACAGTGAGCGGGAAAGACAGAGAGAAAGGTCTTGCATCCACTGCTTCACTCCCCAAATGGCCACAATGGCCGGAGCTGCGCCGATCCAAAGTCAGGAGCCAGGAGCTTCTTTCAGGTCTCCCATGTGGGTGGGTGCAGGGGCCCAAGGACTTGGGCCAGGCCACAGCAGAGAGCTGGATCAGAAGTGAAGCAGCCAGGACTCGAACCAGTGCCCATGTAGGATGCTGGTGCCTCAGGCGGAGGAATAACCTACTGCACCACAGCGTCAGCCCCTTGATTTATTTTTTGTGAAAGTTAGAAGGTCTATGCCTAGACTCATTACTTGTGCACATGGATGTCCACTTATTTCAGCATCATTTGTTGGAAAGATTGTCATTCCTCCACTGTATTGCCTTTGCTTCTTTATCAAAGATGAGGTGGTTCTATTTATTGTATCTGTTTCTGTACTCTCCATTCTGTTCTGTTGATCTAGTTGTCTGCTTTTGCCAATTCCACGTTACCTTAATTACTGTAGGTTTATGGTGGGTCTTTTTTTAAAGATTTATTTATTTATTTGAAGGCAGAGTTACAGAAAAAGAGAGAGAGAGAGAATCTTCCAACTTCTGGTTCATTCCATAAATCAATGACCAGAGTTGGGCCAGAGCAAAGCCAGGAGCCAGTAGCTTCTTCCCAGTCTCCCACATGGGTGGATTGGAAGTGGAGCAGAGGGACTTGAACCAGCACCCTTATGGGATGCCAGCACTGCGGGTCATGGCTCTAACCTGCTGTGCCACAGCACCAGCCCCAGTCTCAGCTGTTCTTAAGTAAATTTAACTCCTACCCTTCTCTTTAGAACAATTTGTTCCCCTGGATCTCCAGAGTGAATATGATCTTTGTGGAAGGGCAATTAGCCCCTCAGTTATGACACCAGTTAGAATGTACATATCCTCTATACGAGTACCTGGATTCAACTGTTGGCTCTGGCTCCTGACTCCGGCTTCTTGCTAATGAAGACCTTGGGAGGCAGCAATGAGGGTGCAAGTAATTGAGTTCCTGCCACCTATATGGGAGAGCTAGACTGAGATCCCAGCTCCAGGCTGTTGGCCCAGTCTCAGCCACAGAAGGCATTGAGGAATGAACTAGTGAATTGGAGTGCCCTCTCTCTGTTTGCCTCTCAAATAAATAAATAATTAAAAATAAAGTTTGTGGAAAATGGAGTGAAAAGATAAATATGCTTTGTTGCAAAAGCTTTGAAATCCATACATATGGGGGTCTTCAAAAAATTATCAGACAGGCATAATGTGAAAAAGTTATACGTGGTTTAAAAATATTTTTTGCACCAAAGTAAAATTTTCTTTCATTCTATTTTTCCATAAACTTTTTGAAGAACCTGCATCCATCCTGAAAGACAAATGCCATAAGGTTTTTTTTTTTTTTGCTCACTTAGCTACCTATGAATATGAAGTATGTCCAAAAAGGAAATCTCCACCTATCACCTTCTTACGCGCAGTGCTTTCCAGCTTCCTAGGCATTATATTATCTGCACCTAAAAGGAGATGATAAAACCAGGAGGGAGACAGAGGAGGAAAAGACTCCTCTGAGGTGGAAAATCTAGAAAGTGATGGCACTGGGACCAAAACGTCACTGCTGGCTCTTCTCACTGCATTCTGCATGCGACCTCCTGTTCATCTCTTGCCCACTGCCTCCCACTCACACTACAGAGCACCAGAAGTATCAACCTCTCACCAGTAGGTTCAAACTGCTCCTCCGAGATTTCTTTGGGGTCTCTGTAAACACCAAACACAAGCCACAGGTAATTGAATGAGTAAATCCATTAAATACAATGCCCAGTCTCCAGGAACTCGGCTGATCCCAGGAATTTTGGAGTCAGTCTTAGCCCATGTTTGGAACTTCTCTGCCTCTTCATTGTTTATTCAGTGATTCTTAGGATGGCTCAAAACCAAGCCTTCCTCAGTGCCTAGTGGCCAAAGGGAGATTCCAGCTAACTTACTACATCATTGGCCAAATGCTGGTGTACTCCACTTCGAGAATTACAGAAATTTGGAAACATAAAATAGTTATATGTAAAACAGTAAGGACAAACACAAAAAAATTAGAAAAGAAGCGACCAGCACTGTGGGATACTGGGTTAAGCCTCCATCTGCAGTGCCAATATCCCATATGGGTGCCAGTTCAAGTCCCAACTGCTCCACTTCCAATCCAGCTTCCTACTAACGCATCTAGAAAGGCAGCGGAAGATGGCCCAACTGCTTGGGCCCCTGCACCCACCTGGGAGACCTGGATGAAGCTCCTGGCTCCTGGCTTCAGATAGGCCCAGCTCTAGCCTTTGTAGCCACTTGGGGAGTGAACTAGCAGATGGAAGATTCTCTCTCTCTCTCTTCTGTCTCTCTCTCTCTCTCTTCCCCTCTCCCTGTCTCTTCCTTTCTCTGTAACTCTGCTTTTCAAGTAAATAGATAGATCCTTACAAAATAGAAAGGAAATAAAAATAAGAGACTTATTTTCAGCCAAATTACATATGAATAACACAAGCTCAGTCACAACATACCACATGTATGGGAATGCAATGAAAAGAGATGGGGGAAGTTTACAGAAGCCATCACTGTAGCCGTTAGGTGACTGGTGTCCTAACGAATATTCCTGGACTGGAATCTGGACATCTCAAACTTTTTATAAACTACATTATTAAAAAAAAAAAAAACTTAGGTGCAATGTTTCTATACTAGGCTCTCAGTCAATACTGTTGAATAGAATTAAAATCAATAGAGTAGAACTGAACTGCCTAAAGCAACACACCTAGAAATTTATCAGCAGTAGCACCTAGCCTCAGCTGACATTAACATTCCCTGGGGAACACTTCAAGGTACTGATTCCCAATCCCCACCCTTAGATATCCTGATTTAATTGGTCTGGAAATCCTTAAGATCTACCTGAGGTCCCCAATTTACTGGTGAGCAGGCCTCATTTATAATGAATGAATTCAGAGAGGCCATGGGATTCCTGGGAATGCTGGACACATTTCTGGACTGAGTAGTCATTGTTGGAAGAGACTCGATCGATTCATATGTTGCACAAGTTTCAAGCAGGGCAAGAGGTATAAAGAGCCCAGTGTGTCGATGTAACGGACAGGTCACCCTTTATGGGAGCTGGCACGAGGCGTTAGCATGTCTGTGGAGGCCCATTTTTAGATGGGTGTTTGCTTTCTGGATGCCTGTGAGACGTGTGTTTGGGTTATGTTGGAGGTGTGGATGATGTAAAGTGCCTGCAAGTAGATCTTGTAAAGGAGCTTGGAAAGGATGTCCAAGAGTTAACGCTGACTTAAAATGGAGTGATATTAACACACGGGGCTGGACAGTCTAATGCTATGAGAGTTGTCTGCTAAAAATGCAACCACATAGAATGGTTTGAGCCAAATGTGTTATACATGATGGAGAATTCCCAGAACCTCAGGTCTAGGAAGTGGCCGTGCAGGAAGAGAAGAAAACAGTGAGTTCACAGAGAGGCTAGGAGAGGACAGGTGGTGAGGAGGCTCCTCCGGAGGGCGCTCTCACTCTGCACTTGGACATAGAGACTGTTGAGGATTCTATGTAGAAGATTCTGGAAGGGTCTTTTCCATGTCCCTTCTCTTTGGGATTTATAAAACAGAAAAGAGGCGAGGGCTCCACCCTGAACCCCAGGAGCTGCTGCATCCCTTCTGACTACAGGGAGAGGAGAGGGGACATGCGGCAAAGAAACAGGGAAGATGTGCCTGCCCTTGACAACAGGGCCCTGGCTCAAGGGTCTGAACTCGGCTAGATAGGAAGCTCCTCAAATGCCAACTTCCTTTGCAGAGAGACCAGTGGGCTGGTTGTTTCTGAACCTTTCTTGACCAGCAACAGTGTAGATCCAAGCAAGGGGTGCCTAGGCAAGCCCAGCATCCTTCAGCCTCTGCTGCTTTGGGTGCGAAATCATTGTCAAAGCAAAAGGAGAGCCGGCGCCACAGCTCACTAGGCTAATGCTCTGCCTTGCGGCACCGGCACACCGGGTTCTAGTCCCGGTCAGGGCGCCGGATTCTGTCCTGGTTGCCCCTCTTCCAGGCCAGCTCTCTGCTGTGGCCCGGGGGTGCAGTGGAGGATGGCCCAAGTGCTTGGGCCCTGCACCGGCATGGGAGACCAGGAGAGGCACCTGGCTCCTGCCTTCGGATCAGCACGGTGTGCCCACCGCAGCGCACTGGCAGTGGCAGCCATTGGAGGGTGAACCAACGGCAAAAGGAAGACCTTTCTCTCTGTCTCTCTCTCTCACTGTCCACTCTGCCTGTCAAAAAAAAAAAAAAAAAAAGCAAAAGGAAAGCTTCGTATAGAAAATCCAGGAATATTCCCCCCATGAAGAGGAATTGCTTCCGCTCAAAGGAAATGGGCACTAAGACGGAAGCCACCCATTTCAGAGTTCCACACACAGTCAAATCCAACTGCCCTCCCACCAACATCAGCACCAACTGCCAGAGCGGGGGTGGAGGTGGGGGTGGGGGGGTGGGGATGCTGTCCCACGGTATGTTCTGGTGTTCAGCAACCATAACTGTAAGAGCTGATACGGTTAAGCCTTTCACAGTCTTCAGAACGCATTCCTGTCCAAGACCTTTTCAAACTATAATACTAAGAAGTATTGCTCTTATTCCATGTCCTAAACTCAGAAGCCAAGGTGCAGAAAGGTAAAGCAACTTTGCCAAGAACTCAGTCAGTCTGGGTCTTCCATCTAAACCTCAGGCTCACTGCACAACCAAACTCAGCACATACCAAGCATCCAGAATGTACCTACATCTGATCCCCAGATAGATGCTGATGCAAGTGCAAAAGTGGCCTCCAAGAGACGATCCACACTGCTCCCCAGCCCGATGGCCTCACCTCCCGCTCCCACAGGGGAACATGGAATTTGATTCCAAAAGTAACCAAGTGCATGTGCAGAAGGAGTGAGGGGAGTATTACTGAATAGTGATTCCAAGCACAGGTTTTTGTGTCAGACATATGTAGAGTTTCGAATACATTAACTGCATTCGCTTTGGCTTCTTGTGTCTCTTCTCTAAGGTTTAATATCCTCTATAAGATAGAAATAATATCCTACAGATCTGTTTAAAAAAATCAAATAACATCTGTAGAGTTTGGAGCTCGGAGCCCTGTACAAGTCGGTACTCAGATGTTACCTGTTCTTTGCACACGCACACAACCAAACACAGACACAGATGGCAGTAGCCCATGAACCCCCCGTCCCCATGAGCATCCTCTCTCTGGCTGATAACCTTGGGGTAACGTGTTGTTACTGTCCCTATTGGCTCAACAGAAACAAAGCTGAAAGTAGACCGTGAACCTGGCAGTGCGGAGCGGACCGAGCACTTGTTAACAACAGCAAGAACCTCAATTTCATGTCAAGCTCAGCCACAAATGTGCTGGGAGCCCCTGAGCAGCTCAGACCCCTCCCTGTCACCCTTGACATCTCCGAAACGAGGGGGTCTAATGAGATCTCCAAGGCCCTCGCCGGGACTCTCACTCCGTGTTCCTCCACGCAAGACTGCAGAAAGCGAACAGTCTGCAAAATGGTGCTGAACCCCCTACTGGTTTGAACACACGGAACGCGCAACTCAAATGGCTGGCTGAGAGTCTCGGCCACTTGGAAGAACTCTCTTTCCCTTCGCATGGGACTCTTGGTCCTCGGCCAGGGACTCCGAGGTCTCGACTGAGAACAGCCCCAAGTCATTCGGGAACAAAGAAAAGCCAAACGCGCCAGCCCGCGAGACAACGAGTCCCGGAAAGGGTTTCCTCGTCCCCAGCAGAAAAGTCCTCCATGCCACTGCCGCCCCACCGGCCACCCCAGCTCGACAGAGGCCAGCCCTCAACCAAAGCCAGATGAACCCTCACAATGAAATCAGCACCGCCCCCAGAAGACAAAAAGTGCTCGGTCTACGGCCCCTCCTCAACGCAGACCCACGACCACCACCACCAACTGCCCCAAAGCCAGGCTCCGGGCTCCACCTTCCCCATCCTGAGACTGACTCTGCGATCGGCCCGTCTTGCCTGCCAACAATTTCAGCCCTGCTAAGGCTGTTTATTGTGTCTCGCGGCTGCTATGGAGTCATTTCTTAGACTTGAGCCTTCTTTGGTTTTTAGGGCTCCTTGTGCTTCCTTCCATAACACAACGCCAGCCCCCACCCCCATCCCCCCAAAAAAACCAGCGGGATCTGATTTCGCCCGTCAGTGGTGCCCCGTTGCCCTCCCTCCCTGGCCTGACTTGAAGCTTCCTCCTGAGTCCTTTTTCAGACTTTTCCTGAGACACCGAGAGAAGTAGATGCAGAGCTTTCGTTTTTCGGAGGAGGAAAACATGAAGAAAAAAAGACCCGTTATCACTTACTTCCATCCAGGGGTGCACAGTTTGCGAACGAGGGAAACAGAGCTGCAGTCCACTGCGCTACCCCCAACCCCAAAAGGGGAACGTGTTGTGAAAGCTCCTTTTTCCACTGCGCCGGTGGAGCAGCCCGGTGGTAGGCATACATCCACAGGCTGATGCAAGATGCCTGTGAGAGAAACCTCACATTCTGAGGATTCCTGGGAAAGCGCCAGGGATCCCAGCATCCAATATATTGCACATTTGGTTTCAATTAGGAAGGGGGTTGGGGAGGGAAGAAGCAAAGTCACCAATCAGAGCTGTTTTCTGTTGAGAGACTATTTCTTTTGACCCAAGGGACCACGGGCAAAGCTATAATTTACAGCAAAACCCATTCATAGAAGAAAAAATATGCATAACCATAGGACAGACTTAAAGTCATAGCTCCCTTCTGCCTTATCCCCACCCGCAGCCATCCCCACGCCCTCCCTCTTCATTGAAGACCCTGTCCCCACTCTGCGACACCCACTCACTCCCACCTCACTTTTCTTACTTGAGCTGAAGCTATAAGCTCAACCTCAGTGCAGAGTCCTTCCCGACTACAGCGTTAGGACGGCTGGGTCACACACATGGAGTTATTTCTTCAGTGTTTTGGCCATGAAAACCCAGAGCTGAGCTCTCCCAAAAAAAAGATTTGATCTAATCCCTTCCCCCCAAATGCTTCCCCCACCAAAAAAAAAAAAAAAAAAAAAAACCTGGATAGTTCCCGAGTCCAGGATTCCTATTTTTTTCCACTCAATTCCCAATTGGCCGCTGTCTCGGAGGAGCTGTTGCTGTCCTGAATTCATGCTGCTAAATGAAAACACAAGCGTTTACAAGAACTTTCTAAATTATTTTGTAAACTTTTTCTCCTCCCTCCCCCCACCCCTTTCTGCAGCCATGGCCAGAAATCATGTGAAAAGGGTGTGTAGGCGACAGGGGAGGAACCCTGGTGGCTGGGCTCTCCGAAGGGTAACTAATAATCCTCTCCATCATCCAGGCTCCAGCCTTAACCCTTCAGAGCCTGGATCATTCCTGCCCATGCTCAGGCTGGAAAGCCCTGGAAGTCTTGATTCTCTGTGAGAGAACATGGGGGACACAAGACAGGCAAGGGCTCAGGGCAGGAGATCCATGGAGGAAGGGAGATGACAAAAGGGAGCTGAAGAAGACCCGTCCTCCTTCGAGAGCCTGGGTTTTCACAAAGCATCTCCTTCTGCTGGGTCCTTCAGCCACCACCAGCTTCTCTCTGCTTGTCCCTCACCTGGGAGTGCACAGCTTTCTACAGAGGTGCAGGAATAGAGGTGGGGCAAACAGGAAAAGGGGGCGGAAGGGGACCTGGAAGGCAGGTGAGCTTTAAGCGTGAGATCCTCTACAAGGGGCACACAAGGCAGAGAAGCCTCCAGTAGGGGTGGCCATGAAATTTGGAGTCACGCTGCTGGTGTAAGCCCCTTCTCAAAGGCTCAGAATCGGTGTGACAGGGAGTTATCTGTACTGCCTGATTCTCAGATGGAAGAGGACACAGAGAATGAAGAGGCTGTTCCTAGGGTGGCCACGGAGATGATTCAAGGTAGCAAACTGAACCTAAGAGAAAGGACTAAGACTATGGTTATTTATTTGACAAGGAGAACAGAAAGTGTGGAAAGAAACCTATTAAGAAGACCCTTCAAGGAATGTACAGTCTCTAAAGTCACGTCAGGCTCACAGACTGGGACATTCAGCTCAATTCAGTAAGCACATGGGGACTTCAAATGTTTGTGGAACATGGAATTAAAGGAGGCGGGGAATGTGGTGCTGCAGATTAGGCTGCCATTTCCAATACTGACATCCCACATAGGAGCACAAGTTCAAGTCTTGGCTGTTCCACTGCTGATCCACCTCCCTGCTTATGCTCCTGGGAAGACAGCAGAAGATGGCCAAAGTGCTTGTGCCCCTAGAACCCACATGGCCAGACCTGGCTGTTGTGGCCATTTGGGGAATGAACCAGCAGATGGAAGATCTCTCTCTCTCTCTCTCTCTCTCCCCTCTCCCCTCTCCCCTCTCTCCTCTCTCCTCTCCCTTCTCCCCTCTCCCACCTCCCCTCTCCCACCTCCCCTCTCCTCTCTCCCTTCTAAATAAATGAATAAGTCAAACTTTACAAAAAATTTTTGAAATTCATAATCAGTTTCTCCTGATACACATTTTCTTTATTTATTTATTTGACAAGCAGAGTGGACAGTGAGAGAGAGAGAAAGGTCTTCCTTTGCCGTTGGTTCACCCTCCAATGGCCGCTGCAGCCGGTGCGCTGTGGCCGGCGCACTGTGCTGATCCGATGGCAGGAGCCAGGTACTTCTCCTGGTCTCCCATGGGGTGCAGGGCCCAAGCACTTGGGCCATCCTCCACTGCACTCCTGGCCACAGCAGAGAGCTGGCCTGGAAGAGGGGCAACCGGGACAGAATCCGGCGCCCCGACCGGGACTAGAACCCGGTGTGCCGGCGCTGCAAGGCGGAGGATTAGCCAAGTGAGCCGCGGCGCCGGCTTCTGATACACATTTTCAATGAACTTCTTGAAGACTCTTCATGTGCATGGATTTCAAAATCATTTCCACCAGAATAAATTTATAATTTAATTCCATTTCTACGAACATTCTTAGTACCCTGATATATGTTGAGCATTTATCATGCACTTTACTGGGCACTTTCTGGAGACAACTGTAGTCATCGGTTATAGAAATAGTCCTAGTGGGCCCAGCGCTGTGATGTAGTAGGTTAAGCCTCTCTGCCTGCAGCACTGGCATCCTATACAGGCGCCAGTTCGAGTACCAGTTGCTCTGCTTCCAATCAAGCTCGCAGCTGATGGCCTGAGAAAGCAGCAAAGGATGGTCCAAGTGCTTGGGCCCCTGTACCCACGTGGGAGACCCAGAAAAGCTCCTGGCTACTGGCTTTGGATCCGTTCAGCCCTAGCTGCTGTGGCCATTTGGAGAGTGAACCATCGGATAGAAGACTTCACTCTATCTGTAACTCTACTTTTCAAATAAACAAATAAATCTAGAAAAAAGGAAGAAAGGAAGAAAGGGAGGGAGGGAGGGAGAGAGGGAGAGAGGGAGGAAGAGTCCTAGAATACTCCTCCAATATCTAGCTCTATAGCTAAAAAGAATGCTAAAAAGAATGAAATTTACATCTTGGTTACTGGTCTGCTTAGGTTTTCTATGTCTTCATGGCTCAATTTATGTAGGTTGTATGTGTCCAGGAATCAAGACTCCACTAAAATACTATTGAAACTAATAAAAAAATTTTAGTAAAATTGCAGGATATAAAATCAACACACACAAAAATAGACAATGCTTAGACTGAGAAAGAACTTCTAAGATCAACTCCATTCATAATAGCTACAAAAAAATTAAATACCTTTGAAAAATTAGCCAAGTACATCAAAGATCTCTATGATGCCAATTACAAAACATTAAAGAAGTAAACAGAAGAAGACACAAAAAATGGAAAAATCTTCCATGTTCATGGATTGGAAGAATCAATATCATCAAAACATCTATACTGTCAAAAGCAATTTACAGAGTCAATGTGATACTAATCAAAATATCAAGGACATCCTTCTCAGAAATAGAAAAAATGATGCTGAAATTCATATGGAAGCACAGGAGATATCAAATAGCTAAAGCAATCTTATACAACAAAAATAAAGATGGAGGGAGTACATTGAGCTCCATAGAGACAGCGCCGGGGCAAGTGAGAGACGGACGGGCACTGGGCAACTCTGTGCCTCGCTGAGGAAAAATAACTAAACATGGGCAAAGGAGATCCTAAGAAGCCAAGAGGCAAAATGTCATCATATGCATTCTTTGTGCAAACTTGCCGGGAGGAGCATAAGAAGAAGCACCCAGATGCTTCCGTCAACTTCTCAGAGTTTTCTAAGAAGTGCTCAGAGAGGTGGAAGACCATGTCTGCTAAAGAGAAGGGAAAATTTGAAGACATGGCAAAGGCGGACAAGGCTCGTTATGAAAGAGAAATGAAAACCTATATCCCTCCTAAAGGGGAGACAAAAAAGAAGTTCAAGGATCCCAATGCGCCCAAGAGGCCTCCTTCAGCCTTTTTCTTGTTCTGTTCTGAGTATCGCCCCAAAATCAAAGGAGAGCATCCTGGCCTGTCCATTGGTGATGTTGCAAAGAAACTGGGAGAGATGTGGAATAACACTGCTGCAGATGACAAGCAGCCCTACGAGAAGAAGGCTGCCAAGCTGAAGGAAAAGTACGAGAAGGATATTGCTGCATACCGAGCTAAAGGAAAACCTGATGCAGCGAAAAAGGGAGTCGTCAAGGCTGAAAAGAGCAAGAAAAAGAAGGAAGAGGAGGAGGATGAAGAAGACGAAGAGGATGAGGAGGAAGAGGAAGACGAGGAAGATGAAGATGAAGAAGAAGATGATGATGATGAATAAGTTGGTTCTAGCGCAGTTTTTTTTTTCTTGTCTATAAAGCATTTAACCCCCCTGTACACAACTCACTCCTTTTAAAGAAAAAAAATTGAAATGTAAGGCTGTGTAAGATTTGTTTTTAAACTGTACAGTGTCTTTTTTTGTATAGTTAACACACTACCGAATGTGTCTTTAGATAGCCCTGTCCTGGTGGTATTTTCAATAGCCACTAACCTTGCCTGGTACAGTATGGGGGTTGTAAATTGGCATGGAAATTTAAAGCAGGTTCTTGTTGGTGCACAGCACAAATTAGTTATATATGGGGACGGTAGTTTTTTCATCTTCAGTTGTCTCTGATGCAGCTTATACAAAATAATTGTTGTTCTGTTAACTGAATACCACTCTGTAATTGCAAAAAAAAAAAAAAAGTTGCAGCTGTTTTGTTGACATTCTGAATGCTTCTAAGTAAATACAATTTTTTTATTAAAAAAAAATAAAGATGGAGGCACCACAACACCAGATTTTAAGACATACTACAGAGCAATTACAATCAAAATAGCCTGGTACTGGCACAAAAACAGATGGCTAGACCATTGGAACTAATAGAAATGCCACAAATCAACTCATGCATCTATAACCAACTTATCTTTGACAAAGGAGCTAAAATAAATAAAAGATAAAAATAAATAAAGATCTTTCTCTCTCTCTCTCATTCTCTCTCCCCTCTCCCCTCTCCCCTCTCCCCTCTCCCTTCTCCCCTTTCCCACCTCCCCTCTCCCACCTCCCCTCTCCTCTCTCCCCTCTCCTCTCTGCCACCTCCCCTCTCCCACCTCCCCTCTCCTCTCTCCCCTCTCCCTTCTAAATAAATGAATAAGTCAAACTTTAAAAAAAATGTTTTGAAATTCATAATCAGTTTCTCCTGATATACATTTTCTTTTTTTATTTATTTATTTATTTATTTGACAGGCAGAGTGGACAGTGAGAGAGAGAGACAGAGAGAAAGGTCTTCCTTTGCCGTTGGTTCACCCTCCAATGGCCGCTGCGGCCGGCACGCTGCGGCTGGCATACCGCGCTGATCCGATGGCAGGAGCCAGGTACTTCTCCTGGTCTCCCATGGGGTGCAGGGCCCAAGCACTTGGGCCATCCTCCACTGCACTCCCGGGCCACAGCAGAAAGCTGGCCTGGAAGAGGGGCAACTGGGACAGAATCCGGTGCCACGACTGAGACTAGAACCAAGGACGGTTTTTTCAACAAATAGTGCTGGGAAAACTGGATCTCTGCATGCAAAAGTATGAAGCAAGACCTCTACCTTACACCTTACACAAAAATCCATTAAAAATGGATTAAAGACCTAAATCTTTGGCCCAATATAATCAAATTATTTGAGAACATTGGGGAAATCCTGCAAGACATTAGCAAAGGCAAAGAGTTCTTGGAAAAGACCCCAGAGGCACAGGAAATCAAAGCCAAAATTGACAAATAGGATTACATCAAATTGAGAAGCTTCTGCACTGCAAAAGAAACTGTCAGGAAAGTGAAGAGGCAACTGACAGAATGGGAGAAATTATTTGCAAACTATGCAACTGATAAAGGATTAACATCCAGAATATATAAAGAGCTCAAGAAACTCCACAACAACAAAACAAACAACCCAGTTAAGAAATAGGCAAAGTACTTAAACAGGCATCTTTCAAAAGAAGAAATTCAAATGGCCAAAGACACACGAAAAAATGTTCAGGCTCATTAGCCATCAGGGAAATGCAAATCAAGTTTCCTATGTCTTCATGCAAATCAAAACCACCACAACAAGGTTTTACCTCACCCATTAGGATGGCCTTCATACAGAAATCAACAAACAACAAATATCGGAGAAGATATAGGGAAAACGGTACCCTAATCCACTGTTGGTGGAATCTAAACTGGTACAGGCACCATGGAAGACAGTACGGAGACAGCTCAGAAATCTGAATATAGACCTACCATATGACTCAGCCATCTCACACCTGGGAATTTACCTAAAGGAAATGAAATCAGCATATGAAAGAGTTATCTGTACCCTCAATTCACAGCTCAATTCACAATAGCTATGATATGGAATCAACCCAAATGTCCATCAACTGAGGACTGGATAAAGAAATTGTGGGATACTACACCATGGAATACTATAAAGTGGTAAAAAAAAAAATGAAATTCTGTCTCTTGCAATAAAATGGATGTAACTGGAAAACATTATACTTAGCAAAATAAGCCAGTCCCAAAAGGACAAATACCATATGTTCGCCTTGATCTGTGGTAACTAATAGAGTACCTAAAAGGCAATCTATAGAAGTGAAATTGACACTTTGAGATGCGATTACTTTGAACAGCTCTTATCTCAACCACCGAGGAACAGTTTTTTTTATACTATTTCTTGAACTCTTTACTTACTATAAGGTTAATCTTATGTGTATAAAGTTAATTGAAAATAGATCGTAGTAAAAAATAAGAATGGTAATAGGAGAGGGAGGAGGAAGAAGATTGGAAGTAAACGCAGGAGGGCGACTAGGATCGGAAGAATCACTATGTTGCTAAATTTGTATTTACGAAATGTATAATGTTTGTATACCTTAAATAAAAGGTTTCTGGGTAAAAAGGAAAAAAAAAGATTTACAGAGAGAGAGGGGGGCGGGGAGACAAAGAGAGAGATCTTCCATCCGTTGATTCACTCCCCAGATGACCACAATAGCCGGGGCTGAGCCAGGCCAAAGCCAGGAGCCAGGAACTTCATCTGGGTCTCCAAGTGGGTGGAAGGGGCCCAGACACTTAGGCCATCAGCACAGAACTGGGGTGGAAGTGGAGCACCTGGGACATGAACCAGTGCCTTTATGGATGTCAGCATCACTGGTGGCTACTGTACCTGCTGTGCCATAACGCCGGCCCCTGAGCCTTCATGTTCAGAAACCACTCTGGTTGGGTGGAGACCTATGTGCTTCTTCCGCCTTGACAATAACCTGTAGGAAACCAAAGCAGGAAAGAAGGAAAATGGCCAATACAACTTCAGAGCTGAAGGACCTAATCCTGGAACACCTGAAAGAATTTTCTGGGGACTCTCAGAATTATTTGGTAGTCTTGAGTAAGGCTGAAATTCCTAATTTTATGAAAACAGATGTGGAGAATACCATTTTATTACTCTTTTGTAAATTCACTTAACCCTCTGGTTGGTTTGGCTTGGGAAATAGGAGTCATTGCAATCCGAATTATTTATGTTCCATAGGAGGTGACACGTCCTAGTCCTGAGGACTGTTCTGCATTGAAAATGAATTACTCAGAAGCACCATAGGATTCCATTACTAGGATTTTACCAAAAACAATATAGATCTATCTGGGATGGTCAAGATGCATTGTTATATAGGAAGAAAAAAATGTGTGAGATAACTTTTTTTTGTAAAAAATACTTATTTATTTGAAAGGCAGAGCTACACAGACAGAGGGAAGGACATGGAGAGAGAAAACTTTCATCCACTGGTTCACTCCCCAAATGGCTACAATGGCCAGGGCTAGGCCAGACCAAAGCCAGGAGCCTGGAACTCCATCCGGATCTCCTACATGGGCGGGGGCCCAAGTACCTGGGCTATCTTGTGGTGCTTCCCCAGGCGCATTAGCAGGGAGGTGAATGGGAAGTGGAGCAGCCGGAGTGGCACCCGTGTGGGATGCCAGTGCATCCCAGGCAGTGCTTTAACCAGCTGCACCACAATGCTGGCCTCTGAGATGACTTTTCCAGATCTTTTCTAGTTTACAACCCAAGGTTCCAGTAAACAGAAGTGTTGAGAAGTGGAATCACTTTCGTGTTTCTGTCTGTAAATGCAAAGGAGCTGGACATTTTTTGAATGTTGAAGGAAGTAAAAGGAAGGATGGAAATAAGAAAAATCTAGCTACGTTTAAGAAACACACACACATACACACACACATACACCTCTTAAAGGATATATAGCTATTCACAGAACCAAACAGATGGTACATTTAAGCTTCACAAGAAATTAAAACTAGAAATCAGTCACCACTAACCTAGGTAACAATTTTCTCTCCTTTGCAATCCTCTTTTTTCGTCTCCTTTCCTCCTACCAACTTTTCTCTGTTCGTTCTCTCATCCTTCCCCCTTTCATTGCTCATCTCTCTCCTCCTCTGCTACCCTTTCTACATCCTCTTTAGCCCATTCTTCTTCAAACTTTTCTGCTTCTTTTCACATATTACCCGAAAATGGTGCCTCAGCATTCACACTCACTTCTCCTCACTTCAGATGAACTTGCAAAAGCGATTGCCTTGACTGGATCCCCGTTGCAGAGTCCTGGGGTGAAGAACTGACTGGTCACACGTGCTTCACACAGTCACCCTCTGCCTCTAAATTGTGGCAGCGATGGGTCACATAATAGGGTGCGACTCCAAGGACCCACACCCATAGGGGAGTGAAATGATTTTCAGAAAAGGAGAACCATACATGAAGAGACACCCAAAATTCTCTGCCACACTCATAATTAACAAAACCTCTGAACTAAAATATATTGTATATATGCCTCATCACCACCAAACCAGAGAACACTGCTTACAGTATTATGAGCATATTTAACTTAGCTAACAATTTTAGAAACTAATTTGTAAAATCAACTCCTTAGTATTGGTTAATCTATCTACAACTGACAAATCTGACATATATTAAGGTGCAAAGCCTTAATTAAAAAAAATCAGTATAAAGGAAATATTGTAGGCATTAGAAACTCTTGGGTTTTCCTAAAAAGCAGAAAAGTCTGGATGTCCTGACAGTTTCATGAAAAATTTTCTTTGGTTTCTTCCTGAGTTTAGCTCATTCTTGAATCTTTACAAGCTGAAGAATTATCCCATGCCTACTGTGAAGGATTTAAAGGACTTCTACATATAATATTTTTAGTTTCTTTCTTTTTATTTATTTGAAAGACTGAGTTACAGAGAGAGGGAGAGAGAGGTCTTCCATCCACTGGTTCACTCTCCAAATGGCCACAACTGCTGGAGCTGAGACAATATGAAGCCTGGAGTCAAGAGTTTCCTCCGGGTCTCCCAGGTGGGTGCCGGGGTCCAAGCACTTGGGCCATCCTCTGCTGCTTTCCCAGACACACTAGCAGGAAGTTGGATTGGAAGTGGAGCAGCCAGGACTCGAACTGGCACCCATATGGGATGCCGGCACTGCAGGCTGGAGCTCTAACCCCACACCACAACTCTGATCCCATACATATAATTTTAACACTAAGAGTTTGTTCCCAGGTCTTAACCCTATACTCTGCTAGATGCTGTTCTTCGATGGCAGACTTTAATAAAAGAAGATCCAGGTTTAAAACCCTCAGTAGAGTCACCTTGAACAAGGTATCAACTTTCTGTCCCTAAAGTGGGAAGTTAATACACTCTGATAACCCCTGGGCTCATAAAGATCCAATAAGATTCAGAAGGAATAATTTATTGAGTGTGTATTATGTACCAGGCAGTCTTCCAAGAACTTCACATGTATTATTTCATTTAATGCTCACAAGAATTTTATGGAGTGACTACTCTTATTCCCCCAATGTCCAAATGAGGAAACAAATGCATAGAGCAGTTAACTTGCCCAAGACTATGCCTTGTGTGTACATGGTATATGGGTGGGCAGATGCTTTGCTGACAATAAAGTATCGTATTTTTATGTAGTGAGCTCAAAATATTTCAAAGCAGATAGGAAATAGTTAATTCTTAATTTTCCAGGGATTAAAATCCTGTTATCAATGAAAAGCTCTTCAGAAAACCTCAAGAGAAATGAACATTATGAACAAAGTATGCATGGATTTCAAAAAAGCTTTTACAGCAAAATAAACATCTTTTAATTCCATTTTCCCACAAAGTCCTTGCAGTGCCTTTGGAGACAAAGAACCATCTAAGTCATTTTCCTTCCTGTTCTGTTTTTCCTGCTGTCACTTCCCTGTAGCAAGTGCACCACAGAAAGAACTGAAAATCAAAGGGAAGGAAAAATTCAAATCCCTCTCAACCGCTGATGAGCTGAGAAGTTGAGTAAAGAGGAAATCGGGTTTAATGGCCAAAAGCAGACTCTGATTTGCCTGTGTGCTTAACAATGCTGCGTATGATACTTCCCAGGTGAGGAGCGTTTTCACAGACATGACGTCATCTGGTCCTCAGACAGCCCCAGTGTGTACTCAGCGTAGATATTAATATCCTCCTTTTACAAATAAGGAAAATGAAGCTCCGGGAAGTGGTAACTCGATCGAGGTTTTCTGCTGGTGAACTGCAGGATTTGGGTTTGAATCCGGGTTCTGGGGTTCCCTGGCTCCTTCTGCCCATTTGGCACTGATAGCAACCCTCCTCAGCGCTTCTGCCCTCACCCAATTCTAGCAAATGCCGTTCTCTGGTCTGCCTGCTGTGTTGTCCTTGCACTTCCTTTTCCATTGTGGAAGAAGAATAGCAATCCCTCACCTCATCAGAAATTCTGAGATGAAAGGTGAAAAACTGGACACAGAAAACTTGGCATCGTATGCCAGCTTCATCTGTGTTGAGCAGAGTGAGGGCTACAATGAGTTTTTAAGGACACTTATTTCTTTTTTTTCCCAAAGAAGCCTTTTATTTAATGAGTACAAATTTCGTAAGTACACTTTAGGGATATAGTGATTCTTCCCATCATACCTACCCTCCTACCTCCACTTCCACCCCACCTCTTCCTCCTTCTCCCATTCCCAGTCCCATTCTCTATTAAGATTCATTTTCAATTAACTTTATACACAGAAGCCCAACTCTATACTAAGTAAAGATTTCAACAATTTGTGTGCGCACACACACACACACACAAACTGTTTGAGAACTAGTTTTACAGTTAACTCTCATAATACAACTCATTGAGGATAGAAGTCCTGCATGGGGAGTAAGTGCACAGTGATTCCTGTTGTTAATTTAACACTTAACACTCTTATGTATGACATCAGTGACCAACTGAGGCTCCTGACATGAGCTGCCAAGATTATGGAAGCATTTTGAATCCACAAACTCCGTCAGTATTTAGTCAAGGCCATAAGGAAAGTGGAAGTTCTCTCCTCCCTTCGGAGAAAGGTTGCTCTTTCTTTGATTGATGGCCACTTCTTTCCACTGGGGTCTCATTCACAGAGATCCTTCATGTAGGACTTTTTTTTTGCCACAGTATCTTGGCTTTCCATGCCTGAAATGCTCTCACGGGCTTTTCAGCCAGGCCAGAATGAAAGGCAATTATTCACAACAAGATCCAAGGGATGTAACCCTTCTGTGGGCTACACTCTGGAAACCTGAACTGTCCTTGTGAGGTAATAAGGCAACCTAATTTTAAATGTTTCCAGAGGTCAGCATCTCTCAACAGCCTTGGGATCTGTCAACAGTGTCAAAAGTCCTGCTGGATATCTATCCTGACTCTCCCCTGGTACCATCTGAACCATATCCTTGTATCCTTGTACCTATGCACTCAGAGAAAACAACTATAGATGAATTAAACTGTTCCCCAATTTCTCATGCACCCATGCCCATGTGTCATGGCACAGCAGGGTCCCAGCAGTGCTATTATTTTTCTATGCTCGTGCTCCATTCGGAGCAATCATCACATCCTTAATGATAACCCTCCTTAGGAAACCTGAAGACCCTCAGCTGCCTCATTTCCAGGCTGGGGTTTTACTAGCATCGGTGAGGAAGACAATATGGTCCACACTCACTGTCTTGTTACAAATCCAAGAAGTTTGGAAGATCAGAGGGCTTTTTGCTATTTGAGGTTTTTCCTCTTCCTCCTCCTCCTCCTCCCTCTTTTTTTTTAGAGATTCATCCTGCTTTCTTCCTCTGTCTCTGAGGCATTCTGAGAAGTCTGAGAAGTTAGTATCCGTGGTGCTTATGGGGAGGGAGCTTCTATCTTCTGAAACACCTCACTCTAGAAGCTTTGTTTGCATAATGTCCAATCTTTCAGCTCTGAATGCATAACTCCATCATTGCCCTGAGTTACACCATAAACACCACCTCTCTGTTTCTAATACACAACATATTTCAAAGCAGAAAGGACTTGATAGCACCAATGTTATTTTTCCATGTACAATTCCAGCTTGGAATGTCCAGCAGCACTCAAATTGCCTTTCCTGATAAAGACCAGATTCTGCCTGTGGGTTTCTGGGAAGGCTCAGTTGGTCTTTGGATGGAATCTGTGCTCTCCAGAGCCCTCCATGTCCCAGAGAGGGTCCCAGTTGCACAAATGCTTTTGTTCTGAGCACTCCAGAGATTTGAAACCAACCCAAAAAAATGGCAAAAAATAGGTCAAGCATCCTCAAACCAACCGAGGGTCAGAGGAGCGAGTTGAGGGTCATGGAGGCTGGTGAAGATCAACCCCATGGGATGTCAGCAGTCCCTGGAAGCACAAAACAAGGTCTACAATCCCTCATTACTTGCTCAGCCCATGGGGAGCCCCAGTTCCTTCAATGGGATAAAAATTAGTGATAGAATTCTTTATTTTTTCTTTTCACTGTAAATCTGAAATACACTTGAGAGATCTGGACAGAGTGATTGGAGAGACAGGTGCTGAGTCTACATCCCTCCCACTCCCTGCATCAGAGTTCCTTGGAGCCTCACCTGCAGGCCCAGTGTCATCTCCAAGCTGAGCCTAAGTTCGGAGGGCCTGTGCACTTACATCTAAACCAGCCAGGATTATAGACCCACAGCTGATCTGGTTCCCATTCCAAGTTACATTGACATAATTGAGTCCCAGGACGATAGGTGCTTATAGGCCTGCTCAGTCCACAGTAGCCTTGGCTCTGTCCCTCCTCCATAGGGTGAACAACTAGAAGCCATGTCTGTATCATTTAACCTCCACTTCCTTGGCTGTAAGTGAAGGAATAAAGAATAGATATCTGACCCAAGCTTTTTTTTTTTTTAATTATGTTTCATAGTCTGCAAGATATTTGGTTTCGTATACCTTGAAAAAGGAGCAAGATGTTACAAGTCTAATCTAGACTAGTTTCTTGAAAAGGGGAACTATCAATCCTGAAACCAGAGGGGATAATTTTCTCTGCATCACGTGGACTGGGGAAGCAGACAAAGCTAGAGAAAGGATGAAATCAAGGCTCAGGAAAAGGAAAGGGCAACTGAGAGCACAATAGTTTTCTAGTTCCCAGCTCCAATCTTCCCAAAGCCAAGGTGATCTTCTTGCTCTTGGATTCCATACAACATTCTGTATGCTTATCATAAGTTCCCACCTGTTGCTTAAACTGCACCAAGGGGGTGCTTCTGCAATTTGAAATCAGACTCTTTTCAGAAAGGTTTCTATACAAGTGTCTCTTCTGGAAATTAATTAAAACTTCAGCAAGTGCCGGCACCATGGCTCACTTGGCTAATCCTCTGCCTATGGTGCCGGCACCCCAGGTTCTAGTCCCAGTTGGGGCACCAGATTCTTTCCCGGTTACTCCTCCTCTTCCAGTCCAGCTCTCTGCTGTGGACTCGGAAGGCAGTGGATTATGGCCCAAATGCTTGGGCCCTGCACCCGCATGGGAGACCAGGAGAAGCACCTGACTCCTGGCTTTGGATCAGTGCGGCGCGGCGCACTGGCCATAGCAGCCATTTGGGGGATGAACCAACAGAGGGAAGACCTTTCTCTCTGTCTCTCTCTCACTGTCTAACTCTACCTGTAAAAAAAAAAAAAAAAAAAAAAAAACAGCAAGAATAGAAGGTAGGTGCCATTATGTCAATGATGACAGACAAAGAAACTAGATAAGAGGCTCACTTTGGTTTTCCCAGTAACTTTTTGGCTTCCTGTTGACTATTTACCTGCCTGGACTCATGGGCACCACCTTCCTCTTGGGTTCTGTGTTCTGAGCACTATTCTTATACTAGTCAAGATCCAACCAGGAAAACAGACACCACACTAGATTTTTTCATGAGAATTGATTTAATGTAAAGCACTGGCCTCACGGAGGTTAGGGACATGACTGAACAAAAATAACTACAGAAAACAGTTACCATCCTGACTTGGGGAAGCAGAAGAGGACGGGTTGAGGCAGTGAGAACTTAGGAGCTGGGAGGAGAGCTCAGAACTTTGAGGGATTTCAGATGTGGTTTCTGCTGGTACCATGGAGGAGATGAGTTGAGGTTGGTTGTAGAAATGTGGAGAGAAGCTGGAAGCTATAACAAGCTGCCACGGAGGTCTGAAATGCCACCCCTGGGGCACAGTGCCACATCTGGAGTAAGGATGCTGGGATCAAGAGACAGGAAATGGCTCTCCTCCCTTTCTCTTCTTTCAACCTCCATCTCCTGTCTTCTATTGGCAGAAGCTAAGAAAAGGGCTAATTTTACAAAAGACTCTCTAAGTCAAGTTCACAGATGCGCAGCACAGCTCTGACATCACAGAACAGAGCATAGGAAGATGGGTTTGGAGTCGAGAGACAATAGGCAAATCACCTGTTCCACCAGGAGCAAGGAGAACCCAAGAAATTCATGGCAGTATGAAAACAAAGTCAGAATTACAGGTTCGTAGCCAGGAGAATTTAGGCAAGACTTCCCCAGAATTCTTAAAATCAGAAGAATAAATTCCCTCCCATGGGTCTGATAACTAAGAAAGAAGCCTTCCCACCTAAATTTTCTGTGTCTCAGTTTTCTCATTTGTAAAACAGAGATGTTGTTTAACCTGTGGAAATGTTAAAAGGTATAAGTGACCTTGTATGCTTGGAAAGTTGCAAACAGAATCACCACTAGCCTTATTACCATTATAATAGTTCTCAAATACAACTTGACTAACTCCCATAATGGTCTTACTACTGTCTCCAGTCTTCCATCCACCATGTCTTTCCATCTTACCCAGACCTAAGTTAGCAGGTGTATCTTAAAACCCTCTCACCTGTTAGCTGCCCTCACCCAGAATTGATTACTGTTAATTTTCTAAATGATTGAAACATACCTCAAGTGCCTCTTCCAGAAATTCTCTTAAAGAAAAAAAAAGGGGTTCTCAGTACAGTTGCAGACAGGGATGACTGCTGGGATCCCCAGCAGGGATGCATTCACAGTGGTCCCACAGTGTCAGGACGCCTTTCTAATTTCTTCTCCTCCTCCCTCCTCACCATGTTGAAGATGCAAACACGAGGACACTTCAAAAAGTTTGTGGAAAAATGGAATTAAAAGATGAGTTTATTTGGTACAAAAATTTTTGAAATCCATGCAGAGTTTTTTCTTAACAGCTATTTTCCATGGAAGTTTGGAAGAGCCCTCATAGGTCTCTCCTCCACCACTCTCAAAACTTCTTTTCTGAAGTTTTCTTCTGTTTTTAATTGACACATGATAATTGTACATATTTAGGGGGTACAATGTGATGTTTCTGTGCATGTATACATTGTGTAATTATCAAATCAGGGTAACTGGCGTATCCAAGACCTCAAACGTTTATCATTTCTTTGTGGTGAAAACATTCAGAATCTTCTCTTTTAGTTATTTTGAAATATAATCTACAATATCGTGAACTGTAATTATCCTGTGCTATAGAACAACAGAACCTCTTTCCTCTAACTACAATTTTGTACCCATTGACCAGTGTCTCCACATCATTCCTTCACCCTTACCCTCCCCAGCCTCTGGTAACCACTATTCTACTCTGTTCTTTGAGATCAGCTTTCTTTGTTTCCCACAAATGAGTGAGATCACGTGATATTTGTCTTTTTATGCTTGGTTTAACTTAACCCAACATCCTCCAGGTTCACCCAAGTTGCTGCAAATTACAGGATTTCATTGTTTTGTATGGCTGAGTAGTATTCCATGAGTACATATATTAAAATTTCTTGGAAGTTGAAATTGCGCTTTATTCATTTTTTTTTTTTTAATTTTTGACAGGCAGAGTGGACAGTGAGAGAGAGAGACAGAGAGAGAAAGGTCTTCCTTTGCCGTTGGTTCACCCTCCAATGGCCGCCGCTGCAGCCGGCGCACCGCGCTGATCCGATGGCAGGAGCCAGGAGCCAGGTGCTTAAGCACCTGGGCCATCCTCCACTGCACTCCCTGGCCATAGCAGAGAGCTGGCCTGGAAGAGAGGCAACCAGGACAGAATCCGGCGCCCCGACCGGGACTAGAACCCGGTGTGCCGGCGCCGCAAGGTGGAGGATTAGCCTATTGAGCCACGGCGCCGGCTCGCGCTTTATTCATTTTGTATAAACTGTATTACCTGCTCATAGTAGGACTTCAGTCTATGCCAGCATACTTATAATATAGAGTAGAAAATAGATGTTATCAAAGAGATGTAGATCATGTTATAGGATTTCAGAGGAAGAAGAGAGGGTTTCTTGTTAGATGGATAACAGAGCCTTCATGGATAAATTCACTTTTTTTTTTTTTTTTCAGATTTAGAGAACAAGTTCAATTTGGAATTCCAGGCAGAGAGAACCAAACAACAAAGAGATCAAGGTCAAAAAGTGCAGATCCCCAATGTAACAGCAAAATAGAGGATGATGACGTCTTCAAAAGGTCAAACAAAAAGATGTGACTGACAGAGAGATACTGAACCATGTGCTGCGGTCCTACGGAGGATGGGGGTGGCAGCCATCTTGCAAGGCTGAGGATGAGTATGTGGAGGAAAGGAGGAAAAATATTACATAGAATTTTACAGCAAAAGGCAATGAATAAAAGACAATTGAAGGGGCCAGCGCTGTGGTGCAGCAGGTTTAAGCCTTGGCCTGAAGTGCCGGCATTCCATATGGGCGCTGGTTCTAGTCCTGGCTGCTCCACTTCCAATCCAGCTCTCTGCTATGGCCTGGGAAGCAGTAGAAGATGGCTGAAGTCCTTGGGCCCCTACACACATATGGGAGACCCAGAAGAAGCTCCTGGCTCCTGGCTTCGGATCAGCGCAGCTACAGCCGTTGTGGCCATCTGAGGAGTGAACCAGCGGATGGAAGACCTCTCTTTCTCTCTCTCTGTCTCTACCTCTCTCTGCAACTCTTTCAAATAAATAAAATAAATCTTTAAAAAAAGACAATTGAAGTTATATTAAGGTGGGACAGAGGATTCTTACATAAAAAATAGTGCAGTGCGGTAGTTTAAGAACAGGATTCTAGCACCTGGCTGCTTGGGTTTGAATGTTATTTCAGCTACTTGTTTCCAGCTGTACCTCATTTCCCTAATACACCACTGTCAGCAACTGTTGTAAAGATTAAGTGAGCTTGGTACCAGCATTGTGGCATAGCAGGTAAAGCTGCCACCTGCAAACAGTGGCACCAATTCATGTCCCAGATGATCCACTTCCCATCCAGCTCTCTGCTAATCACCTGGGAAAGCAACAGAAGATGGCCCAAGTGTTTGGACCCCTTCCACCCATGTGGGAGACCCAGATGAAGCTCCTGGCTCCTGGAAGTTGTGACCATCTGCAGAGTGAACCAGTGGATGGAAGATCTCCCTCTCTCTCTCTTTCTCTCTGTAACTCAGATTTTCAAATAATAAATAAATCTTTTTTAAAAAGATTAAATTAACCTATAGCTATAAAACAGTTACAATAGTTTATGCCTCATACTAACCACTAAATAACTGCTAACCAGATAGAATATAGAAGAGAGACTACACACACACACACACACACACATTTCAAAATGCTTATGGAAACTTAATGAATAGGTATATTTATTTTAGTGTAAATTTGTTTGAAATCTATGCATACAAGAGATCTTCAAAAATTACACATAAATGTATATTATGAAAAATCCATACACGGATTTCAAAATTTTTGCACCGAAATAAATTTATCTTAAATTTCATTTTTCCATGAACCTTTTGAAATGTCATCATATATATATGTACATATATATTTAACGTATATGTTATATGCAAACAACTCAGGAAATCAGGAAAATTCAAAAGCACTAGATAATTAAGGCTTATGTTGCATAACCAGAAATATTTCTGCTTTGAGTTATGGAAAAATATAAAGAGCCTGAGGAGATCTTGAAGTTCATTGAGTCTAAACCCCACACACACTCATTCTCTCTCTCTCTCTCTCTCTCTCTCTCTCTCTCTCTCTCTCTCCCCTCCACTCTATATAGACAGAAAGAGTAAGTGAGGGGTGGGCATTGCAGCCCAACTAGTTAAATGCTAATTTGTGAATGACCACACACTCATGCCTGAGGTTAAGTCTTGCCTCTGCTTCCTATCTAGCTTCCTGCTACTGTGCATCCTGGGAGGCTCCAGATCATTGCTCAAGTGCTGAGTTCCTGCCACCCCTGTGGGAGACCTGGATGGAGTTCATGGCCCCTGGCCTAGGCCTGGTTCAGCTCTAGCTGTTGCAGCCATTTGGGAAGTGAACCAGCTGATGGATGATCTCTCCCTCTCACTTTCTGTAACTCTACCTTGCAAAGAAATAAAAATAGATAAGTGCTACATCACACACACACACACACACACACACACACACACCAGCAACTGACAGGTCTTAGGTTACTCTGGTTCACAGCTGAGAAGGCTAAGGACCCAGATCTCTTGATTACCAGTCCACATAGAGCAAGCACTTCACAGGAAACATTGTAAATAGAACCCATCTCCATGATCAAACTCTGAAGCCATTCACCATGGAATTAAAAAAAAAATTAGAGAGAGAACCAGAGAAATTCAGGGGACAAGTTTGCTGAAGAACTACTGCATTGAGTAGGCGCCTATCTCTTAATCTCAATTTTCTAGATTTTTTATTTTACTTTGGAATTCGTTTAAAATCAATGTGGGGCCGGCGCCGTGGCTCAATAGGCTAATCCTCCACCTTGCAGCGCTGGCACACTGGTTCTAGTCCCGGTCAGGACGCCGGATTCTGACCCTGTTGCCCCTCCGGATTCTGTCCCAGTTGCCCCTCTTCCAGGCCAGCTCTCTGCTGTGGCCAGGGAGTGCAGTGGAGGATGGCCCAAGTGCTTGGGCCCTGCACCCCATGGGAGACCAGGAAAAGCACCTGGCTCCTGCCTTCAGATCAGTGCGGTGCGCCGGCCGCGGCGGCCATTGGAGGGTGAACCAATGACAAAAGGAAGACCTTTCTCTCTGTCTCTCTCTCTCTCTCACTGTCCACTCTGCCTGTCAAAAATAAAAAAATAAATAAAATCAATGTGACTAGAAACAACCCACAAAGTATTCGGTTCTGAGACACAACATTACATAATCATAATCCTCTCCACAATGTAGATTTAAGAATAATGAAGAATTCTGTGCTTCCAAGAAAATGAAAAAAATAAAGAGAGAAGCCGGCGCCGCGGCTCACTAGGCTAATCCTCTGCCTTGTGGCGCCGGCACACCAGGTTCTAGTCCCGGTTGGGGCGCCGGATTCTGTCCCGGTTGCCCCTCTTCCAGGCCAGCTCTCTGCTGTGGCCAGGGAGTGCAGTGGAGGATGGCCCAGGTGCTTGGGCCCTGCACCCCATGGGAGACCAGGAAAAGCACCTGGCTCCTGGTTCCTGCCATCGGATCAGCGCGGTGCGTCGGCCGCAGTGCACCGGCCACGGTGTCCATTGGAGGGTGAACCAACGGCAAAAGGAAGACCTTTCTCTCTGTCTCTCTTTCTCACTGTCCACTCTGCCTGTCAAAAAAATAAAAAAATAAAATAAAATAAAATAAAATAAAATAAAATAAAGAGAGAGAGAAAGCAACCACACTAAAACTCTTCTGTGGAATGATAAAAATAAAATATTGGTTAAACTTTCAATTTTCCACTTATAAATTTCATCAAATGATGTAATTTTGGTGTGCCCTGTTTTATACTAAAAAGAAGTCTATTGTGTGCAGGAAACTATATTTCAATGTTTCAGTAAAGATGAAGATATATTATTCTCAGATATAATAAACAAAAGTTGGTTACCCAATAGATCAGGTTATGTTTTTGATTAAACAACTTGCTGGTTAAATATAGGACTTCACCCAACAGCAGATTACCAGTGGTTTGCTATTGTTCACTTCTTCACAAAGGAGCAATTATTTGAAGAAACCAGGGATTGGGGGAAGAAAGGAAGCCTGCTTTTTGGAATAATATAAAAGGATTTAAATTGCAGTTTGCAGAAGAAAACAGGAATCAAATTAAAATAAAATTGATGTTCTGCGTTTGTGGACCTAAACAGGACAAAAATAAAAAAACAAGAAAGATGTAGATTAAAGAAATGTGAAACCATCATCACAACTTCAGTTGTACATTTGAAAAAAAAATAGAACTTGCATCTGGCCTGCCAGCTGAAAATTGATATTTTCATTATGCTTTCAGTCAAGAGTTGATTTGTAAATATTCAGTAGAGTTTTACTCCGTAAGTTAAACAACTTTTTCCTGTACAGCGTCTTCTGAAGAGTATGTGAAATGACAGAATATATTAGGATAGTTTTAAAATGCTGCAGAGACTGGAGTCACTGCTCTCATCTGCTGTACTCCATAAGGGTAGCAAAATTCGGTGTCCAATTTTGTCTCTCATTAAATCCTTTTTGGTTCATCTACCTCAATCAAGGGGAATGGACAAAGGCTTAAAGAATCATGGTTCTCATAACCACTGGTTGTAAATTATTCTTGCCTGAACCATGAAATTTAATGCTTCAGTTTGTCCACCAATAAAAATAAAATGCTGTAGTGACAATATCTGCGTATGTTTAAGGAAATTTTCCAAGGAGAAAAATATTTTTATTATCTTTTAAATGGCATCTTTTGCAAACAAGGCAATTAAGGTTCATAGCCATCCACTAGCTCTGGTTCCCCTCAAAAATCAAAGTCACACGGTCAGTCATGAGATGTGTTCTTTTTTAAGCTAAAACTCATGTTCACAAACCTTGAAACATGATTATAAAATAATCTGTGTGAGATGTGTTATGGCCAGTATCTCACAGGAAGAAAAATTACATAGAAATCCATTTTCTAAAAATCAATTTACCTACTGCAAGATGATTTTTGCACATGTGTTTGCACTTCTTTCCACCTGAAATTGCATTCAAACATCAGCAAGAGGAGGATCGCTGACAGATTGGTAGGGCAATCAGCATTTCTGAATAAAACGTAGTACAACAGAAACACTAGAGAAATTGTCACAATCAACTTTTTCAGAAGTCTGAAAGCTAACCAAAGGCTTGCAACAATGGGAGGAGCAGATTGAAGAAAAACAACTGAAACTAGGTAAGAATAATTAGCTTTGTGAACTTTTAACCTTCTCTCTTCTCATGCCCTTCTCAGCTCTGCAGTTGCCTTTAACACCAGCAGCTACAGGGAATGGTTCATCAACCTAGCAGTTAAGATGCTCGTGTCCCACACTGGAGTAACTGGGTTTGCCTCCCAGCTCCGGCTCCTGACTCCAATTTCCTGCCAGCGCAGACCCAGGAAGGCAGCAGAGATGGCTTAAATAACCGAGTTCCTGCCACACTTGTGAGAGACCTGGATAGCATCCTCAGCCCCTAATGGCAGCCCCAACCCAGCCCCAGCCCTAGAGGACATTTGGGGAGTGAACCTATGTCTGTCTCTCTGCCTCTCAAAGAAACTTCTTAAAATTCTAGCGGCCTCAAAACCATGACAACTGTTACAAACGGTAGTCACTGTAGGGTTTGGAACTTATCAAAAAGCACTATCCCCAGAAAATTGTCACTACTTTTTGTTTGAACAGTAGCTCCCTGGAAGAGCTCTATTCTTGTGGTTGGTCGTTCTTTGATCTGACTCATACCTCACACAATTAGAAATCTTTTCCTCAGAATGTCTCTCAGAAACAGTCAATAGCAATGATTTAACATTGCAGTGGCCTAAGGTAGCAATACTAGCTAGAGAAAATAAGAGGCTGGCAAAACCTTAAAAGAAAACACCAGATAATTATATATCTATAGGGATTTTAAAAAAAAGATATCTGTGAGAATCTCAAAAGCCACAAATATGTATGTTTGTAGGCATGGCCAAAAAAGATCTGAAAAAGACCTATGTTCTTGGTTCTGGCTGACCTTTGAGCTCTGTGCAAGCCTGAAAAGAAGAATAAGTGGATGTTGTAAACTTCTAGCCAATTCATTGAGGATGCACACCAACAAACACACAGAACCCCTCAGCAAAGGGTGGAGAAGTTTTGATTCAAAGTATTTAAAAAGCTCTCTGTCCAATCATTAGCTGATCCACTAAATTAACACAGAAGAGGCTTCAGTGGCCATACATGAAAGGATCACAGACACCAAAATTATTTAGGAAAAATCACTAAACAGCAGCAACAATAAACCCTGAAGAGAGATTAAATGTGATTTTTGCAGCTGCCATATTGTATTATTTGAACTGTCCATCTTTTTTAATAAATATATATACACACATATATATAGGAAAATTTGGCTCATTAAAGAAAAACTATACATGAGAAAGTCTCATAAGTCTAATAAGAGATGTTGGGCTTATTAATCAGAGGGCTTAAATAAGTTACTATAAATATAAAGGAAACCAGGTACAAAGAATTAAATGAAAGCATAATGACAATGTCTTACCAAATAGATGACACAAATGAAGAGGCAGAAGTTGTAAAAAAGGAACTAGATAGAAATTCTGGAGTTGAAAAGTCCAATACCAAAATAAAAAATTCACTAAGGGCTGAAGATTAGGGCTGCCAAAAGTAAGATGCAATGGACTTAAGTGTACATCAGTTGTCAGCCAGTCTGATAAATATAAATAAAAATAATAAAGAAAAAGAAACTGTGCCTCAGAGACTGGTGGAACACCATCAAGTATACCAACATATGTATAAAGGGAGCCTTGGAAGAAGAGGAAAGCGAAAAGGACAGAAAAAAATATATAAACAAATAATGCCCAAGAACATTCCACATTTGATGAAAAATATTAATCTACAGATTCAAGAAGCTCAATTAACTCCAAGTAGAATAATTTGTAAAGTTCTTCACACAGCAGTTAAGCTACCACTTGGGATGACTGCATCCTATATTGTAGTGCCTACCTGGGTTGGAGTCCCAGCTGTACTCCCAGTTCCAGCTTCCTGCTAATGTGCACCCTGAGAGACAGCAGGTGGTGACTCAAGTACTTGAGTCCCTGCCACTTACTTGGGAGACTCAGATCAAGTTCCAGTTTCCTGGCTTCAACTTAGCACTGCCCTGGCTATTGTGGGCATTTAGGGAGTTGAACCAGCAGATGGAAGATCTCTCATATCTCTCTCTCTCATTCTCTCTTCTCTCTCTCTCTCTCTCCCCCTCCCTTTTTCTGTGTAACTCTATCTTTCAAATAAATAAATAAATCTTTTTTCAAAAAGAAATGTTTATGATTATAATACCCAGTGAGATTAATAGTTGGGGAAATAAACAATGTCAAATTATTAGTGTGGTAGACAGAATATTAACTCCAAAAAAGATCAATGCCATAATCCCTGAAACCTATGGCTATATTTACCTTACATGGCAACAGGAACTTTTCAGTGTGATTAGGGGAAAGGCCTTGATGGAGGAATATCCTTAGTGATCATGGTGGGTCCATTACAATCACATGGGTCTTAAAAGTGAAGATTGTCGGCCGGCACTGCGGCTCACTAGGCTAATCCTCTGCCTGCGGCACCGGCACACCCAGTTCTAGTCCAGGTCGGGGCACCAGATTCTGTCCCGGTTGCCCCTCTTCCAGTCCAGCTCTCTGCTGTGGCCAGGGAGGACAGTGGAGGATTGCCCTAGTGCTTAGGCCCTGCACCTGCATGGGAGACCAGGAGAAGCACCTGGCTCCTGGCTTCGGATCAGCACCGTGCGCTGGCCGCAGCAACCATTGGAGGGTGAACCAATGGCAAAAGGAAGACCTTTCTCTCTGTCTCTCTCTCTCACTGTCCACTCTGCCTGTCAAAAAATAAATAAATAAAAATTTTAAAAAGTGAAGATTTTCCCAGCTATGTCAGAGAGATACAGCAACTGAAGGCTGAAGAAGTCTGAAAATGGAAGCATTAGGATTCAACACCCCATAGCTGATTCTCAGAAGTGAGGACCACGTGGAAAGACCAGAAAGAACCCTCTGGAGTTAAAGGCAGCCTCAAGTGAAAGCCAGCCAAGAAATAAGACCTCAGGGGCTGGTGTTGTGGGACAGAGGGTGAAGCCCCCAACTGCAGTGCCAGATCCTGTATCAGAGGGCTGGTTCGAGTCTCTGCTGTTCTGCTTCCAATCCATCTTCCTGATAAAGTGCCTGGGGAAGCAGTGGGTGATGGCTCAAGTGAGAGATCCGGATAGAGCTCCTGGCTCCTCACTTCAGCCTGGTCCAGTCTCAGCAGCTGCAGACTTTTGGGGGAGCGAACCAATGGAAACTCTCTCTCTCTCTCTCTCGCTCTCTCTCTCTTTATTTGTGTGTGTGTGTGTGTGTGTCCTTCACTCTCTGTCATTCTGCTTTTCAAATAAATAAATCTTTAAAAAAAGAAAAGAGATGGGGACCTCTGTCCTACAACCACATGGTGCTCATTCTCTACCACCTGCATGAGCAAGGATAGGGACTGCACCCTGGAGCCTACAGGAAGGAACACAGCCTTCCAGCAACCTGACTTCAGTCCGGCAAATTGCATCCAACTTCTGACCTACAAAAATATAACTTAATACATTTTTATGGGCCGGTAAAGCCACCGCCTGCAGTGCCGGCATCCCATATGGGTGCCGGTTTGAGTCCCGGCTGCTCCACTTCTGATCCAGCTCTTTGCCATGGCCTGGGAAAGCAATAGAACACGGCCCAAGTCCTTGGGCCCCTGCACCCATGTGGGAGACCCAGAAGAAGCTCTTGGCTTCTGCCTTTGGATTGGTGCAGCTCCAGCTGTTGCGGCCATCTGGGGAGTGAACCAGTGGATGGAAGACCTCTCTCTCTCTTTCTCTCTCTCTCTCTCTGCCTTTCATTCTCTCTCTGTGCAACTCTGACTTTCAAATAAATAAATTTATTATTTATTATTATTTAAAATTTATAATTTAAGCCACTCGATGTGTGGTAATTTCTTATGGCAGCAATAGAAAACTAACATAATTGTTAAAAATAGAAATTAGTAAAATCTTCTAGAAAAGCAACATAAAATGTGTAATCAGAGCTGTAAGAATTAAGTTATTCACATAGAAGTTGCAAGCCAATAGTGGTTTGCAGAGGGTGGGGAATGGAGGGATGGGAAAGGTTGACAAATGATCATTTAGTTACAGTTAGAAGAAGTGAGTTCTGCACTATTGGTAATGATAATGTTCTGCGTATTTCAAGAAGCTGGAAGAAAGGATGTTGAATATTCACACCACAAAAAATGGTGTTTGAGGAGATAGATTTTCTTACACTGATTTGAACATTATATAATGCCTACTTGTATCAAAATATCATATGGTACCCCATAGAAATGTATAATTATAATATGTTGATTAGAAAATGAAAATAAGGATGCTTATATACTCTGACCAAATAATTCTGTTTCTGGAAATCTGTACTCAGGAAATAATCATAAATATGGAAAACCTCTTGTTAAAAAATAGTTACCCTGAATTATGTATAGTTGCAAAAAGCTGGAGGAAAAATATGAATTCAAACCAGGATAATGTTCAACTGACTGATACATTTGAAGAGAAATTTGTGAAACAAAATATAAATTTATGAATGTTGAATAATAATATGGAAAAATGTTTATGCTACAGTGTTAATTATCTATTTGTTAAAGTACATACAACTGTGGCGCACTAGGTTAATCCTCCACCTGCAGCACCGGCATCCCATATGGGCGCCAGGTTCTAGTCCCGGTTGCTCCTCTTCCAGTCCAGCTCTCTGCTGTGGCCCAGGAGTGCAGTGGAGGATGGCCCAAGTCCTTGGCCCCTGCACCTGGATGGGAGACCAAGAGAAGCACCTGGCTCCTGGCTTCGGATCAGCACAGCTCCGACCGTTGCGGCCATTTGGAAAGTGAACCAATGGAAGGAAGACCTTTCTCTCTGTCTCTTTCTCTCACTGTCTATAACTCTACCTGTCAAATAAATAAATAAAAATCTTTAAACTAAAAAAAAGTACATACAAAAATGCCTATGAGAAAAATATACAAAGACATTAGTAGCAGCTGCCTTCAGGAAGAGAGGACTTTGAATATACTTTCTATTTCTCTACCTTTCAAAGTTTTCCTTTTTGTTTAAGATTTATTTATTTATTTAAAAGTCAAGAGAGAGAAGGAGAGACAGAGAGAGAGAGAGGTCTTCCATCCATGGTTCACTCCCCAATTGGCCACAACGGCCATAGCTGCGCTGATCCAAAGCCAGGAGCCAGGAGCTTCTTCTGGTCTCCCTTGTGGGTGCAGGGATCCAAGGACTTGAGCCATCTTCCGCTCTTCCCCAGGCCACAGCAAACAGCTGGATTGGAAGTGGAGCAGCCAGGACTAGAACTGGCGCACATAGGGGATGCTGGCACTGCAGGCAGAGGCTTTACCCGCTATTTCACAGAGCTGGCCCACTCCAAGTTTTTCGTAATGAGCCTGGATGCCTGTTATCTTCTGGGATGGCATGGAGGGGCACAAGTGTGATGACATCAGCATCTCTCAAATAGCCCGGCAAGTGGACTTCCACTCAGCCCTGTGTAATTTGGACTATGGGAGATGAACTAGGCAGCTCCTTCTATAGTGTAAACTTAGGAAAAACCAGGAGGGCTTCTGGGTGGTTCACGAAACTAAGATAGGTAGGTAAGGCATCTTAGCTTAGCAAGTCCTAAGGAAACGGATCAACTTCTTTGATTCAGTTAAAACAGAGATCATTTGTATTTTCTTCTCCACTTTATTACCTTCAGCGAGCACAGTGCATGGCACAGAGTGGTGCTTTACAAATGTTTGTTAGTGGTTAGAGTACTATGCTTTTTGCAGATGCCAACAGTAGAGTGGCCCAAGGGTTTAGCTTTCCTTGGATGTCAATATTTAAGGAGTACAGGAAGATCAAGACTTCTTCATGTGTACACTTTGAACCAATACAAAAATTTACTTTATGGATTTGAAACAATAGAATATGGGATAAAAAGATAGACAAACTACCTCACTACACATTACAGAAGTACTTCTTGGGCGCAGGCATTGTGGCATAGTAGGTTAAGCCTGCAGTGCCAGCATCCCATATGGGCACCACTTCAAGTCCTGGCTGCTCCATTTATGATCCAGCTCCCTGCTAATGCACCTAGGAAAGCAGTGGAGGATGGCCCAAATCCTTAACTTCCTGCAGCATCTGGGATGAAGTTCCTGGCCCCTGACTTTGGTCTAGCCCAGTCCCAGCAGTTGCAGCCATTTGGGAAGTGAACCAGTGGATGGGAGATCTCTCTCTCTCTCTCTCTCTCTCTGCACTCTGCCTTTCAAATAAATTAAAAAAAAAAAACTTTAAAAAATAAAGATTCCTGGGGCAGGCACTGTGGCACACTAGGTTAATCCTCCACCTGCGGTGCCGGCATCCCATATGGGCGCCAGGTTCTAGTCCCGGTTGCTCCTCTTCCAGTCCAGCTCTCTGCTGTGGCCTGGGAAGGCAGTGGAGGATGGCCCAAGTGCTTGGGCCCCTGCACCCCCATGGGAGACCAGAAGGAAGCACCTGGCTCCTGGCTTTGGGTCGGTGCAGCGTCAGCCATTGCAGCCATTTGGGGAGTGAACCAATGGAAGGAAGACCTTTCTCTCTGTCTCTCTCTCTCACTGTCTGTAATTCTACCTGACAATTAAATAAATAAAAATCTTTAAAAAAATAAAAAATAAAGATTCCAGTTCTGAGCATTATGAGAGCTCTCAGGTTGATTCTGTGACCCTTTGACCTTCTCCCACTTTGTTGTGCATGTGTGTGTATGTGTGTGTGTGCACACACACTCTTCTACAACATACTCCACACTTATTCATATTTGCCCCAGCCAGAGAATCAGCTGCTTCTCCAAGGAACCTGAAAGAATGGTATTCAGAAAGCAAGATTAGGGCACTGGGTGTGCTTGCAGTTACTGTATCTATCATACTTGTATAAGATTCATATATCTACTTTTTTTATACTTATAGAGAAACTTTGATCTTTGTCTAAATTTTTAGACTCTCACAGAGCAACTCTATTCTTTTTTAAATGAACTAATGGATTAATTTTATTTATTTAAGAGAGGGAGCACCCATCTCCTGGTTCATTCCTCAAATGCCAACAATGGCATGGGCTGGGCCAGGACAAAGCTGGGAGTCAAGAACCCAGTAGAAGTCTCCAATGAGAGTGGAGGGACACAGACACTGGAGCCATCACCTGCTGCAGAAGTAGAATCAGAAGTGAATCCTGCCTGGACATGAACCCAAGCACACAGAACATGAGTATTACCAGGTCTCTTAACCACTACACCAAACACTTGTTCAACCTCACTGTTTGCAGTTTCTATTCAGAAGGTATTTTCTTTTTCTTTTGAAGAGTTAGAGAGAGAGAGAGAGAGAGAGATCTTCTATTCTCTGGGTCACTCCCCAAATGGCTGCAATGGCGGAGCTGGGCCAGGCCAAAGTCAGGAGCTAGGAGCTTCTTCTGGGTCTCCCACATGGGTGCAGGGGTCCAAGGACTTGGGCTGTCTTCTGCTGCTTTCCCAACAGCATTAGCAGGGAGCTGTATCAGAAGAGGAACAGCCTGAACTAGAACCAGTGCAAATATGGGATGCTGGTGCCAGGTGGTTTTACCCACTATGCCATAGCACTGGACCCAAGAAGGTATTTTCTTAATACCTCTGTTTTGCAGTGACTATAAACATTCCTAATTTTTTTCCAAATGTCAGCACCGTCATGCTGCCACTTTATATTTTTCTACAAAGTAATTTTGTTTGTGTTTTGAATTTTTTTCTTAAAAAGTGATATTCTTTAGTTATAATTCATCTCTAACATCTCTCTGAGTCAAACTGCCCTTACGCATTCATGTGGCTTCTGGACAGGCTCTTCTTTTCTTCTGAACAATTAAAAGTCAGCAAAAAGAAAAGGTTTTATTTGTCCTGTTTGCTTTAATGAAAATTTCCTTTGAGTCCCCTAACACATACCTCCTTCTATCCACCCCCCCCACACACACACATACACAAACAAGGAAAAATGCTTTTAAAAATCCTCCCACTCTCTTCTAGCCTGCAGTGGTCCTGCTGAGAAGTCTGCTGTCTAATGGGTTTTCCTTTATATGTAACTTGACAGCTTTCATTCACTGTCTTTAGGATGCTTTCCTTGTCCTTAACCTTTGACAATTTCACTGTAATATACCTCCAACAAGGTCTTTCGTGGTTGAGTCTGGTGGGGGCCCTTTGAGCTTCCTGTATCCATACATCCACATCTCTTTAAAGACTTGGAAAGTTTTCAACTAGTATTTTATTCAATAGAACCTCAATTCCTTGTTCTTCCTCTTCTCCCATGGATATCCCTGTAATACATTCAGTTAATATGTAACAGGTTTTCTTCATTCTTTTCACTTTATCCGACAAGATTATTTCAGAAGTCTTCTTGGGGCTGGCACTGTGGCACAGGGAACTAAGCTACTGCCTATGATGCTGATACTCCACACTGGAGCACCAGTTTGAGTCTGGCCAATCCACTTTACATCCAGTTCCCTGCTAAGGTGCCTGAGAAAGCATCAGATGATAGTTCAAGTACTTGGGTTCCTGCCGCCCATGTGGGAGACCAGATGGAGTTCCAGGTTCCTGGCTTCAGCCTGGCTCAGCCCTGGCTGTTACAGCTATCTGGGGAGTGAACTAGTGGATGGAAGATCTCTTTGTCTGACTCTTCCTCTCTCTCTCTCTCTCTCTCTCTCTCTCTCACCCTGTTTTTCAAATAAATGAAACAAATCTTTGAATAAAGTCATCTCCTCAAGACGAGAAATTCTTTTTTTCTGTTTATTCTATTCTGTTACTTTAAGTTTGCAGTTACATTTTTCATTTCATTGATTTTCACATTATTTCCTTGATTTGGAAATTTGCATTTTGTTTCATTGATTTGTAAATTTTCAGTTCCAAACTTTCCAATTGATTATTTTTAATAATGTCTATCACTGTTTAATTTTTCATTTACATCATGTTTTATTTTTCTAATTTCTATGGATTGTCTGCTTTCTTGCATCTGTGTTTTCTTAGGATGATTATTTTGAATTCTTTTTTAAGTATTACTGGCTTTCCTTCAAATCAGGATCTATTTCTGGAGAACAGTTATGTTCTTTGGGAGGTGTCCTGCTTCCTGTCCCCTTCATGTTTTATGTTTCCCTTCATTGTGTCCATGCATCTGGTGTAACAGTTCCTTCTTCTTTAATAGAGTAGTTTTCATTGGAAAAGGCTTCTCTGTTCAGTAGTTGTTTTGGCTCTAGTTATAGGTGACCCCCAATATGGAAACTTCAATTATAACCAATGTCAGCATTGTCTATGAATGTCATGGTGTCTAGACTTCAGCAATTCATGGAAGTAGTAGAATGCCTTTGAACTGGATGTGAGTTTTTAGCTTTTTTTTTTTTTTTTTTTTTTTTTTTTTTGACAGGCAGAGTGGACAGTGAGAGAGAAAGAGAAAGGTCTTCCTTTGCCGTTGGTTCACCCTCCAATGGCCGCCGCAGCTGGAGCGCTGTGGCCAGCACACAGCGCTGATCCGATGGCAGGAGCCAGGTACTTATCCTGGTCTCCCATGTGGGTGCAGGGCCCAAGTACTTGGGCCATCCTCCACTGCACTCCCTGGCCACAGCAGAGAGCTGGCCTGGAAGAGGGGCAACCGGGACAGAATCCGGCGCCCCGACCAGGACTAGAACCCGGTGTGCCGGCGCCACAAGGGGGAGGAATAGCCTACTGAGTAGGCCACGGCGCCGGCTCAGATGTGAGTTTTCAAAGGTGTGTGTCTTCAGGCCCCTGAGAGTAGGCATTAATCACACTAACACTTTTGATAGCAGTTGTCAAATTCCTGGTGCTGTGGTGCTTTGAAACCCACAGGAAACTGTCCCCCTGTCCCATCGGGCAAGCCTGAGTAAGGCTAGAGCTTGTGGCACCAAGAGCTGTGGCCCCTGGAATTGTGATGTGGATAGGACCTGTCCTGGACCTTGCTGTGTGGGCGTGATTGATGATGGGATATATGGCACCAAAAGCACTGGGAGATGTTAAGCGGACCCTGCACATGTTCCATGGGGTGCACATAGGTTATGCTGCTTGGCATTGTGCAATGGCAGGTGTGGGCCTGTAGAGTGAAATGGAGGTAGGACCTTTCGTAGGTCCTGCAGTATGGGTTCCAGTGACTCTGAGGAATAGAGTACTAATAGACACAGTCCTGGGACAGCAGGGCAGGAAGGGTATCTTGTCCAGGTCCCACAGGAAAAGCATAAGTTATGCTGGGGATTCTGTACAGGCAACCAAGGACCAGTGGCAGTGTAAAAAAGACAAAGCCTTCTTCAGGTTCCACGGGGCAAGTTCAGGTGTTCCCAGGACTTACAGAGTCCACAGTCACATTCCCAGAGCTCCAAGATGGAGTAGAGACCACACACAGGTCTCACGTTTTATGCGCAGTTTTATGCTAGGGATTGTGCATTGGCAGACGGGGTCTGGACCAGTAGAATACACATAGCTCCTCCCCAGGTGCTTCTTTGGAATATAGCTTCCAATAGTCCCAGGCTCAGAGCTGCAGGACCTTCTCTCTGTCTCTCCCTCTCGCTGTCTGTAACTCTACCTCTCAAATAAATAAATCAAATCTTTTAAAAAAAATAGATAAAGTTCAGATTATCAGAGGCAGAGAAAAGTGAAAGCTTATTGATTCTCCCTATATAAGCACTTAGGCTTTAAAAAAAAAAAAAATAGGGGCCAGCATTGTAGCACAGGGTGTTAAGCCACTGCTCACGACACAAGCATGTGATAGAGCACCCGTCCGATTCCCAGCCACTCTGTTTCCAATCCTGCTCCCTATTAATGGCCTGAGACGACAGAGGATAATGATCCAAGTGCTTGGGCCCCTGCCACCCACATGGGAGACCAGGATGGAATTCTGGCTTAGGCCTGGCCCTGCAATGAAAACTGTGCCCATTTGGAGAGTGAACCAGTGAATGGAAGATCTCTCTCTCCCTCCCTCCCCCCACCACCCCCACCCAGGTCTAACAAACCCATGAAAAAATGCTCAGGATCACTTGCCATCAGGGAAATGCAAATCAAAACTACAGTGAGGTTTCAGCTCAACCCTGTTAGAATGGCTTGCATACAGAAATCAACAAACAACAAGAGCTGGAGAGGATGTGGGAAAAAGGTACCTTAATCCACTGTCGGTGGGAATGTAAACTGGTAAAGCCACTATGGAAGACAGAATGGAGATACCTCAAAAAGCTGAATATAGACCTACCATATGACCCAGCTATCCCACTCCTGGGAATTTACCCAAAGGAAATGAAATCAGCATATGAAAGAGTTATCTGTACCCCCATGTTTATTGGAGCTCAATTTAGAATAGCTAAGATATAGAATCAACCCAGATATCTGTTAACTAAATAAAGAAATTATGGGATATGTATATCAGTGGTAAAATAAAATGAAGCCCTGTTATTTGGAAAAAAAAAAAAAAAAAAAGGATGCAACTGGAAAACAATGAAATAAGCCAGTCCCAAAAAGACAAATACCATATGTTCTCCCTGATCTGTGAGAATTAATAGAGCACCTGAAAGGTAATCTATAGAAGTGAAATTGACACTTTGAAATGCGATGATTTTGAACAACCCTGTCTAGACAGTTGAGGAACAGTTTTTTTATACTATTTATTAAGCTCTTTACTTGGTATAGGGTTAATCTTATACATATAAATTTAATTGAAAATAGTAAAAAAAAATAAGAATGGGGATAGGAGAGGGAGGAGGAAAAAGGGTGGGAGTGCAGGCGGGAGGGAGGGTAGGGTGGGAAGAATCTCTGTGTTCCTAACTTCGTGTATATGAAATGCATGAAGGTTGTATACCTGAAATAAAAGGTTTCTAGGTAAAAATAAATAAATAAATAAATATAGTTTTATTGAGATATCATTGACAGGATTCCATGAACTTTTAGAAGTGCCCTCATAGCTGGGGGGATTTTGAATGTTTCCAACACAAAGACATGATAAATGTTTCAAGTAAGGGATATGCAATTACCCTGACTTCATCATTAAACATCGTCTGAGGGAACTCCAAAAGACTCGTGGAAAAATTGAACTGGAAGATAAGTTGGGGTGGCCATTGCGGTGAAGGAGTTAAGAAGTTGTTTGTTGGGGCTGGCGTTGTGGTGCAGTAGATTGAGCCACCACCTGCGACACCGACACCGGCATCCCATATGAACACTTATTCAAATTCTAGCTGCTCTGCTTTCATTCCAGCTCCCTGCTAACATGCCTGGGAAAGCAGAGAAAAATGGCCCAAGAGCTTGGGGTGCACTACCCATGTGAGAGACTTAGAATAAACTCCTGGCTCCTGGCTTCAGCCTGGTCCAACTCTGACCATTGTAGCCATCTGGGGAGTGAACAAGCAGATAAAAGATCTCTTTCTCTCTGTCTCTCCCTTTCTCCCTATAATCCTGCCTTTCAAATAAATAAATAAATCTTTTTAAAAAAAAAAATAAGGAAAAAGCTGCTTGGTCATGGCTGCTTCAGACATCTAGAGAGTGAAGCAGCAGATGGAAAGTTTCTGTCTCTCTCCATCCATCCATCCATCCCACCCCCCTTCTTCTTCTTTTTTTTTTAAGATTTATTTTATTTATTTGAAAGACGGAGTTACAGAGAGAGGTCCATCCCCCTCTTCTTCTCTCTCCCTCTGACACTCTGCCTTCCAAATAAATAAAAATTTATAAATAAAAATGTGTTAGTTTTATTTTGGTGCAAAAACTTTGAAATGCATGCATAGTTTTCTTATCCATGTATTTTCTACAAACTTTCTTTTTTTTTAATTTTTTAATTTTTATTTTTTGACAGGCAGAGTGGACAGTGAGAGAGAGAGACACAGAGAGAAAGGTCTTCCTTTGCCGTTGGTTTACCCTCCAATGGCTGCCACGGCCGGTGCGCTGCGGCCGGCGCACCGCGCTGATCTGATGGCAGGAGCCAGGTACTTATCCTGGTCTCCCATGGGGTGCAGGGCCCAAGCACTTGGGCCATCCTCCACTGCACTTCCCTGGCCACAGCAGAGAGCTGGCCTGGAAGAGGGGCAACCGGGACAGAATCCATCGCCCCGACCGGGACTAGAACCTGGTGTGCCGGTGCCACAAGGCAGAGGATTAGCCTAGTGAGCCGCGGCGCCGGCTCTACAAACTTTCTGAAAGCTACTCCTTGAGTATGGGATGGCCCAAGTGCTTGGGCCCTGCACCCCATGGGAGACCAGGAGAAGCACCTGGCTTCTGGCTTAGAATCATCGCGGTGCACAGGCCGCAGCACACCAGCCATGGCGGCCATTGGAGGGTGAACCAACGGCAAAAGGAAGACCTTTCTCTCTGTCTCTCTCTCTCACTATCCACTCTGCCTGTTAAAAAAAGAAAACTAAACCCTCATCCACCATAACATAGTAATGTCTAAAACTGATAAGTTAATAAATCGTAATATGTGCACATAGAAATTACAAATATATGAAAATATAGAAGTGGATACCAGAAGAAAAAGTTATAAGAACTAAAGTGGTTGCTTTGTGGGGAGAGAACTTGATACTTTTTATTAGAAGCCTTTCACTAACAATTTTTTAAATATAACATTAGCAGTAACTGGAGAGTGTATATAGAGAAAAAAAAAAAAAAAAAAACTTGTGCAATTTCTGTAGTCCATGCTGCTGCTGCTATTTCTGGAACTCAGTTCTGACCTTTGTTCTTCCTCTTCGGACTCCATCGTCCTTGCCATTCTACCCACACCTAGAGCACGAATCTCAGTAAACAGATGACTCCTGGTCACTGATCCCAGCTCTGAGCTACTCTAACCTCTGTGGCTAAGTAGCAGTGCCACCTTGAGGGCATCCCTTCTTTTTGGCCATCTTATCTGTAAAACGGAGTACTCAGACTACATTCTTGGATCATCTGCAAACAAGAGGATGAGAACCGTGGGAGCAATCCCCCTAAAATCTTGGCCGGGGTGGGAAGTGGGCTCCCGGAGCATTCCTGCTGCCCTTCGGGGCTACACGTGTCAGTCGCCAACTCCTAGAGTCTCCAGTTCACAGGTTCTCCTAAAGCTGAGGAGCTAATGCCTGAGCATTTGAAAATACTGCCCTCTGCTGCACAGAAATAACCCCATGCAGAAGGCTCCAAAGAACTCCAGGAACCCTGGCCAGCCAGGACAAGGGCTCCAGGGGGGCAGCTGACTCACAGGAACCAGCCCAGGGTATGCTCAGAAGATAAATGAAAATTCAAGCCATGAAAACCCGCTGAAGCAAATACATTCTGAAGCCCCACGGCTTCCGATATTAGCTCATCGTTACCCTCAAGCTTTGCTGACACCAGCCTCCCTGACAGGATGGGTCCAGCAGTAGAGCCAAGGGCTGCTGCCTCACTCCCAAGGGCTGCAGACAACTCTGGACACAAGCCCATTCGCGTGTCCTTGTTGGAAGGCCCACAAAACTTGGATGCAAAGATAAAAGGGTTAGACAAAAAGAGGTCTTTATTGGGGTCTATGTTATGTCGCCATGGGTTCAACTGTTGCCCACCATGCTGGCATCCCATATGGGCACCAATTGGAATCCCAGTTGCTCCAGTTCCAATCCAGCTGAAGCACATGGGAAAAGTAGTAGAAGATGGCCCAAGTCCTTGGACCCCTGCACCCATGTGGGAGATCTGTAGGAAGCTCCTGGCTCCTGGCTTTGGCTTGGCCCAACCTGTGACAGAGGCCTCTGTCTTTTGATTAAACTTGTTTCTAACTGACATGATTAAGGTTGTGGTAGAGGCCTTCCCAAGGTTAGAAGAAGAAAAAGGGAGGCATGTGTCCTGGAAATGAAATGTGCTTGTTATTTGCTTGCCTATGAATGCTTCCACTGCAGTTCCTATCTACTCACATGTAACCATTTGAGTTCTGCTTGTTATCACGGAGCAATGATGTTAACCCTTGCCAGACAGCTTACAGCTCAGTATATGTGTAAAAAAAAAATCTTCAGTAACTATGTTCACATGGGCAGTATTGTATCAGTCCTGTGGCCGCCATGTAACATCAAAATATCCAATCAAATGTGTGCAGGTAGCCATGTAAGGGAGACCCCATGAATAAGGGAAAACCTTCCTTCGTTTAGGACTTGGGATTTTGGATAAAAAATTCACCTGGGCCTTACGCCAGCATAATAAGAGACTACTTCCTGTTGAGAGGCCTCGGTGTCTTGGTCCACAAATCCTGCTACAAACCCAAACTATTGTGGCCATCTGGGGAGTGGACCAGTGGATGAGAGGTCCCCCCCTTCCCTCCCTCCCTCCCACTCTGGGACTCTGCCTTTCAGATAAATAAAAATAAATCTTAAAAAATGCCTTTACTAATAAATATTAATACAAAGGGTCACTGTGGGACTTTAATTTAATCACCACTTGGATATTGTCCCTCTAGTTAAGAATAGACCAGGGGCCAGTGCTGCGGCATAGCCGGTAAAGCTGTCACCTATAGTGCCGGCATCCCATATGGGTGCTGGTTCAAGTCCTGGCTGCTCCACTTCCAATCCAGCTCTCTGCTGTGGCCTGGGAAGGCAGTAGAAGATGGCCCAAGTCCTTGGGTCCCTGCACCCACGTGGGAGACTCAGAAGAAGCTCCTGGCTCCTGGCTTCATTGTGGCCACCTGGGAAGTGAATCAGTGGAACGAAGACCTCTCTCTCTGCCTCTCCTTCTCTCTCTGTGTAACTCTTTCAAATATACATACATACATATATATATGTATATATATAAAGACCAACAAGCAATGCAGGTAGACTTACAACTTTGTTCTCTGCAGGGGTAGAGTTTTCAACCTCCACCTACAAACCAAAACATGGGTAGGTTTTTCCTTCTCACTAACTGCTTAGCAAATGGCCTTGAATAGAATTTCCTGTCCTTAGGCCCTGTCTACTGAGACTGACCACTGCCAAATTCCATCTGCCAGAAGCTCTGCTCTCCAGCGTGGCTTTCCCAGGGGACAGGAGCTGAGACGATGATAAAGGGAAGGCAAACAGGGCGAGAAAAGCTTTTGTATTGAAACAACCACACTCACCTAAGTAGAACTGGGTTCCGCTCTCAAATGTTCAGTTATTCTCAGAACTGGTCTTTGCTGGTCCTGCAAGCACACGTGCATATGCACACAGACACTCTTATAAACAAAGAGGAAACGTGGCCTAGGCCCAGGGACAGTAATTGGCCTTGGGCTGGTGTTGCGTAACTTTGTTCTGATTCCCTTGTTTCACACTAACTTGAGCGGGGCCAGGTGACAGCCAGCTGGTCCTTTCTCTTTGTGCTTAAAGATCCTCCCTTCCTGGAGACTGCAGACTGAGCTACCTCCTACCAACTTGCCTATCCCTTCAACTGCTAATGCCGTGCACTGAAAACAGGTGTTTTTTCTTCATTAACAGTTGTTTTCATTCCTCCTTGACTCTGTTTGCTTATAGGTTATAAAGCAGGGGTAGGTGTTTGGCTCAGCTCTCCAGATGCCTGCATTCCATAACTGGGTACAGAGGCTGGATTCCCAGCGCTGGCCCCTGACTCCAGCTACCGGCTAATATAGACCGTGGTGGCAGCCTCATGGCTCAAGTATTTGGATTTGAGATTTGTGCCACCCACATGGGAGACCATTACATTTCTGCCTTCTGGCTCCTTGCTGCAGCCTAGGCCTGGCCACTGCAGATGGGATATTCTCTCTCTCTCTCTGTCCCCATCTCTCACACACAAAGCACAACTATTTCATTCCTTTACTTTCAAAAGCTATAGGTGGTATATGCAGCATTTCATAATATTGTTGGGATTAGCAGACAGTGTAGGAGTAAGTTATGTAGTAGAATAATTAAGGGGCTGGTGCTGTGATGCAGCCCCAACCTGAAGTGCCAGCATCCCATATAGTCACTGGTTCTAGTTCTGGCTGCTCCTCTTCCAATCCAGCTCTCTACTATGGCCTGGGATAGCAGTGGAAGATGGCCCAAGTCCTTGGTCCCCTGCACCCACGTGGGAGACCCAGAAGAAGCTCCTGGCCCCTGGCTTCGGGTTGGCACAGCTCCAGCCATTTCAACCATCTGGGGAGTGAACCAACGGATGGAAGACCTCTCTCTCTCTCTCTGTACCTCTCTCTGTAACTCCTTCAAATAAATAAAATAAATCTTTTAAAAATAATAATTAAAAGCAGGGATTTCGGTGAAGTCAGATTTTTTCTAAAGATTTATTTATTTTTACTTGAAAGAGTTACACAGAGAGAGAAGGAGAGGGAGAGACAGTCTTGCATCCATAGGTTCACTCCCTAATTGGCAGCAATGGCAAGAGCTGCGCCGATCCAAAGCCATGAACCAGGAGCTTCTTCCAGGTCTCCCACGTAGGTACAGGGACCCAAGGACTTGGGCCATCTTCTACTGCTTTCCCAGGCCATACCAGAGAGCTGGATTGGAAGTGGAGCAACCAGGACTCGAACTAGCACCCATATGGGATGCCGCCACTGAGGTGGCGGCTCTACTGGCTATGCCACAGCACTGGCCCTGAGACTTAGATTTTAATCCCAGCTCTGCCACTACTATGAAATCTTGACAAGTTATTTAGACTCTCTCTTTGATCAATGAATTATTTTTACATATGTTTCAAGACTTCAAAATGAAGGGTAGGAAATCTTTAGTCTTTTTAATTGAGATATAACGTCAAAGAAGTTCAGTTTAATGAACTTATACAAATGTGTCTGTAACCACTTCTGGTCAAAACACAGACTATTTCCAGCACTCAACAGGCTTCCTTGTGCTCCTCACTCAACAGATACGCTTTCCACAGGACTTTACTGTTCTTTTTCCACCACAGATTAGTTTTACCAACCAATTCTTTTTTTTTTTTTTTTTTTTTTGACAGGCAGAGTGGACAGTGAGAGAGACAGAAAGGTCTTCCTTTGCCATTGGTTTACCCCCCAAATGGCCACTGCGGCCGGCGCACTGTGCTGATCCAAAGCCAAGAGCCAGGTGCTTCTCCTGTCTCTGATGTGGGTGCAGGGCCCAAGGACCTGGGGCATCCTCCACTGCACTCCCGGGCCACAGCAGAGAGCTGGCCTGGAAGAGGAGCAACCAGAACAGAATCCGGCACCCCGGCCGGGACTAGAACCCGGTGTGCCGGCGCCGCAGGCGGAGGATTAGCCTATTGAGCCACGGCGCCGGCCCACCAATTCTTGATTATTATATATACAAGATTATATAGTGTCCACCTCATTTTGTGTCCGATTCCTTTCTCCTAAGATTTTTGCTGGATGACATGCTAAGTTGATGCTTAACTTTAAAAAACTCTCCGAGAGCTTTCCAACAGAGCCATACCCTATCAGAAGGCATCAACGAGCTTTGAGAGTTCCATATCCTTGACAAGGTTTGGTGAAGTCGCTCTTTTTAATCATCATGGTTTTAATTTCCACTTCCTTTAATGATGTTCAGTATCTTTTCATGTATACATTTATTATCAATTTCTCCTTATTGAAGTAAGTATTCAAATTTTTTTCTTTGTTAAATTAGGTTTTTTCATTATTTCACTTTGAAAATTCTTTACATATTCTAGATGTTAGTTCTTTATTAGATACATGGTTAGCAAATATTTTCTAAAAATCTAGGTGTTTTGTTTTTCATTCTCTTAAATGTCTCTTCAAGGACAGAAGTTTTTAGTTTTGATAAAGTTCTTTTTTTTTCTGTTTTGAATTAGGCTTTCAGTGGCAAGGCTTAGATATTTTGGCCTAACCACGGGTCACAGATATTTTTCTCCTGTAGTCTACTGGAAGTTTTAAGTTTTACATTTAGTTCTATGCTCAAATTCAAGTTAATTTTACATAAAGGGCAATGCTTGTATAAAATTCACTTTTCACATATGGATATATAATCATCCCAGCATGATTTGATTAAAAGACTATTTTTCACTCCACTGAAATGTCTTTACGCCTTTGTTGGAAACCAGTAGGTGAGGCCAGCATTGTGGCACAGCAGGTTAAGCCACTGCTTGCAACACCAGCATCCCGTATTGGAGTGCTGGTTTGAGTCCTGGCTGCTCTGCTTTCAATTCAGCTTCCTGCTGATAGGCCTGGGAAGGCAACAGATGACGGCCCAAATGCTTGGGCCCCTGCTGCCCCATGTGGGAAATAGGAAGGAATTCCTGGCGCCCAGCTTCAGCACGGCCCGGACCTGGCTGATGCTGCCATTTGGGGAGTGAACCAGCAAATAGAATATATATCCCTCACTCACTCACTCTTGCTCTTTCTCTCTTGGTCTGCCTTTCAAATAAATAAACAAATAAGAAAACCAATTGACCAAATGTGAGTATGTGAGAGTCTATATCTTGACTCTTCATCCTGTTTCACTGATAGTTTTCGATCTTCTCATCGCCATACTGTCTAGATTATTGTAGCTTTATAATAAGTTTTTAGATGAGGTATTATAAGCCCAAATGTGAAAAAGTCTCAGGTACATAACTACAGTTTAAGAAACATGGGAAATAGTAGAACATTTTAAAAGAACATGATGGGGCCGGCGCTGCGGCTCACTAGGCTAATCCTCCACCTGCGGCGCCGGCACACCGGGTTCTAGTCCCGGTCGGGGTGCCGGATTCTGTCCCGGTTGCCCCTCTTCCAGGCCAGCTCTCTGCTGTGGCCCGGGAGTGCAGTGGAGGATGGCCCAAGTACTTGGGCCCTGCACCCCATGGGAGACCAGGATAAGTACCTGGCTCCTGCCATCGGATCAGCGCTGTGCGCTGGCCACAGCGCGCGGTCCTCGGCAGCCATTGGAGGGTGAACCAACGGCAAAGGAAGACCTTTCTCTCTGTCTCTCTCTCTCACTGTCCACTCTGCCTGTCAAAAAAAAAAAAAAAGAAAAAAAGAAGAAGAAGAAAAAAAAGAACATGATGGAAAGGCAATGCAAAATTTGCAAGCTTATTTTGAAAAAACAATTTTTTTTTTCAAAAAATCACTCTTAAAAAAAGGAGGAAGTCTCACAGATTTAAAAAACATTTAGGAGGGGCCGGCACTGTGGTGTAGCAGGTAGAGCCGCTGCCTGCAGTGCCAGCATCCATATGGGCACGGGTTCAAGTCCCTGCTGCTCCACTTCTGATCCAGCTCTCTGCTGTGGCCTGGGAAAGCAGTAGAAGATGGCCCACATCCTTGGGCCTCTGCACCCACGTGGGAGACCCGGAAGAAGCTCCTGGCTCCTGGCTTCAGATCGGCGCAGCTCTGGCCTTTGTGGCCATCTGGGGAGTGAACCAGCAATGGAAGACCTCGTCCTCTCCCTGCCTCTGCCTCTCTGTAACTCTGCCTTTCAAATAAATAAATAAATATTTAAAAAAAAAAAGACATTTAGGAGACATATTAGTCAAAGGCAATAAATAGGTTTGAACAGAATTTAAATAAACCAATATTAAAAATATTTTTATGAGGTCCAGCATTGTGGCACGGAGGGTCAAGCCACAGCTGTGATGATGCTGGATTCCCATATCAGAGTGCCTGTTCAATGTTTTAATTGCTCTGCTCCCTATCCAACTCCTTGCTAATGTGCCTGGGAAAGAAGCAGATGATGGCCCAAGTGCTTGGGCCCCTGCCACCCATATAGGAGAGATCTAAATGGCATTTTGGGCTCCTGGCTTTGTCCTGGATCAGTTGTGGTCTTTGGGGAGCAAATCAGTAGATGGAAGTTATTTCTCTCTCTTTCTCTCTCTTTCTCAGTACCACCCTGCTTTTCAAATAAATAAATAAATAATTTAAAGATTTATTTATTTATTTGCAAGTCAGAGTTACACAGAGAGAGCAGAGGCAGAGAGAGAGAGCGGTCTTACATTCGATGGTTCACTCCCCAATTGGCTGCAACAGCCGGAACTGTGCCAATCCGAAGCCAGGAGCTTCTTCCAGGTCTCCCACGCGAGTGCAGGGGCCCACGCACTTGGACCATCTTCTACTGCTTTCCCAGGCCACAGCAGAGAGCTGGATCAGAAGTGGAGCAGCTGAGACTCAAACTGGCACTCAAATGGGCCTTCTGCTTTTGACTGGAATTCAGCAATGCTTTTCCTTGATCTCCAGCTTACCAAAAGGTCATGGAACTTCCTGGCTTCCATAATCACATGAGCCAATCTCTGATAATCTCTCTCTATAAATCTGTATCTACAGATATAGATCCCATTGTTTCTTCCTTTAAGAGGCAGAGAAACAAGAGTTCCCATCCACTGGTTTATTCCCCAAATGTCCAAAATAGTCAAGGTTGAGCCAACGCTGGAGCCTGCCACCCAGGGTCTGCATTAGCAGGGAGCTGGAGTAACCAAACCGAGGCAGTCCAGTGTGGGACACAGGTACCTTCACGGCTGCTAGACTAAATCACTGGTCCCTGCTTTGGGAAGTCTGCCACAAAACTCCACTTTATAAATATCTGTCTTGTTTAACTCTTATTGAATTTTTTTTTCTTTTTTCTTTTTTGACAGGCAGAGTGGACAGTGAGAGAGAGAGACAGAGAGAAAGGTCTTCCTTTGGCCGTTGGTTCACCCTCCAATGGCCGCCGCGGCCGGCGCACCACGCTGATCCGATGGCAGGAGCCAGGAGCCAGGTGCTTTTCCTGGTCTCCCATGGGGTGCAGGGCCCAAGCACCTGGGCCATCCTCCACTGCACTCCCTGGCCACAGCAGAGAGCTGGCCTGGAAGAGGGGCAACCGGGACAGAATACGGCACCCCAACCGGGACTAGAACCCGGTGTGCCGGCGCCGCTAGGCGGAGGATTAGCCTAGTGAGCTGCGGCGCCGGCCACTCTTATTGAATTTAATTCCTTACATTTTAGTACTGAATTATCTTTCAATTGTGTAATATGTGTTACTCCTCTTTAAAATTTTTTTAAAATGTTATCTCTAACCAGAATGCCAACTTTGTAAGGAGTGGACTGTTATACATTCTGACCGCTGATAGTACTGGGCATGTGACTAGCATTCAGTCCAACTGGATGACTCATTCATTGATCACTTCCCAACTAGCTCTTTCTAAACTGGGGCCAAAGCGGGTCACAGACTGCACGACCATCAGTCTCAGCTAGTGGAAAAACAGATCTCCATGTCAGTAGTGCATGGTCTGCATTGCAGACACTCTCCTAAGAGTACGCATGATTTCCCCTTGCCTCTTCCTACCTGGGTAACTGAGATTTGACACACCATGATGAATCACAATGAGACAATGCTGGAGACAGTAAGCTAGGGTTAGAAATACAATCAGACTCAAGAATCACTTCCAAAACTGAGAATAAAAAGGCACTTTTGGCTGATCTTCCAGTAGCTGTCACTGGACACATCCTCGGGGCTTATATATTCATTTGTGACTATCAGTACTGTAAATATGTAGCAGATGTGGTTGGACCAGACATAAGGTGGCTATTAACACATTTTTTTTTTTTTTGACAGGCAGAGTGGACAGTGAGAGAGAGAGACAGAGAGAAAGGTCTTCCTTTTGCCGTTGGTTCACCCTCCAATGGCCACTGCAGCCAGCGCGCTGCAGCCGGCGCACCGTACCGATCTGAAACCAGGAGCCAGGTGCCTCTCCCGGTCTCCCATGCTGGTGCAGGGCCCAAGCACTTGGGCCATCCTCCACTGCACTCCCTGGCCACAGCAGAGAGCTGGCCTGGAAGAGGGGCAACCGGGACAGAATCCGGCGCCCCGACCGGGACTAGAACCCAGTGTGCAGGCGCCGCAAGGCGGAGGATTAGCCTAGTGAGCCGCGGCGCCGGCCACATTTCTTTTATCACACTATTACCAAATGATTCTAATTCATATTGTATAAACATTTTACCTAACTCTGCATTTTCTAACTAATTATTTAATGAGGACAACTAAAGATACTCAGTGCCATCATCTTAGAATCTCATGGCTCAAAGGCTCTCAGGCTTTTTGCCCTGAATCTCCGGCATTCCCCAATCATTGCTCCTCTCCAATAACACTACTACCACAATCCCATGCTTCCATTCCTCCCCTCCCTAGAACTAATGCTATGATCCCAAAGATAGGGGAGAGGAAATAGCAGGTGAATGTCTGAAGGAAGGAGATAATGCACACATTCAGGTGCTAAAAATTCTGCAGTTCTTTCCTCATAGTCTATTTGGAGCTCATTTGCAAACTTCATACATCTTTCTGAAAAATGGAATGGAAAACAATAGTAAAATTTAGACTGATATTGAAATAAACTAAGAGAAAATATGATAGATGCAGCATTCAGGCCTCAGGACAAAAACCACAGATAAATGCTGAGCAGACAGAATATGCTCTTTTCAAACAGTGATCCTTAAACAAAAGACCCACCCACGAAATTGCATCTTGAGAGAATTCATTAGTGGAAAATAAAATTTATTATTCTCTTCTCTAGATTCAATTTTTAGAATCTTTCTCTTATCCCCATTTTAATTTTTTGTTAATTCATAAGTGTTATGTACAATGTATTACAATGCTCAATATTTTCATGCAAACTGTGTTTTAGACACAAACTGCATTGTAGTCACTGTTATGACCAATGATCTATAGCTCATATGCAAAGAACTACCTTTATCTTTCTTCTTCTTTTATAGCATTCTAGCTAGAAAAAAGAGGAATGGTATTAATTTTTCTCAGCCAATCCAGAAACTACATTCTTTTGAATTCCTAAATGCCATCAAATAGTTGCACAAAACGGCATAAATGACTGATGTGAAATAGGGTCTCTCAACCTTGACACTTGACATTTGGGGCCAGATAATACTTTGAGGAGGCAGTCCTATGCACTGTACATTGTTTAGCAACATCTCTGATCTCCACTCATCAGATGCCGGTCCTACCACCTTATCCTCCCAGTTGTGACAACCAAAACTGTCTCCAGACATTGCCAAATGCTCCTTGGTAAGCAAAAGCTTTAGTTGAACGTTATTATAAATAGCAAGATAAAGCCAAAGTCAGAGGTTCATTGAAAAAAATTCTATGACTACAACCTCAAAGAGCATCAATTTGTTTTTGTGCACTGCCCCAAAGCTTTTCCTGTTTGATCTCTTCCCAATGGAATATCTCCTCAAGATACAAATCACACTCCAGAGACAAGAAGATAATTTTATTTTACTGTCCAATTATTTTCTTATAAAATCTCAATATTTGATAAAATAAAACAAACTTTTAGTACCATAGAAACCCTGTTGCATGTACAACATAATATTACTATATACAACTTCAAAAATAAATGCTTCCAGCTCCAAGTAAAGTGATGCTGGACATCCTGACTATAGTTACGGTGTAGGAAATTTCCTGGGTGACCAATGGTTTCCTTGGCTTGGAAAAAAATTATACAGCTGAAAATATAAATAAGACTTTCAGTGAGCTGAGAATCATAAAAATGCTATCTGAGGTCCAGTCATGGAAAGCTCAGGATGTTTGTGTTGTAAGATTTCAACAAGAAAAATGAAACTGTATATTGCAATTTCAGACTTCCAACAGACGTCCTGTAGGTTCACAGTTGGTCTATCAAAAATAAAAGGTTTTCCTCTTGTGATGGCACTTGGTGTCTGGTTCATATACCATTTTTCACCAGCTCATGGACTCCATTCTCATCGATGATTAAAGGTGCATGGAATTCTTTATCTGCCACATAACTTTCTAGTCCCTAAAAAAAAAGATTGAAGCAAAACAGAGAAAAACTTGTGGGTGCTTGCCAAGCAATGTTAGACTTGCTGTAATTTGCTTACCAAAAGTTGGATTGAGATGAAGAATTTAAAAGTCAAGTCACTTACCATACTTTTTAAACTGAGCTTATTTATGGAAACAAAATACATAACATCACCAAAATTATTTTCATCATTATCTCCAAAGTTATTAAGATAATGTTCACTCTTCCTGTAATCAACACCCAGTAGAGTTAACAGCAAGATGGCTGTTTCTTATACTACAATTAAGCAGGATCAGCAAGAATTTCCAGGAAAAAATATATTCTAATTATAATAGTAGAGAACCCTAAATCCAGGTTTTAAAAGTAAGCATACAAAGTACATGAAGAAACTAAACTAGACTCCTTGAAAGAAAAATCACATTGCTTTAAAAGGTGCCAGCTGATTTATCTATAAAACAGGACTGAATATGCATTTTTAAAGCCCATTGCATTTCAATAGATAAGTAAAACAGGTTAAACATTATAGACTTCTGTTACAGGCAACCAATGCACTTATGGGATAGATGCAAAGTTGCAACAGGAATTCTCAAAGAGCAGAAATCAGGACAAGCGCAGCTTCCCAGCTCCTTCCCAGGGGGAGCTCCTCAGCGCACGGCCACCAGAAGACCCCACAGCTTAAGAGCAACTCGGCATCACAGACTCCTACTTTTAAAAGAAAAGGAGGGGAAAGCAAAGGAAACTTACTTCTCCAGCATAGGAGATGAGAGGAGAGATTTCACACTGGATTGGTACATCATTGGCATCCTTCAACCTAAGAAAAAAACCAAGTAAGTGTTAAAGATTCAGCCTCCTATGTTACTTGCCAGAGTGAAAGTGCAGACAGACCATCTGAGAAGCTTGCAGATGACAAATTCTGCTAGTTCAACAAATGGGATAGATCCTGCCATAATGATCACTAAACTTTTCAAGTTAAAATGAAATTCTTATGGTCGGAGAGACACTATTTAGGACAAATGCCAATAATTGCTAGTAGCTCTGTACAGCATTTCACCAACAGTTACACACTATCCCAGTATGTATCTCTGATTTTTTTTAGTATTTCCAAGTTCCAGTCTGATAAAGAAGGGATTCTGTGTTGAATATAAACTATTTGACAGGCCCACTGCTAGATGTTTTGAATCTTTCATTTCTTCATTTTAACCCTCACCACAACCTTGCAAGCACTAACATTGACAAACATTGTAAAGGCTGCACTTCAAAATATAGTAGCTATGTGGCTACTTCAATCTGAATAATTTTTAAAAATTTAATTAAAAATCAAAAGCTCAGTTTCTCAGTCATAATGATTACATTTCAAGCATTCTCAGTAGCCACTGGCTACTGACGATCAGTGTGGATTGCACAGGTATGGAACATTGCCTTCACTGCAGAGAGCTCTCTTAGCACTGCTCTACAGAGCAGGACAGGTATTTCCCAGTACCTGGTTTTCCTGTTCAAATCAAGTCTCTTAGATTAGTTGAGCTGATTTATTCACTTTGCTTCAGAGAACTTCTCTGTTACATTTTTAAAGAGCTAAGGCAGAATGCAACCAAGCAAAGAAAGGGCACAGTCACCAATCTGCTTCTTCAGGTCACAATCTAACACTGACAGCCCTTGGCAATCCTGAATTTCTTGTGTATAACCATTAGAAATCTGCATGATTTGCCACTTTAAAAATCTTATCAATAGGATACAGGACACACAAAAATTTCATCTCTTATAACCTCAAACCAAGGCTCTTCCCTCCTTTCCCAAGTATGAAATCTCAAATTTTGGTGGAGTCAATAAAATCAGAGGGCTTCTACAACTGGGTACAAGCCAACCTTTCTCTAAACAGAACCATTGAGCTGGACTTCAAGGCACTCTCTTACTCCAGTTTACCCATCCTGCTACTTTTCCACTCAAACCAAGATAGCTGCACTCTTTGGATTATTCCAAGTCAATTTCAACTATGGTCCTTTGATAAAAATCACATGCATCCTCCAAGAGGCACCTCAAGCCCCAACTTTCTCTTGACCACTGCACCTCATAGCTATTGCTACCATTCATTTATATAAAAATAAATTTTCTCCTAAAATAAATATTGTCTATACTACATATTTAGCACACAATCACAAACTATCTGATAATGTCCTAAACTTTCATGTAAGCTCATCTTGCATCTCCCAGTAGTCTATAAGAAATGACTCCTTTCTCTTGTATAAGATACTACAGTGACTAAGATACTAACAGCACTTGCAGGTCTGTGATCAGTCCTATTTGTTGGATGAATAAACGAACCATGAGGGCAGATGGATGACAGATTAATGCAGAGAAAAAAGAAGGCTCAGACTGGGAACACATCTACCCAAACATGTACCAGATTCTATCACAACAGCTCAAGACATCCTGTCTAGACCTTCTGGGGCAACTCAAGAGTCACACAGAAAACGAAGTTTCACCCCACTGATAAGATGCAGATAGCCTGGTTCCACCTAAACCTGTAAAAGATTCAGTGTACCAAGTTCAGAGACGGTTTTGAGTCTAAGAAACACTCACACACCACTGCCTGAATGTAACTTCCATTCTAGTACCATGCAAATCAACAAAATAAACAAAGGTGGATGCTCTGAAGGAGGGAAGACAATTTTAAAAACTCAAAATACCATTTCCCATCCAGCTCTCTGCTATGGCCTGGGAAAGCAGTAGAAGACGGCCCAACTCCTTGGGTCCCTGCACCCACATGGGAGACCCTAAAGAAGCTCCTGGATCCTGGCTCCTGGCTTCAGATTGGCGCAGCTCTGCCCATTGCGGCCATCTGGGGAGTGAAGCAGGATGGAAGACCTTTCTCTCTGTCTCTACCTCTCTCTGTAACTCTGTCTTTCAAATAAACAAAATAAATCTTAAAAAATAAAATGACGCATGAGGCAGGAAATGGCAGAGGGCTCTGCACCCTCATCACTACGGCATGAGGGACAATAGTCATCTCTGGGCCCTAGAATAAACTACCCAGACCTTCAAGTCCATGCCCTTGTCTATAAGGCCACTCCCAGAAACACTGACACTCACAGGCCTTGTTTCTGTGTGGCAAAGATGAATGCATGGACTAGCAAACTCATGGATGGAACTGATACCAATGCTGCTCTCTGAGATCCCCTCCAGCTCCAGATCCTGCACCCTGTACACACATCCCAGATTATCTTAAAAACTTAAAATTCAAACCAGACCTAATGACTTTTCAAATGTAGCAAGAATATCAAGCTAACTCTTTCACTATAAAGATTTAGAACTCTGTCACTACCCAGATGAGAGAGGATATATGCTACTTCTAGGTAAAAAGGACCTGCCCTTGAGACAAAAGGATACTTTCCTTAAAAACAATACTTAACCGAAATCAATACACAATGGCCAAAAATAAGAGCTAGCAGAGTGAGAAAAGAAATAAAGAGAAAATTTTCTCCATATTACGAAAAATTGGGCCGGTGTTGCAGCATAACAGGTTAAGCCAACACCTGTGACACAGGCATCCCATATGAGCACTGGTTCAAGTCCCAGCTGTTCTACTTCCCTCCAGCTCCCTGCTAATGCACTCGGGAAAAGCAACTGATGGCCCAAGTCCCTAGGCCCCTGCACGCATATGAGAGACCCAGATGAAGTTCCTGGCTCCTAACTTCAGCCCGCCTAACCCTCACCATTATGGTCATTTCGGGAGTGAACTGGCAGATGGAAAATCTCTCTCTCTTTCTCTCTCTCTCTCTCTCCCCCCTTCCGCTTTCTCTCCCTCCCTCCCGCTTTCTCTCCCTCCCTCCCTCCCTCTCCTCTCTGTGCAACTCTGCCTTCCAAACAAATAAATAAATCTTTATGAGGAAAAAAAAAAAAAAAGAAAATACAGAGGCTTCAAAGGGCTCAAGGAAAATCCTCACCATCCTGTAATTCTATTTTCCATCAATTTTTGAAGGCCCTTTATACGCCAGGAGCAAGCAGTAGGCCTTTATTCTGAGAGCATATATCCCATTCAATAAGACATGGCTGCAGAATGGTTTCTCTCTAGCTTGTGTTCACATCAAAAAGCCTGTTAGGAACCCAATTTGTTCTCCTGCCCAGCAGCCTGCTCAGGACCTGACCAATCACCTGTAAATTTGCACCCGTGGGTGCAACCAACACCTATGGGATCTGATTCTTTAGTAAAGCTCGCTCCCCATTTCCAGCATGCACTGAGATCCGAGTTAGCGTCATCCAGACAAAGGCCTGCCACCAACGAAGCAGCGCACCCCCACCAAAGCTTCAACCATCCTCCCTCCAGACCCCCAGAAAGGCAGAGCTCTACACTACAATGCTGTTAGTACGGAGGGAAGCACAGCCCCATCACCATGCACTGTCAACAGGCTGGTATATTTACTTGTGATGGACATCAGCTGTGATGGTCTCTGACCTTCCATTTGTAGAACTGCTATGTGGGAATAAATAAGCATTAATGGGAATGGAAACAAATCAAACAATAACAATGAAGCGGAGTTGCAAAATATACTTGAGTATGTATTTATGGTACTTACGGTAAATCATAAATGTGACACAAGAAACCTGAAGTGGTTAAAAAAAAATGGCCAAGATGAAGAATGAGAACAATGTGGCATGCCACAGAGAAAGCTTGTTGTAAGACAGAGCCTGAAAGCAGCCTTGGGCTGGGAGACAGCAGCTGCCACTGCTCCTGCTTGTAAAAACAGTGATAGAAAAGTAAATTCTGGCCGGCACCGCAGCTCACTAGGCTAATCCTCCACCTGCAGCGCCGGCACCCCGGGTTCTAGTCCCGATTGGGGTGCCGGATTCTGTCCCGGTTGCTCCTCTTCCAGTCCAGCTCTCTGCTGTGGCCCGGGAGTGCAGTGGAGAATGGCCCAGGTCCTTGGGCCCTGCACCCGCATGGGAGACCAGGAGAAGCACCTGGCTCCTGGTGGCCATTTAGGGGATAAACCAAGGGAAGGAAGATCTTTCTCTCTGTCTCTCTCTCTTACTGTCTAACTCTGCCTGTCAAAAAAATTTAAAAAAAAAAAAAAAAAGGAAAGTAAATTCTAAGACCCAGAATTCTGATATTTATTGAGGCACTCTGGTGCTCATGTGCATTTTCTCCCTTAGCTGTGTAAATTAGAGAGCAAAATGCTTTTCATTTAAGTGCAGAACCACCAAATGATTCAGAAGGGGAAATTCGAGAGGTCAATAAAGATTTTAAGGCTGGCGCCGCGGCTCACTAGGCTAATCCTCCGCCTGCGGCGCCAGCACACCAGGTTCTAGTCCTGGTCGGGGCGCCAGATTCTGTCCCGGTTGCTCCTCTTCCAAGCCAGCTCTCTGCTGTGGCCTTGGAGTGCAGTGGAGGATGGCCCAAGTGCTTGGGCCGTGCACCCGCATGGGAGACCAGGAGAAGCACCTGGCTCCTGGCTTAGGATCAGCGCGGTGCACCGGCTGCAGCACACCAGCCACAGCCGCCATTGGAGGGTGAACCAACGGTAAAGGAAGACCTTTCTCTCTGTCTCTCTCTCTCACTGTCCACTCTGCCTGTCAAATAAATAAAGATTTTAAAATAAAATACAAGATTTAGCTTAAAAATGCTTTCTCTCAGCTTCAAGTATGCCCATTTGTAACTTCTTAAACACCCAAAACAAGAATGGGAAAGAAGAGGGAGGAGGAAGAAAAGCGGGAGGATAGGTGGGAGGGAGGTAGAGCGAAAGAATCATCATGTTCCCAAATCTGCATGAAGTTGTTAAAAAAAAAAAAGCCCAAAACATTTCTAACGCCTGAGCATCAGTGAAAGTCAGTGCACTCACTTCCCTTGCGGGCACCTTCCTCAGTGGCCTGAAAGTACCCCGGTGAGAACTGCCAGGGCCTTCATCTCCTGAGTAGCCTGCAGGCGGGGGAGGGGCCTCCTGACGCATCTCACAGATCTCACTTAGAGTGAGGCCACGGGTATACGGGCAGTAACAACCCCTGCTCTATGGCTGAGGGTTGCCTTGTGCTACAGTGTGCTACTGATGGGCTTTAACCATGAGGCACACCAAAAGAATTCTCTTCCAACCATTCTTTGGGAAGAGTCATTTACTGACATAGCGGAGATGTTTGAAAGTAAAGCCAAGTGGGCAAAAATTATTGTTATTTCTCATCAGGAACTGCGCACATACCAACACAAACCTAGGAATATACCAGAGAGGAAAAGCAGTCCAAGAGGCAGGAAGCAAGAAAGCAGTCATACACAAAGAGAAGACAGCGGCTCACCGGGGAATCGCGGGCAGGCGGGAGCCGTTTTCGTCTATGAAGTGGCCCCCTGCGTTGAGGACCCAGCAGTGATGAAGGGACATCAGCGCATGCCTTGCAGTGGTAGGGTTGTCCTTCCCGTTCTGACTGTCCGCATTCTTTAGCGGGGAAAACTCGTCTTCCCGTACAACTTCATACACCACAAACTTCCTAGAGCGAAAACACACAAAGACGTCTTTCTTAGGAAATAAAACTGTGTACACAGCTTCTGACTTCACTCTACACAGCCGAGCTTGCTATTCAGTAACAGGCTTTCTTAATCCAATCCCAAACGAAAGCTGTCTAAAATAATGCTCATCCCTGAGTCAAAGAAAGTTGGAATATTCTGTGCAAAATGAGAAATCATTTCCAGAAATGATTTCTAGAAATATTAATGCAAAAAGATCACACTGGTATTTGGTCTGGAGGGGAAAGGCAGGCAAAAATGTTGCATTAGAAATGTTCATGGGGGCCGGCGCCGCGGCTCACTAGGCTAATCCTCTGCCTAGGGCACCGGCACACCGGGTTCTAGTCCCGGTCAGGGCGCCGGATTCTGACCCGGTTGCCCCTCTTTCAGGCCAGCTCTCTGCTGTGGCCAGGGAGTGCAGTGGAGGATGGCCCAAGTGCTTGGGCCCTGCACCCCATGGGAGACCAGGAGAAGCACCTGGCTCTTGGCTTCGGATCAGCGCGGTGCGCCGGCCGCAGCGCGCCAGCCGCGGCGGCCATTGGAGGGTGAACCAACCAACGGCAAAGGAAGACCTTTCTCTCTGTCTCTCTCTCTCACTGTCCACTCTGCCTGTCAAAAAAATAAAAATAAAATAAAATAAATTTTCATGGGGAGATTACTCATATAGATCATTTTTCTCCAGCACTTTCATATTGAGCAATTCTGAGACACGTATCTCAGTATGCAATGTGATCATTATAGAAACCTATACTTATATAATCTAAAACATATTCACTGAAACATTGACTCATAGGCCAGTAAGAATATATCCAACACAAAAAATGGGTCACTTCTTTACCTCGATCTTGTCAGTCTCTCAGCCAAAATAAATTAATAACTTTGCAGGACAGTCAAATAATGGACGAGTTGATGAAAAAAGAATGACCCTTAAGCCACTCAAACATACCCTGGGTGGAGGTTTTATGCAAAATGCCATAGCTAAGATACTCGTATATACTATCAAATGTTTCCTAAAAATAGTTTCCTGCCTAAGAGTAAAAAGCTGTCTTCCAAAACGTATATTTAATCTTACTAGTGCTATTCAAAGCATACTTTGCAAACTGGAAGATGTCAAAGACAAATTTTTCCATCTTTATTCCATTTGGTTTGTCTGGCTTAATTAATTGCCCTTGGGAATCCACATATGGAATCTTCTTTTGAGCCACATGATGCTGCAACTGAGGTTCATAAACACTGAGAAATAGGAAAAAAAGATATAATTACTTTCCAGACTCAAAATGCCAGGAAATCTGACTACAGTCAGAAGCAAATGCATCAACAGTCAGTACTAGGATTTTAAAAGTAGAGAATATTTAAGCTCATATTTCAGTATTATATAGATTTCCTCCACTCATGACCTTGTATTTTTAAAAGATAACTGATTAACGCATTACAAAATACACACACAGAAGGCTCACACCAATGTCTCTCACGATTTCCACATCTTCTATAAAAAGTTCTACTCTTTACCCTAACTTCCCTAGCTGAGAGCCTTCCAAGAGAGGAAGGAAATAATGAACATTAAAAGTTACTACTAGGTGGCCGGCGCCGCGGCTCACTAGGCTAATCCTCCACCTGTGACGCCGATACCCTGGATTCTAGTCCCGGTTGGGGTGCCAGGTTCTAGTCCTGGTTGCTCCTCTTCCAGTCCAGCTCTCTGCTGTGGCCCGGGAAGGCAGTGGAGGATGGCCCAAGTCCTTGGGCCCTGCACCCCATGGGAGACCAGGTGGAAGCACCTGGCTCCTGGCTTCGGATCGGTGCAGCAGGCTGGCCGTAGCAGCCATCTGGGGAGTGAACCAAGGGAAGGAAGACCTTTCTCTCTGTCTCTGTCTCTCTCACTAACTCTGCCTGTCAAAAAAAAAAAAAAGAAAAAAAGTTACTACTAGGGGCCTCTGCCTGTGGTGCCAGCATCCCATATGGACACTCATTGAGGTCCCAGCTACTCCACTTCTGATCCAGCTTTCTGCTGTGACCTTGGAAGACAGTGAGAGGTGGCCCAAGGGCTTGGGCCCCTACACTCATGTGGGAGACCAGGAGGAGGCTCCTGGCTTCTGGCTCAGCTCCAGCTGTTGCAGCCATTTAGGGAGTGAACCAGTAGATAGAAGACCTTTCTCTCTGTCTCCCTCTCTCTGTAAGTCCACCTCTCAAATAAATAAATAAAAATCCTTAAAAAAACAAAAAATTACTACCAATGTAAAGAATACAAGTACAAACACCAAAATAGAATGGAAAACATCTTAGAACTGGAATTGATATTCTAAATAAAGCTTATCAACATTTAAAAAGGTAGTCATCTTGAATGTCTAAAGCTGTCAACTGAATCAGATAGTGAGAATGTGAAATAAAACAGCTTTCATTTTATCCTTTGTGGCTGATTTTTTCATGTAAGTCTCGAGTTTTTTCTTTACTTTTTAACATACTGCATCCTAAATGCTAGTTGGGAACCAACTGAATTAAAACTGCTTAGGCAGTATTATAAAAATATAGATGCCCTGAGTCTACCTGCAGAAATTCTGATTCAGTTGGTGGCAGGGACCCAGGTAGCTGACCCATCACCTGCTGTCTTCAAGGAAGGATATGCTTTAAAAGGAAGCTGGATCAGATATAGGGGTGATAAATGAACCCAGGCACTTTGATGTCTGATATGGGCATTCTAGGTGGTGTTAAACTGCTACTCCTAATGCTCACTCCCATCTATATTTTTAAAAAGCTCCCAATTATACTAGAGTTTTTTCTTACTCTTTGCTTCAACAGAACCTAGCATGCAGCTAGGGGGATGGAGGGTGAGAAGAAAAGGGAGAAATGCTTTGGATTCTTGTTAATGCACTGGGGAATGGCACCTACTAATTCCAACTCTATGATCTCACTAAAAGCAATCACAACAGGAGATAAAATTCCATCTGAAAAGTGATCCTGGGGTGAGAACTTGGCACAGCGGTTAAGACACCACTTGGACACTGCATCCCCTGTCAGAATGTCTGGGTTTGAGACCTAGCTATGCTTCCAATGCCAGCTTCCTGATAATGCACACCCTGGGAGACAGCAGGTGACAGCCCAAATGCACGAGTGTCTGCCAACTTGAGGAAGACCCAAATTGAGCCCTGGGCTCTTTCTTTGGCTTAGGCCAACTCAGCCCCAGCTATTGCCAGCATTTTGAGGAGTGAACTAGTGAACAGAAGATCTCTCTCTCTCTCTCTCTCTCTGCCCATCTCTGCCTCTAGGTTTTCAAATAAATAAATGAATATTTTAGGCCGGCGCCGCGGCTCACTAGGCTAATCCTCTGCCTAGCGGCGCCGGCACACCAGGTTCTAGTCCCGGTTGGGGCGCCGGATTCTGTCCCGGTTGCCCCTCTTCCAGGCCAGCTCTCTGCTGTGGCTAGGGAGTGCAGTGGAGGATGGCCCAGGCGCTTGGGCCCTGCACCCCATGGGAGACCAGGAAAAGCACCTGGCTCCTGGCTCCTGCCATCGGATCAGCGCGGTGCGCCGGCCGCAGCGCGCCGGCCGCGGCGGCCATTGGAGGGTGAACCAACGGCAAAGGAAGACCTTTCTCTCTGTCTCTCTCTCTCACTGTCCACTCTGCCTGTCAAAAAAAAAATAATAATAATAATAATAATTAAAATAAATAAATAAATATTTTTCAAAAGAAAAGAAAAATGGTCCTTAGAAAAGACGATGAATTCTGTGAGTGAAGGACTTATAGAGTGTCTATCTAAGTTGCAAGTGGCCTAGTTTCTGATTAACAGTGAAAACAACTTCATAAGGCCCCCATCTTAGCCATACTTGACAACATCTTTCAGAAACGGTACAGTGAAGAAATGGTTGGCAATGTTCCCCGCATTGAACATCAGTCGTCCATCTGAGCTTCGTTTCTGAGCTGTTGCTAGGGAGATCTCACTATATTCCACGACCTGGTATACTCCATCCACTCGGCAAACCACTCCAACAGGTTCTGTAGGGTTCGTTTTCTCTACAACCTGCCACCGAAAAAAAAAAAAAAAAAAGATAAAAGTAGAGGAAGAAATTTAACTAAATGCTTCTTTGCAGCACTGTCAAATGCCACATTTATGATTTTGCTTACAATGTCTTCAAGGTATTAAGGACAAAGCAGCTTTTAACTTTAGACAACCAACTATCCATTTTCATATTCTGATCACCTAACCAAACTGTAGGATAGGAATTCCATCATACACATGTAGCCCACAGGAATCACATTCTATTAGAACTAAGTGAAGTCCACATTCTCCAAATATTTTGTTATTTATCCTTAACTATATTCACCTTTTTGAGAATAAATGAAATAAAATTTCTCTGGGATTCATAAGACAAAAGCTGTCTTATTTTACACTGCCCAAATCAAGACTTCATTTGAAAACAGGTTTTCAAGGCCAGCACTGTACTGTAGCAGACAAAGCCAACACCTGCAGTGCTGACATCCCATATGGGCACTGGTTCGAGTCCCGGCTGCTCCGCTTCTGATCCAGCTCTCTGCTGTGGCCTGGGAAAGCAGCTGAAGATGGCCCAACTCCTTGGGCCCCTGCATCCACGTGGGAGACCCAGAAGAAGCTCCTGGTTCCTGGATTCACATTGGCCCAGCTCTGACCACTGCGGCCATTTAGGGAGTGAACCATCGGATGGAAGTCCAATCTCTCTCTCTCTCTCTCTCTCTCTCTCTCTCTCCTCTGTCTCTGCTTCTATGTAACTCTGCCTTTCAAATAACAAATAAATATTTTTTTAAAGAAAATTTGATTTCTTGAATTTTCATTCATAAATACATACTTTCCTGATTTTTCAGGAACCTTGCTAAAAATAAAGGAGGTAAGGCAGGTCACTGGGCTCCTACTCCAACATCAGAGAGACTTGCTCATATTTATCTAACTTGCACACTAATTTTTTTTTTAAATAAAAGATTCTATGCCTCAAAAAGTTTGAGAACTAGTGTTTTGATGATTTATCAATGGCTCTGGGCTGGTGGGGGAGTTGAAAGAAATTAAAAAGAAAAAGAGTATGTAATTTAAAAAACTCTATTAGACTGACTATTAAGAAGAAAACTATTAAAGAACTGTATGCAATGCACTACTATAAAATCCAGGTTCAGATGAGATGAATATCCATCTAGACTAGACTCAGCCAATACAAATATTTGAAGATATTGGTTTGTCTGTCTTGCCTAAACAACAATCCAGAATGCTTCAGTGTGTTTATCAAAATCTGTCCCCAATATCAAGTCTTTCCAAAGTATACATGAAATTTTACCAATAAAGTTAAAACTTGTTCAGCAACTGAATTCTTAAAATAAACACAGCCAGCAGTCCCTTCCAGACAACCAGAGCCACTACTGAGAACTTCATTTACACAGCAATTAGAGTTATAGGCATCGAGTCTAGCTCAGTGAGACAGGGCTACTGGATACATAAACTGCTGTGTAGTTTCACTGTTTGCCACCCTGAAAGGAGCACAGTATTCAATGAAAAGAAACTTTCTACCAAGGAAATGGATTAAACTAGAGGGAACCATTATACAGCAAAATAATTTAAACCAATCATAAGCTTATTTGCAATTCTTGTCTATCCAGCCATCACCACCTCTCCACATAATCTAGGGTGGGTATCTGACTATGCAGGGAATTTTGGAATGTGTTCCTCTAATTTGCATTTTTAAGGCACAGAAGGTTTACTTTGCAAGCACCTCTATATGCCCCTACTCACAACCAGCCATGAAAAGTAAAACTAAATTCACATTTTATAGTTCCCAAGTGTTAACATGCCAGTCAAAGGTCTACTTCCATGACAGCTGTTAACCTCCAAATATTATAAAAGTCAAAATTACAGAAGAAAGCATTCACAAACTGTGTAAAATTTAAAGCTACTTTATATCATATAGAAAAAGATATATAGTATAAAATTAAGAAATTTTCTGAATATTCCATAAGTTAAATCTAGACAGCAAGTCCAAAATATACCTTTCTTTCAAAGTTATTATACCTTCTTTACAAAATGATCTTCAATTAACAATGGCTCCTACCCTCTAAGCTATGTATTCTTGTAAATTACCCGGCTCTTCAACTCATTTTTTTGTTTATTTCATTTATTTTATTTGAAAGGCAGAGTTACAGACAGGCAGAGGGGGGGAGAGAGAGAGAGAGAGAGAGAGAGAGAGTCTTCCTTCCGCTGGTTCATTCCCCAGATGGCCGCAATGGCCAGAGTTGCGCCGAAGCCAGGAATCAGGAGCTTCTTCTGGGTCTCCCATGTGGGTGCAGGGGCCCAAGGACTTGGGCCGTCTTCTACTGCTTTCCCAGGCCATAGCAGAGAGCTGGATCAGAAGTGGAGCAGCCGGGACTTGAACCGGCACCCATATAGGATGCTGGCACTGCAGGCAGTGGCTTTACCCACCATGCCACAGCGCCGGCCCCTCTTCAACTTTCTCAAGGTCCCTACTCCATAAAAAAATACTTAATGCATCCAGATAAGGGTTTGTTACAGGAGTACTGCAAAGAACGCTACTGCGTGGGGCCTGCGCTATGGTGCAGCAGGTTAAGCTGCTCTCTATCACACCAGCATCCCATATGGGCACCTGAGTCCCAGCTGTTCCAGTTCCGATCCAGCTCCCTGCTAATATGTCTGGGAAAGCAGCAGAAGATGGCCCAAGTGCCTGGACCCCTGCACCTACGTGGGAGACCTGGATGAAGGTCCTGTCTCCTGGCTTCGGCCTGGCCCAGTACTGGTTGTGGCCATTCTGGGGAGTGAATCAGCAGGTGGAAGATCTCTCTCTGTCTCCCTTGCTCACTGGAACTCTGACTTTCAAATCAATAAATCTTAAAAAAAAAAAAAAAAAATGCTGCTACTACTACACTATGGGTCATTCCTTAATTAATGTGGGGTTTTTTTGTTATTTATTTTCTTTTTTGAGATTTATTTATTTATTTGAAAGGTAGAGTTACAGAGAGAGAGAGAGTCTTCTATCCACTTGTTCACTCCCAAAATGGCTGCGCCGGAGCTGCACTGATCCGGAGCCAGGAGCCAGGAGCTTCTTCCAGGTCTCCCATGTGGGTGCAGAGGCCCAAGGACTTGGGAATGTTTTTAGATATATATTTTAATATCTTGATTTTATTTTTAAAAGGGGGAGGGCAGAAATCTAAGATTTCTAAAACTTTTTGAAATATGCCAATCCAGTCATACTTTGGTTCCATCTGAGTACGTATTTATTCTTTCTCTGGGTGGCTATTACAACACCACAACTGGTACACCAGACATGGGACTAACCAGTGAGTGTACAAGTCAGACTGACAAGTTAGACTGAGTCAGGATCTATGCCAGGGGGCCCATCTCAGGATGAGTGACACACCTTGAGCCTGGGACTTACAAACTATTGGAACCCAGGGTGCTAATTTCTGGGATCTTGGAGGTCCCTTCTAGGATCATAGACTTAAAGCTGTTTCTGCAGTTTATAGCAGTAAAACTCAAAGTCCTATTTTAGAAGAGTGACACCAAGAGGAACAAAGTTAGAAATGCACTTTTTTGCTTTTTCAAAACTTAGTACCTCCTTACAACCCAATCAATACACTTTTTTTAATATAATGTAGGAGCTATTTAAAATAGATTACAGTTACTCGAAGAGTACTGGAATAAAGATCTTAAATAAACAGAATTCTTATTTTCAGAATCAGGAGAAATTTTCTTAGGTCTATCAAATCAATCTCTCAAAACTTACATTGATACACTTAAGATTTCAGCTTCTGGACCCAACTTTGCATTACACTTATAGATTAATTTTGAGAGAAGTGACATCTTCAACCAAGACCATAATGTCACTTAAGGCAGATCTTCTTTTAAAATCAAAGTATTTCAAATTTATATGAAGTCTAATTGTTTTTATCAAAAGCCTACATATTTTCTACTTCTGGCACAACAGGTCTTCCTTTTGCATCAAAATTATAAAATTAAAGGGTGAGTATTGGACCTAGCAGTTAAGATACTCGTTAGGATACTCTGTTCCACCTAAGATTACCTGGGCTCAACTCCTGGCTCCAGACTCCAGATCCCTACCAGTGTGGATCCTGGGAGGCAGCAGTGATGGGTTAAGCAGTTGAGTTCTCGCCACCCACATGGGAGACCTGGATTGAGTTCCCAGGTCCTGGAGGCTGTCACCAACAACTCTTGTGGGCATTTGAGGACTGGATCAGAGAATGAAAATTCTATCTCTGTCTCTCAAACAAAATTTTAAAAACACATGCATGTACAATTATTCAAAATCTTAGAACATTCTCATGGCTTCGTTTTTTATTTATTTGTGATCCATTAAAAATTGATTTTGACATCAGCTTTGCGGGAGAGGGTCATTCTTCATTTCTAGTCTCTTCCATCACTTATTTTTTCCTCTATTTCAAATGCCACATTTTCATAACGGTACATCTTTTTTTCTTAAAGATTTATTTATTCATTTGAAAGAGTTCCAGAGAGGCAGAGGCACAGAGAGATCTTCCATTTGCTGATTTACTTCCCAAATGGCTGCAACTACTGCTGGCCTGATCCAAAGCCAGGAGCCATGAGTTCTTCCTGGTCTCCCACGTGGGTGCAGGGGCCCAAACACTTGGACTATCTTCTACTGCTTTCCCAGGTCATTAGCAGAGAGTTGGATCAGAAGTGGAACAGCCGGTTATTGAACCAGCACCCATATGGGATGCCAGCACTGCAGGCGGCGGCTTTACACACTATGGCACGGTGCCGGCCCCTATATGGTACATTCTTACTATGCAAGGATTTGTTTCTGACTGTTCTATTACATTTCCACTAATCTGTCATTCTATTCTGGTTCCAGTACCACACTCCTGTCACATTTTACTTACAATTCATTTTAATATCTAATCATCTCCAACCCCATTTTTCATCATCATCCTTTATCATCTTCCTTTTTTAATATTTTCCTGGACATCCATGTTTATTCTAAACGTTACATTTTGTCAAAACTCTGCAAAACAGTCTCTTTGCGATTTTGACTGGGATTAATATACTCCATTTGATACAAATGGATACTTTTACAGACTTCTAGGAAAGTAATATTTATATCAATATTTTTAAGTATTACAAAATACTTTTAAGTTCTTGCATGTTTCCTACTTTATTCTTAGCTACGCTATATATTTTGTTTGCTCCCAAAAAGGCATACCTCCTAAACTGTCACCTATGCAAAGGAAGAACTGTTCAAAAGAACAATGCCAAGGGTAGAGTCTTGAAAACCTCCATCCAACTTAATACCCATACGTCTTTGGTCATTCCAGAAATTATTAATTTTCTTAATTGTCCTTATTGCCAGCCTGTATATTATCATCCACAAGGACATCATTAGTTAGTTTGCCAGAGGCCTCACTGAGGTCCAAATATTCTATTTCTGCCATATTTCTCTTAGTAACTTTGTTATAGGAAAAAAAATGGGTTGATTTCAGTGAACACAATTTGATACTAATGAATTCATCCCAGGCCTGCTGATAATCAAGCACTTTACCAGGAACTTACAAATCACCCTCATGTATTATAAATGCTTCCTTGTGATTAAAAAGCATACATTATTTCTAGAATGAAGTGCGGCATGGGGCCGGCACTGTGGCGCAGTGGGTCAATCCTCCACCTGCGGCACCAGCATCCCATATGGGCACTGATTCTAGTCCTGGCTGCTCCTCTTCTGATCCAGCTCTCTGCTGTGGCCTGGGAAAGCAGGGCTTGGGCCCCTGCACCCATGTCGGAGACCCGGAAGAAGCTCCTGACTCTGGCTTCAAATCAGCTTAGCTCCGGCCATTTGGAGAGTGAAGCATTGGATGGAAGACCTTTCTCTCTGTCTCTCCTTCTCACTGTCTGTAACTCTACCTCTCAAATAAATAAAATCTTCAAAAAAAAAAAATTAAGTGTTGCCAACCTAAGAAAAAAAGTGGATGTGGGATAATTTAGTTACTTTAGAGAGATGAATGGCCCTAAAATACTCAAATCATCTTAATAAATCTAATTTACTGCTGGCACATACACATTAACAGAGAAAGACCTTTTAAGGCCTCACTACAACAGAGAAAGACATTACCTTTGCTCCACAGTCTGCTCCTTTCTGAATGCAAAACCCAATGAACCGTGGGTCAGCCACTTTTACTAGTATGTTGTCAACACAATAGACATGGATGCTCCAAATGCCTCTTTGCTCCATGTCTTCTACAATATTCTGGGCTGCAAGAGCCCGATAAAGACCACCATTCCCATCTGGAAAATCAAACAGCCCATCAGTAGCACACCAAAACCCATTACAGTAGTGACCCAAAGATTGTTTAATGTTTCCAAACTAAGGTGAAGATCTCTGAAAAAGTTTCTTTTTACAGAACAACAACACAAAAATTCCTGAATATCCATTAGAAAAGATTCAGGTGTCAAAAGAATATACTTGACTTTGAAGGTTATATAGCCAAATACAATTACTAACGTAAGACAGGCAACACTAAAGATGACATTTTTTTTAACTCATACCTTTTGGATGTCATTGTAAAACATAAAATCCTTTATGCTTTATCAGGTAACAGTTATTTCAAAATGTTTCAAGTTTAGTAACACAGGCATGATTCAACTTAGTTCTTTATTTACAACCACTTCAAAATAATTTTACCCATCTCAAAAATAAAAAACCATGAGGATTTTAAAACAAATAATTTTTAAGGAACCAGGTTTATATGAAGACCTATGGTGATTTAGGCTAAATATAAGCAAAAACTTCTCTCCTCATCTATTTTCAATGCTGCTTTAATGTGTTTCTTCCATCAACAACCTTTGTGACACCTTAAATGATGATGAAAAATTAAACAAAAATGTTTCACAAAATACAGCTAAGAACAGTAAATTCTCCCACTAATTAAAGAGTTCAAAGAAAAATTAAAGAAATCAAGGTGAAATAAAAATCTATTCTCTAAACAGCTCCATCATGAATATTGCTATTTATTTCTCCTCAGCCTTTCTTCTAAATACAGACACATAGACAGATTTATTTTTCAGTTAAAATCATATTTGCTAAAGAAAGATGTCCTTTTATCTGAAGGGAGGAGAGAACTTCCATTTTGCTTATGGTCTCGTCTAAATATTGATGGAGACTATGGACTCAAAAGACTTCCATAGCCTTGGAAGCTCATGTCAAGAGCCTCAGGTGATCACTGACGTCATACATAAGAGTGTTAATTGTTAAATTAACAACAGGACTCGCTGTACACTTACTCCCCGTGTAGGACCTCTATCCTCAATGTTTGTACTATGAGAATTAACTGTAAAATTTGTTCTCAAACAGTTTTTATATTTGTTTATATGTGTGCAAATTGTTGAAATCTTTATTTATTATAGAGTTGGTCTTCTGTGTATAAAGTTAATTGAAAATAAATCCTAATGGCGAATGGGACTGGGACTGGGAATAGGAGAGGGAGGAGGAGGTAGAGTGGGTGTGGTGGTGAGAGGACAAGTATGGTGGGAAGAATCTCTATATTCTGAAAGTTGTACTTACGAAGTTTGTACTCATTAAATAAAAGGTTTCTTTGGGGAAAAATATATCACATTTGGTATCACCTTTTTTGACCACATGGATAGTACACTAATTCTAGTTCTGTGTCTCCAATAAATTACAACCTGCATGGAATTGGGCAGAACAGTGGCTCTAATCATCCTGTGTATGCAATTTTTGTGGTTACATTCTCTTAACATATTGAAATTATTTCTCCTGGTTATTTAATGTTCCCAAATAATTATTTTAATAACATGTAACAACTAATGCTTTTATATTTCATTTATTAAACATATAGTTTCCAGTTTTTCACTACAATAAATAATACAGCCAAGATTTGTATATATTTCTCTATACACAAAATACTGATTAAGGAGAAAGAATATACTAAATGTTGCTCAAAGTACTCTGGAGAACAAGAAGGTATTAAATATCCACAGAAAGTATAAAATGTTATCCAGTCAACCAATGGGCATTTTCATCTTTTTAAATCATTGCTTGGGGTGAACAGTAAGGTATTGTCATTGTGGTGCAGAAGGTTAAGCTTCCGCCTGGGATACCCCATCCCATTTCAGAGCGCCAGGTCAAGTCCCAGCTATGCTGCTTCTGATCCAGATTCCTGCTAATACATGCTGGGGGCAGCAGATAACGACTCAAGTGCTGGGGCCCTGCCATCCAGCTGGGAGACCCAGATGGAGTTCCCAGCCCCTAGCTTCAGCCTGGCCTATATGTGGCTGTTGCAGGCATCTAGGGAATGAAACAGTAGATGGAAGATCTAACTCTATGTGTGTGTGTGTGTGTGTGTGTGTGTATGACTTCACCTTTCAAACAGATGAAAATATTTTTAAAAAGTATTGCTAAATTGCAAATATACCTCTTTATACATTAATGTATTAATATATACTAATTCTTAATATGAAAATCACCATATTAAGAAGGAAATCAACATTTAATGATTTATGTTACAGCCATTTCTAGTCACCATTAAACAAGGATTATTACAAACCTGGAGCCATAGAAACTTTATTCTTCTCTTCTAAAATAACTTTCCCATCAAAACTCATAGCAGGTAGCATTCCCTGCTGGAAAAAGATTACATTCTCTTTTTTTAAACCGAAGTACTTATGTTTTGTGAAGAACTCTTTTGTAGATTCCATTGTTCTGCCACTGGTCATTATATACCTTACAAGAGAAAAGTAGATCTCTTAAGCAAGAGTGCTGCACGAATTAGGGCAAGATATAGTTCTGTTTTCCAAAGTGAAGAAAATCGTTAAGGGCACTTGCTTCTTATTTTTACTTCCTTCTTCTTTTTCCTGGATATGACACATTGATTAGCTGCTGTGCAACAAGAACTTCTTCCCACAATTTCATCAATCCTTGCATATAAAATAAATCTAACAACATTCAACATAGCTCCAACAACAGAAAACCCATATCTGGTTTATTTACTTAGAACTCAGTGAAAGTACTTTATAAAATTAACACTCCCATTTTAAATAAATAGGAAGAGGCCGGCGCCGCGGCTCACTAGGCTAATCCTCCGCCTAGCAGCGCCAGCACACCGGGTTCTAGTCCCGGTCGGGGTGCCAGATTCTGTCCCGGTTGCCCCTCTTCCAGGCCAGCTCTCTGCTGTGGCCAGGGAGTGCAGTGGAGGATGGCCCAGGTGCTTGGGCCCTGCACCCCATGGGAGACCAGGAAAAGCACCTGGCTCCTGGCTCCTGGCTCCTGCCATCGGATCAGCGCGGTGCGCCGGCCGCAGCACGCTGGCCGCGGCGGCCATTGGAGGGTGAACCAACGGCAAAGGAAGACCTTTCTCTCTGTCTCTCTCTCTGTCCACTCTGCCTGTCAAAAAAAAATAATAAATAAATAAATAAATAGGAAGAAAAAAGGGATTGCAATGATCTCTCGTGGCTCTTTTCATCAAAATTCGAAATAGTAGCTGGGCTCTGCTCACCCTCCATTTAGAATCGTAAGAGTATATATAATTATACTCTTTGTTGTTACAAAACTCCAACTCATGCTTGTGTGACAAAGGAGGGAAAAAGAAGCAAACTATAACCACAGTTAGTGACTGTAGTAGTACACATAGGTAGGGGTTGGGTTTTTGTCTGCTTTGGTTACTAATTTGGCCCCAGCACCTAGAAATAGGCAATTAATATTTGTTGAATGAATAAGTGATTGAAGAAAAGGGTAGAACTGCCCACCACAGTCGTAATTTGTCTAATAAATTATCCTGGTTGTTTAGAACATTGAGTACAAAAGGTATAGGCATGATTTAGAAGATTAGAAAACAGCCAGCTAAACTGCCCCGCATACAAAAAGAATAGAAATTCTGAGTTGTATAGAGATGAAAGGAAGAGAAAGAAGACATTCCAACACGATAGTAGGAGGCCAAAGCTGTGTAAGCAGAATGTTGGCTGCTTAGAACACAGATGTTGCTCAAAAATCCCACAGGAATCAAGATGAAAAAAATAGCTCACAGCAGCAGGCTAGTACTGATGCTGAGAAGAGCTAGAAAAGCTGGGAAAATTACAAAAAGCATAGTTTTAAAGGCAGCAGAGTTGCAGAAGCTACATGGATTGCAACTAAAAATCCAGAGAGGAAAACTCAAAGGGAAATTAAGGACAGGCAGCTGCCTTGTCCTGAGGGTATTTGCTGATTTGTGGGTTCAGTTTAGTGGCTGAGTGAGCTCGGACCAGAGGCTGCCACTGGGAGACAGAGAAACCAGCAGAATTTTTGTTGGCCACATGGGACTGAAATAACCAAACACACAATTAGTTTTCCCCAAAAAAATGTACGAACTTCCAAAACTGCTCTGGGGAAGATATTAAAGATTTAAAGTAAAACACTTCTAAAAGGCAGAGCACAACTCAAACTTAAGAGGCAAATACTGAGCAAGTAGTAGGCACTGAAAATACAGCACACTAACGCAGACAGAGAACACAAGTTTGGATCTTAGCAGAGAAATCAATGCAGCTCTTATGCGAAGTGTGCATTGAAGAGGGGAGAGTGTGGAGAGCTCCGATAACCTGGGACTTGAACCAGCACTCCCATACGGGATGCCAGTGTTGCAAGCAGAGGCTAAACAGCTCTACCACCATGCTGGCCCCCATATATTACTTTTAATGTATGAGAGTATTTCAAACGTTTGTAGAAACTGGAATTAAAACCTACGTTGTCTGAAGTCAAGAAAAAAATCTGAACTCACATATGGGAAGTCTCCAAAACGTTCACAGAAAAATGTCCATTATGAAAAAACAAACTCGTATTCAGAAAACATGGTACCAAAATAAATTCATCTTTTAATCCCACTTTTCTAAGAGCTTTTTAAAGTATCTTCATATATAATTATACCTTTCTTGAAAAATTAGTAGTACCAAGAAATATGTCTGCTTATATATTCTGAATATTATAGAATAACATACGTTCAGACACACTCCCATAATGCGACCTATCTTACCATGGAATGATGCATTTGTTGCCATAACGTTTTTCAGCTAACTGTTGGAGCTTCAGGATACGCTCTGCTTGAATCTGAAAAAGTGTCTTGTGGGATGGCAAACCAACATCATACATGCCCTTGGGATATGCAACTCCAAGTCTTGTCCCCTGCCCACCAGCTAGAAGAAGGACTGCCACTTTGTTCTGAGAAATCTGGGAAAGTCCTAGAAAAGAAAACATTTGTATCATAAAACATCTACAATAACATTTAAATATTAAACATACATTAAACATACACAGGTAGCAACAAAGACCCAACGTACCAGCATAAGGTATAGAGAGAAAGGACTCCATATAGAGTCATGGATGATACTCTTTCTTTAACAGAAGCATGTTTATTACTAAAACAGTTAAATTTATGTAACATAACCAAACACCAAACTATTAATGAAAGATACACTTTTAAGAGTTAATATAACATTTCATTTTCTGATAAGTTCAGGAGGCAAAGATCAAGAAATATTCTAAATGTTTTGCAAGAACTTGACTACTCATTAGATGAAGTTAAGTCCAAAAAAAGGATAAAAGAAAATACCAAGTTTCAGGATGAATGGCAATGCTATTAAATTACTTCCAGCCTATAAATATCAATCAGTAATAAATAATTAATCAATGAACATGAAAATATATGAAGCAAATTACTACCATGTAAATATAAAGAAAAGAAACCTTTGGGGCCAGCATTGTGGAACAGCAGATTAAGCTGCTGCCTGTGACACCCGCATCCCATGTTGGAGCACTGGTACATGTCTTAGCTGCTCTGCTTCCAATCCAGGTCCCTGTTAATGTGCCTGGGAAATACAGCTGAGGATGGCCCAACTGCCTGGGCCCCTGCCACTCAGATTGTATTCCAGGTTCCTGTGTTAGGCCTAGCCAGCACCAGTCTTTGCAGCCATGTGGGGAATAAACTAGTGGATGGAAGATCTATCTCTCTCTTTCTCTCTCTCTCCTCTCTCTGTCACTATGCCTTTCAAATAAGTAATCTTAAAAAAAAAGAAAGAAAGAAACTTTCAATTAGGAAATCAGTATAGTATAATGGTTAAGAACTAGGCTATGAAGTTAGGGTACCTGATTTGAAACCCACCTCAAATGAATGAATTTGGGGGATTATCCACAAAGCACAAAAATGTTCTGTATCTTGATTGAGGCAATAGTTATATGGGTGAATACCATGGTTAAAACAAAGTTATGCATTTTATTGTATGTAATTATACTCTAATAAAATTTGTTAAGGTATCTTTTCAAAAAATGGGCCGTCTACAGTAGCTCAGAAAGAAATGAGACTAAGAGTCTTTTTATTACAGATTTATTTCTTCTGTCTGGAACCTGTCAGCTTTCACCAGTTGAATATTCATTATTAAGTAGTTATTAAGCATAATGCTTGAATAAAAATGTTATCCTCTGAACCAAAAAATGCAAGATGGATTGAAGATACAAATGTAAACAAAGTAAACTGTATAGTTAATGAAAAACAGAGAATTTCAATGTGGATTAAAAAGACAAACACCAAAATCTTGCCAGATTCCATTTCTGAGACTCAGCTCAGCACTGAGGTAGAGCAGCTTGTGAGAAGAGGCTGCATGGAAATCTCTGGCAAGTTAGAAAAAATGTAGAACATCAGATGACATTAAAGCAATGCTTGATGGGGCCCGCGCTGTGGCGCAGTGAGTTAACGCCCTGCATCCCATATGGGCACCAGTTTTGAGTCCCGGCTGTTCCACTTCCGATCCAGCTCTCTGCTATGGCCTGGAGAAGCAGCAGAAGATGGCCCAAGTTCTTGGGACCCTGCACCCACGTGGGAGACCCAGAAGAAGCTCCCAGTTCCTGGCTCCTGACTTTAGATCAGCACAGCTCCGGCCATTGCGGCCATCTGGGGAGTGAACCAGCAGATGGAAGACCTCTCTCTCTCTCTCTATGCTTCTCCTCTCTCTGTGTAACTATGACTTTCAAATAAATAAATCTTTTAAAAAAAAAAAAAGCAATGGTTGACAGTGTGTGTACTTATTTCTTGAGTTTCATAGTTTCATTAAAACTGTCAGAAACTTTGTGAAGGAACCTGGCCACTGGCCATAACTATAAATAAGACTCAAGAGGCAGTGGTATCTACCATCAGTTACTATTATTTTAAAATCTTTATCTAATTTACAAACTTTGTGATTTATGTGATTTTGATATATTGGGTTTTCTTAATGCTAATATACTAGTTCATTATGAATAAAAAGAAAAATTAAATAAACCCCTTATAAAATCAGTACTGCCCTCAGTCTGAATTCTTTAATTTTTCTTCATCAGTAAATAAATATAGTGAAAGGACATTATTCAACAACTATTCCAGCAACTATTTTTTCAATTAAAAAAGTTAAAAGCACATTGTCGGCCGGCGCCGCAGCTCACTAGGCTAATCTTCCGCCTGCGGCACCGGCACTCCGGGTTCTAGTCCTGGTCAGGGTGCCGGATTCTGTCTCGGTTGCTCCTTTTCCAGGCCAGCTCTCTGCTGTGGCCCAGGAAGGCAGTGGAGGATGGCCCAAGTCCTTGGGCCCTACACCCGCATGGGAGACCAGGAGAAGCACCTGGCTCCTGGCTTCGGATCCGCGCAGCGCCAGCCGTAGCAGTCATTTGGGGGGTGAACCAACGGAAGGAAGACCTTTCTCTCTGTCTCTCTCTCTCTCACTGTCTAACTCTGCCTGTCAAAAAAAAAAAAAAAGCACATTGTCTACTTCTATGATTTTCACCTTTGATATGAAACTGGCCTTAACTACTTCAGTTCTAATTTTCTCTCCTTCTTCCTTGCCTGGAAGCAGAATTGTCATTGTTATTACCTCCACAGAATATAAGTGTACCTTATCAGAGTTTAAAAATAAGAAAATAAGATTAGGGGTAACATTACAACCCAAAATAGTAACTATAATCTAAGAGGCAAGTCTAAAGATAACAGGTTCAGAGAAATTAAGAGTCCTACCCAAAGTCACAGAGGTAGTAAATGGAACAAGGATTACATTCTGACTCCAGGGCCTGTCTAGTCACACTCACTACACTGCCTCCAGCACCTCTCACCACACCCAAGCGTTCAACGGACATATTACAGCACCATGATTTGTAGGTGCATAAACTTCCTTCCTATTTCTTTGCTGCCCTTTCTTCTCTTTTCCACTGAATTCCCAAGGGTTTGTGTTTTTTTTTTTTTTCTGTCTTATCCACCCTTTCACACAGAAAAGCTACTGAATAAGGAAGAGTCAACATTCACTTCCAGATTGCCTGCAACAATCTTATTCTGAACACAAGTCTTTGTCCTTTTTGTACTATATATGTTCTTCATATGGCACATGTATTTTAGGTTGTTTGATTATTAATATGTCTCCAGCCATTCTTTCTGAATCCTTACTTTTGCTCTCAGTCCAAAGGTAAATCATTTCCCTCAGCTACCTTTCCTGAAGAAGGTAAAAGCCAGTGTTCCCAGAAGCCAGCTCCACGTCTCAGCTCCTGCTCACTGATGCCCCCCAGTGCCATTCAGTGCTTCCAGTAGGTTCCAACCAGCTACCAAAATATCCCTGAATAAACTTATGTTTTCCTTCGATTGGTTCTCTAAACTATTGCTTCATTCTAATTTTCCATTTTTTTTTTTTTTTTTCAGTTTTAAAGGCTTGCTAACCAGCAGCTCATTGTGGCTCAATTCTTTATTCCAATAAAAAAGTACTGGCATGTGTTTGTTTGCTAAATCCCTTTTGTCATACTTCCTTCGATTCTTCTTTCCCCCTGTGGACCTATCTTGGACACCATTTCTGAAGAGGGGTATGAGATTACCCCTGCTACATGTACATTTCCATTTAAACATTTCTATCTCATCTCCATCTAACCACAACTATTATAATGAGTTATATAATGTAATCCATATATTTTAAAAAGGTTTCTGCATAAGCTTCTTCCTGCCTCTCATTTAAGAATAGACAGAAAAAAGAAAAAAAGAGTGGACAGAGAAAAACAAGAGGAAAGAAAGCAGTGTCTGGAGTATAAAGGCCAGTTGCAATTCAAAAACAAATGCAGCTACAGCTGTTGTTCACAGTATCAAACTGTGTGTACACTGGTTAAAGCAGATATCCACTTCAGCTGTGTCACTGCACCAAGTTGCAATGTTTATCAAAAGCAACACATAGACCAGTATCTTTCTTATACTGACAGATAAAATACTGCTTGAAATTAAGTGGGCCAATATGATTCAGTAAACTTTTTAGTTATATGTCAATTATACATTACTTCAAACTGCATTTGTCATAACATAAATTTCATATGGGTAGCAGAGCACCAACACAAACAATGTTAACTGATTATAAACACACTGAGCCATGTGGCAATTAGAAAGTTAGGAAATTCTCCTATCCTAAAGCTACTTTTTCAGAAGAAAAAAGAAAGCTAAAAGTGCATCACTATATCAACCTTTCCATCTCTCCACTGTAAAACAAAGAGTTAATAACTTTCCTACAGAAGTGACTTCAGTAGGCATCATATTAGAGGTTAAAAAGATTTATATTTTTCAAGCTACACTGAGACATTGCAGGGGTACAGTGTATCTCTCTCCTTGAATAATCATGTGTTTTGGATCCAAGAGAGGCTGAGCACTTTTCCTGATAACATTCACAACAAACAAAGCAAAGAGTTTACAGTGACCTGTCAGAGGTCAAATGGTTCCTGGATAACTTCCTGCTTGGACTAGTTTCTCCCACACACTAACTTGGACAGAAGCCAGAATCAAGGAATGCAGCATAGGTGCTTTCGAAACAGAACACTGCCAGTGCTTTCATTTAAAATGCCAGCACTCGGAAACAAGCGGTACAGAGAGGTGCTTCAACTTGGGGAAATAAAGCAGAGCGATCCAAGAGTTATTCAGAGGAGATATTGTAAGACTTGAATTTTTAATCATATCTTTCAGCTGCAACTGTTTCCCGAAATTGTTAAGCCCAAAAAGCAGACTAATCAGGAAAATTTCCATTTGAACCAGTTTTATATACGAGAGGATTGCTGTAAATTTCACTTAGTGTAATAATGGCACTGTGATTAGGAAGATGCCACATATTTAGAGATACAGAGAACTACATGAGGGTCAAAATGATGGTATTCGGGGCTTAGATTAAAATATTTCAGTAAAGAAAAAGAAAATGTAGCAAAAATTTGAGGAACAAGGTGGCATGGGGGTGTTCACTAAACTCTGTCTCAAAATATTAGTATTTTGGAAGTCTTTCATAATGACAAATTCTTGAGCAGGTAACAAGACTATACACAAACCATAACCCCAATGTGTGCTTATATGTGTGTGGATGTGTGTGTGTATCTCACCTTCTCTCTGCCTTTCAAATAAATAAGTAAATTTCTAAAAAGAATGGGGGTTTTAATACGGAAACATATCTTTATTAAAATGACTTTCTCAGTAAAGTTCCCAGGTACTTCTCTTTCAAGATTGCAGCTCTGTACATGAACGATCCTCCAGCTGTTCCTCTACCTAACCAAAAAAACTTCAAGAATTAAAGCAAGCTTTCTCTCCAACAATAAGCACAGTGGTCACTTCTGTATTCATCTTTCAGAAATAAAGAATATTCCACCCTCAGTGTTAAAATGTCCATTATCATCATCTCAATAACTACCAGATGTTTTGAAATTACTATACAATGCTTTCATTTTTCCTAACCTGAAAGAAAAAAAAAACTGTCCTGGATATAATTACCAGGATCTTCCTACTAGCTGAAAAATAACGTCATAATCTTCAAAATGGGAATCTCTTCCCTTTGATAATTTACTGAGGAAACTTGGTTTTGTTGTGAATTTGCAAACACAGGGCAGTTACTGGCTAAGTAAAAAGGATGTAATGTCAGTTATAAAGTCTCCTCCACCCTACCACTTAAACCATAAATAAATACTGTTCTTTGACAGAAAGCCAAAAGGAAGTTTGCTTTGCTCCTTCTTATACTACACGTGGCATATAGCTCCAGATTATAGTTTAAATGAAATATCATAACTGTAGATTAGTTCCAGATTCCAACAACAAGGTCAAAGAAGATTCAAAACGCAGAAGTCTTCATTGTTGCTTATGACCACTGAAATTCCCAAAGTCAAAGCTATGAATTCCCATAATAATTAATACTAAGTCTTCATCTCATGAAATCCCAACGTGAAATACGTGCAGGCAAGACACTAGAAGGCAAAGAGAGCCCTATGTGGCTTTTGTTTCAGAGTGGCAGTCTTCTTGAAACCCAAAGAAGGAGAGAGGGGAGGTTTGATGAATCCAAAGATAATAGGAGTCACGGTATCACTAAACTCTATTTGAAAATTCTTCTGGAAGTCATTCTCTTACATCTCAATAGCAAAGGCCCGAAGCTCATATAGCTACTAGCAAGCATTTCAAACACGAAAGGCACCTCTCTGAAGAGCATCCAATCATTTTCAACCTGTTTTTCTTTTTTCTTTTTTACTTCCAAACCTTTTTATATAAAATCTCATGTAACAATCGAATACATAAAACAGAAAAACAGTAGAGGCCGGCGCCGTGGCTCAATAGGCTAATCCTCCGCCTTGCGGCGCCGGCACACCAGGTTCTAGTCCCGGTCAGGGTGCCGGATTCTGTCTCGGTTGCTCCTCTTCCAGGCCAGCTCTCTGCTGTGGCCAGGGAGTGCAGTGGAGGATGGCCCAAGTGCTTGGGCCCTGTACCCGCATGGGAGACCAGGAGAAGCACCTGGCTCCTGCTTTCGGATCAGCGCGGTGGCCGGCCGCAGCGCGCCGGCCACGGCAGCCATTGGAGGGTGAACCAACGGCAAAGGAAGACCTTTCTCTCTGTCTCTCACTGTCCACTCTGCCTGTTAAAAAAAAAAAAAAAAAAACAGTAGAAACAGTAGCTCATCTAGTAGAAAGATAAACAGGGTAGAAACCTACATGCTTAATATCTACGCCCTCCCATGTGATTTATTATGTATTTACCAAGGGCAGAGATAAAAAGAGAGTTCTCATCCACTGGTCCACTTCTCAAATGCCTGCAGCAGCCAGAGTTGGGAATGTAATCCAGGTCTCCCACATGAGTGGCAGGTACCCAATCAACTGAGTCATCACTTGTTGCCCCTCCGGCACATATCAGCAGGAAGCTGGAATGGGAGTAGAGCCAGGACTCCAGCCCACGCACCCCGATAAGGATCAGCGCATTCCAAGCAGCATCTTAATCACTATGCCAAGTGCCTGCCTCCAACCGCCACATATAAGACAGCCTTCCTAGCAGTGAAACCACTAGGGCTCTTTAGAACAGTTTGAAAATCAGTACAATTACAAGTCTAAATAAAGTTACTAAGAGGTATACAGGGCCAGCGCCACGGCTCAATAGGCTAATCCTCCGCCTGAGGAGCCGGCACACGGGGTTCTAGTCCCGGTTGGGGCGCCGGATTCTGTCCCCGTTGCCCCTCTTCCAGGCCAGCTCTCTGCTATGGCCCGGGAGTGCAGTGGAGGATGGCCCAAGTTCCTGGGCCCTGCACCTGCATGGGAGACCAGGAGAAGTACCTGGCTCCTGCCATCGGATCAGCACAGTGCGCCGGCCGTGGCGGCCATTGGAGGGTGAACCAACGGCAAAGGAAAACCTTTCTCTCTGTCTCTCTCTCTCACTGTCCACTCTGCCTATTCAAAAAAAAAAAAAAAAAAAAAGATATACATATAGCTAATAATGGCAGTCATAATTCTTTGGCAGGGGTACCAAAGAATAGAAGACAAAAACCACTATGGTACAAATATAGACTACAAAACTATACATATAATATTACTGCGTATCTATTAAAGTAAATGTGTATACAACCAAAAACTAAGTGGCAATATGAGCAAGTAAAAATGCAGGCTTTAGACCATGAGGTTATCAGCAGTTGCTGTTATTTATATACTATTTTTTGCAACAAAGTGATTTCTTTTAAAAATGAAAGAAGGAGCCAACACTGTGGTGCAGCAGGTTAAAGCCCCAGCCTGAAGCACCGGCATCCCATATGGGCACCAGTTAAGGTCCTGGCTGCTCCACTTCCCACACAGTTCCCTGCTAATCTGCCTAGGAAAGCAGGGGAAGATGGCCCCAAGTCCTGGGGCCTTGCAGCCATCTGAGAGACCTGGAAGAAAATCCTGGCTCCTGGCTTCAGACTGGCTCAGTCTCCAGCCATTGCAGCCATTTGGAGAGTGAACCAGCAGGTGGAAGACCTCTCTCTCTCTCTCTCTCTCTACCCCTCTCTGTAACTCTTTCAAATACATAAAATAAATCTTTAAAAAAAAAAATGAAAGAAAATTGTTAGTCCAATCTGCTCCTTTATAGCTGAGGAAGTAAGGTTCAGATTTGACAAGGAACAAACACTCAATGGCCTCGGCTATAATATTTAGTCAACCCTTTACTTAGGAGTAGATTATAAAAACCACAGCTCTCAACTCCACCTAAAGGCTACAGTTGAGCTATTTTGCCATTCACACATTAGTACTACTTAAGGGAGCAGATTTTATAATGTTTCAGGATAAAAAGCCCTGGAGAAATTCAACAAATACTTACTGACCAACTTATAGATGCAAAACTCTATTCCAAGTGGCACACATATACAGGTAACTAGCACACGGACTGTTCTTCAACAGCTTACAAGATTATGAGCAAGACAGACATATACAACTCTTATAATAAGATAGATTGGGGCCGGCGCCGCGGCTCAATAGGCTAATCCTCCACCTAGCGGCGCCGGCACACCGGGTTCTAGTCCCGGTCAGGGCGCCGAATTCTGTCCCAGTTGCCCCTCTTCCAGGCCAGCTCTCTGCTGTGGCCAGGGAGTGCAGTGGAGGATGGCCCAAGTGCTTGGGCCCTGCACCCCATGGGAGACCAGGAGAAGCACCAGGATCAGTGTAGTGCGCCAGCCGCAGCGCGCCAGCTGTGGCGGCCATTGGAGGGTGAACCAACGGCAAAGGAAGACCTTTCTCTCTGTCTCTCTCTCTCACTGTCCACTCTGCCAAAAAAAAAAAAAAAAAAAAAAAAAAAAAAAAAAAAAAAGATAGATTGGAATAAAAGCATGAACAACTAATTCTAACTGGAGGCCCAGAAGAAAAGTTCATGATCAGTTTATGTGGTGAACCTTAAAGAATGAGTGTTCTCCACACTCCAAGTAGCAGAGCCACTGTACTGCACAGTTCCAATATCTGACACTATAATCTGACCCAGTTAGGTAGAAAAAATGCAAAGTCATACCAAGTTAAGGACAAACCTAAGCAAAGTCAGGAAAGGCAGAATATAAAGGTCAAGGTACAGTGAATTATTTGGTTGATAATGTGCAGCGGTCAGAAGTATGTACAAGAGACAAGATTGGAAAGCCTAGGGCCAGCTCAGGAAAGGGTCAGATTAAGCCAGCTTCTACTTAAACACTTAATTTGTGCTTCAGGAATAAGAAATCTAGCAGAAATGCAGAAACTGAGGAGGGAGAGACTGTAGGCAAATTAAGGCTTGAAAGAGAGGCGGCTTGAATCCAGCGTGAGAAATAAAAGAGAATGCAGGGACCAGCAATGGGAGACATTGCAGAGGTCTTTGTAAAAAATTTGTCACTTTTGGTTGGTCATGTGGTTTACAGCAATATGAGAGTCAAGTCACCAGCTATGTGATTCAGCTACTGCAGTAATTTAGCACCTCTCAGAACCAGCTTTAGAACAAACATGCACATGATAAGTACCTTCACTTTCCCAGACCTGCAGCTGATCTTGATCCCTCGTAGCACTGCCCAACACCTCTCGAGGGACAGGTTCCATGCGTGCATCCACTTTCTTTTGGTGAGAGGACTGGTTAAATCCTTCAATGGCCTTTTGGAAAAAGAAGTTCAGTTCCTCAAAGTTCATGGCCTGGAGCTCTGCATAAAGTTCTACCTGCTGGGCTTCTTCCAGCTCATCCCAGAACTGTAGCAGCTGTTCTTGCCCAGCTTTGGACAACCTGAGTTTGAGGTCATTAACATTCATAATGCTCTAATTGCCAAGCTCTGTAAAAACAGCAATGTAATTTCTGCACTTGTAAACCTAAAAGAGAAAAGGAATTAATAGCAAGTCAGAGAGTTTCCTCCAAACCTGAGGGTTTTCTTCCTAAAAAAAAAAAAACAAGTTATGACCAATGCTTTGGTCAATAACAGACCACATAAACAATGGCAGTCCCATAAGATTATTTCCCCCATTGACATGGCCATCTTAGTTTGTGTCAGTCTATTCTGTGATGTTTATACAACAGAACTGCTTAATGGCACATTTCTCAAAACACATTCCTTTCAGTAAATGACAAATCAATGAACATTTTTAATATCTGGTGTTAAGAAAATTACACTCTGCCTTTCTATCCTTCAACATTTCTAAGAGATCAGAGTTATAAGAAAATAACAACCAGTATTGTAGACCAAGCAATACACAAAGTACTTCATCCATATAGTCTCATTTAATTGTCGTATGGCACAGGTACATTACCACTACTTTACAGCAGAGGAGACTGAAGCTTAGAGAAGCTAAGCAACTCGGCAATTGGTGGAGCCAGAATGTGAAGCCAGCAGTCTCATTCCAGGGCTCACACCCCTTACCATGCTTAGTTACCCTTGTATTATTCCTCTGACCACTAATCTATCATCTAAAAACACTTCTCCTTTTATTTCTCATGATAAAATAACTGTTGCTGTATTCAGAATACAACAACAGTCATGAAGATGGGACCACCGATAATCATGAAAAACACATTTCATTTCAACAGCAACTTCTGCTGTTAAATTATCTCTACTCACTATGAACTTGGACACTAGTTAAGGAGGGAAAGACAAACAATTAAATGCATTAAAAAAAATCAGTGGATAAGATAATGATTTTATTTACAGTATTCTATGATAATATATCAAAATTTCAGCCGTGAAAAGGAGAATGAGAAAATATTTACTCCACTGGCCTAATACAAAGGAACACAAGAAGAGATAGGCATTGTCTAGAAAGAATTCACAAAAGCTTGATCTAGCTGTGCCTGGAGGGTTGATCAACTACATAGATAATATTAGGGAATGAGCAGGATCTTCTGACAATGAGGAGTGAGCATGTGTGGGATGGAGAACAGAAGGAAAGTGAACATTTTATGTAGAATGATAGGAAATAGCTTAGGGTATGGCTAGACCATGAACAGACTTGAAAACAAGTAAAGGAATGTAAAGCTAATAGATAAACATCAGGAAGCCAACAGTAGTTTACTAAACAGGGTAGTATCACTGTGCCTTAGACAGATGAAAGGAGCTATGGCATAGAAGAGACTGTAAAGAGTGACAACTAGAAGCAGGAAAACAAGTTAAAAGAGAATTGCAGGTATAATAAACCAAAGGTCTGAATCAGGTTAGTGCAGAAGTAATAACCGGGAAAGTGATAAATTTGAAGGTTACTGCATTGCAACTGCTTAGATGTCATTGATGGAGGAAAAATAGATACCAAAGAAACAATCCACTTATCCTCTCCTCCCATAAGAATAGTGAAAGGTAAACATGGTATTAAGAGCACCATTCTAGACTTCAGCTGAATCACTTAACTTCTTCATGCCTCTGTTTCCTTACCTATAAAATAACTCTAATAACAGCACCTACCTCGCCAGGACCATTAAATATCAAGCATCATTTACAACCTCAGGTCAGGAAAACATGTATGTCTCCTGAGTGACATTTAGATGTTTACATACCACCTACAGTGCAGCAGGAAAATTCTAATTGCTTTACAAACACCGGTTCATTTAATCCTCAAACAACTCTGAAGTGCTGTTCTTTGGATTATTTTTACAAAGGAAGAAACTAAGCCACAGAAATAACTTGCTCAAAGGTCCCACACTAGTAAAGTGCTAAAGCTGGGATTCAAATTCAAACAAGCTGACTGCCAAATTCATAACCTTAACCAGTACGCTGCAGAGCCTCTCAGGAGTGAGAATTTCAGCATCTCCATGGGCTGAGAGGATGGCCAGAGAAAGAGAGAGGGAAACAACATTATTTGTACTTGATTTATTCAGAAATATGAGACACAACTGACTATATCTGACTCACTTTCTAGAAATGAGCTCACAAACCAATGGAAATGGAAGAAACAAATGCACAGAACAGGTGGGGGAGGAACTTTCATGATGAATAAATACTTCCCTTTAAAAAGCATCTTTGCTTTCTGTTCTATATCGGGCATGCCAATCTGAATCAAAATTTCCTAGAAATAATTTTAACTAGTGTCCATTCAAAACCAAGTTGAGGAAAGATATTATTCTCCAAGAGAGGCACATAATCTCTATTTTTTTTCTTTTAATTATATATCCAAGATTGAAGCAACAGACTGACTTCAAGACTCTTATAAAATCAATTCCAAACTATATCAGCACATAAGATTAGGTGTGTTACACTGCCAACTTTTATTTCTGGCCTGTCATTTGGATGTTCTTCAGAGATAGCATACCTCAAGTGTGAAATGATACTATCTATAAAATACCCTTTTACAAATTACCACTTATTCATACTCAAATCAGCCTTTCTATATCAAATGAAAATGAAATTTTATTATCAGTGGGAGACACAGTTCTGGTTTTTCATTACCTAAGACCCTCATCCCTACCTCCAAATACCCTTTCAGTCTTCTCTATCATCGGAAACCCATTCATCCTTCCAGACAGAAGTGAATCTTCACAGGTTTGGGAATCAAACCAAACTGCCTTTTATTATTGGCTCTATTGCTTCAACTAAGTCACAAATACTTTCAATTTTTATATCTTCATTCATAAAATGTGAAAAATGGAGTTTTCCTCACAAGGTTCAGAGGTCTAAATTAAACAATGCTTAAAACAATGAGAAAATGAGGTCAAAGAAATTATTTGCCCAAGGCTATAATCAGTAGAAAAAGAGGAATTTTTGTCCCAGATCCACCTGACCCTAAAGTTTATTTTCTTTCCATAAAACATTATTCATAAAAGCAGAGGAAATGCAAAGAATCCAACCCAAGGTCTCATTTTAAAAGAAAGGCAGTACAGTGTGGTGGTAACCTGCACTGGGCTCTCGAAACTGGCTGGGTTCATACTCAGCTCCACCATATTCTATGCTTTTGAACTTCAGCAAATTACTTAACCTTCTTGTACCTCAGTTTTTCTCATCTATTAAATGAGAATAAAAACAGCAGTTCTGGCCGGTGCCGTTGCTCACTTGGCTAATCTCTGCCTGCGGCGCCAGCACCCCGGGTTCCAGTCCCGGTTGGGGTGCCGGGTACTAGTCCCGGTAGCTCCTCTTCTAGTCCAGCTCTCTGCTATGACCCAGGAGGGCAGTGGAGGATGGGAGACCGGGAGGAAGCACCGGCTCCAGGCTTCGGATCAGAGCAGCGCCGGCCATAGCGGCCATTACGGGAGTGAACCAACGGAAGGAAGACCTTTCTCTCTGTCTCTCACTGTCTACAACTCTCTGGCTCTCTAACTCTGCCTGTCAAAAGATTAAAAAAAAAAAAAAAGGCAACAGTCCCTTCTATGGTTGAGAGGATTAATGCATTAGTATGATGAACAGCATTTAAAACAATGCCTGGGGGGCCAGTGTGGTAGCATAGTGGGTAAAGCCACAGCCTATTGTGACACCGTCATACCATATAGGCACCAATTCATGGCCTGACTACCTTACTTCCTATCCAGCTCCCTGGTAACGGCCTGGGAAATGCAGAAGATGGCTCAAGTGGTTGGGCCTCTGCCACCCATGTCTAATGCCGGATAAAGCTCCAGGCTCCTGGCTGCTGGTTTCAGCCTGACCCAGCCCTGGCCGTTGCAACCATTTGGGGAATGAGCCAGTAGATGGAAGATCTCTCTCTCTGTCTCTCTCTCTCTGTCTCTGTGTCTCTCTCTGTAACTCCGCCTTTCAAATAAATAAATAAATATTTTTTAAAATCTCAAACAAATAAAGTGTAGATGTGAGACAATGGTGTGTTAAAGTGGTAGTGAAGGTGGATTCTAGAGGTGGCCTACGGGATCAGGCAATGGATTGAATGTGAACTGACAGAGAAAGACAGAAATTAAGCAAAGATGCTCCAAATAGTGTTGTCATATCTTGAAGATGGGTAAACACTATAATGGGAGCAGGTTTAGGTACCTGTGTAGGCAGTGGGGAGAATCCATACATCACTTTCGGTCATGTTAAATTTGACCAATTAAACAATGCTTATTAGACAATTAGAAATGCTGGTTACACTGCAAAACTTAGTAGTCTAGAGTTGAGGTAACACCAAAAAAAAAGATAAACTTTTAATGTTGTTAGCATCCACAATACTAAGTTAGAGACTGAATGAGATCACACAGGAAATGAAGATACAAAATCAAAAAAGTGTAGCGGATAAAGCAACCGCCTGAGGGGCCAACATCCCATATGGTTGCTGGTTCAAGTCCCAACTGCTCCACTTCCAATACACCTCCCTGCTAATGCGCCTGGGGAAACAGAAGAAGATGGCCCAATTACTTGGGTCCCTGAAGCCAATGTAGGAAACTGAAAGAAGCTCCCAATCTCCTGCCTCAGTCTGGCTCAGCCCTAGTGGCCATTTGGGGAGTCAATCAGCAGATGGAATATCTCTCACTCTCTCTCTCTCTCTCTCTCTCTTTCTGTAACTCTGACTTTCAAATAAATAAAATACATCTTTAAAAAAAAATCAAAGAAGTCAGAAGACAGCCTTGGATACTTACTAGTGCATTAAAAGGCATTTCTATTGATTTATATAAGTTTCAACAGTTATGGTACCATTAATTTTTAAAAAGTTATAAAAATGAGTTAAGAGGGATGGATTTATACTAAACTACTTTCCAAGGAATGGGGTCTCATTTACACTACTGCTTTTGTCCAGTGTAAGGAAGCATATTGCAATGGAAAGACCAGCAGCAAACCAAGTAAGCAAAGAACAGGAAATTCTAGTTTTTGAGTTCCCCATTATTTGCCCTGTGCAAGTCATTTCACTTCTCTGTGCTTACATTACTTTATGAAGCTAATACAACCAACCTTTGTCACACATCCTCGACAGTCAAGAGGGGAGAGTACTGTCTAAAAAAGCAAATGCAGGGGCCAGCGCTCTGGCGCAGTGGGTTAACGCCCTGGCCTGAAGCGCCAGCATCCCATATGGGCACTGGTTCGAGTCCCAGCTGCTCCTCTTCCGATCCAGCTCTCTGCTATGGTCTGGGAAAGCAGTAGAAGATGGCCCAAGTCCTTGGGCCCCTGCACCCACATGGAAGACCCAGAAGAAGCTTCTGGCTCCTGGCTTCCTATCAGCGCAGCTCCAGCCGTTGTGGCCAATTGGGGAGTGAACCAGTGGATGGAAGACCACCACCACCACCCTCTCCTCTCTTTCTGTAACTCTTTCAAATAAATAAATAAATCTTTAAAAAAAAAAAGGCAAATACAAATCTAGTACAACATTTTAAGGTGCATATCAAACTTTTCCAAAAATGTTACTAGATACTCATCCACCTTCAGATGTCTGAGAAAATGGGCTCATGCAAATAAGACAAGTCATAAGTTAAACTTTGCTCTCTTGGCCCAAACCATGGCAGCTTGCAAAGGCTTACAGGGTCACACATGCTTATTTACATGTTAGGCAATGTTCATAATGTTACAACCAAACTCGAGTTTTGGACCAGATATTTCCAATGTTTACATGAAGCAGATACAACCATCTCCATGCCATAAAAACTGTACTATATTTCCCACTAGTGCCGGTAAGGGGCATGTGCATATTTAGGTAAGCAGCAATGAGTTTCAATTAAAAGACTATCAAAATCTGGAAAAGCTACCAATCTTCTCTGGAATTATGATAAAACTAGGGTATTTGCCCATAGCCTAAAACATCTATGTCAAAGTTATAACAAATTTGGTAATTATCAGGCCGGTACTGTGGCACAACGGGTTAACGCCCTGGCCTGAAGCACCGGCATCCCATGTGGTTTGAGACCACCTGCTCCTCTTCCAATGCAGCACTCTGCTACGGCTTGGGAAAGCAATAGAAGATGGCCCAATTCCTTGGGCCCCTGCATCCGGGTGGGGGACCTGGAAGAAGCTCCTGGCTCCTGGCCTCAGATTGGCGCAGTTCCGGCCGTTGTGGCCAGTTTGGGAGTGAACCAACGTATGAGGACCTCTCTCTCTCTCTCTGCCTCTCCTCTCTCTGTGTAACTCTGACTTTCAAATAAATAAATAAATCTTTTTTAAAAATTTGGTAATTATCTACCAATATCAAATATAGCTTTATGTGAATCTAAGTACCAGTATTAAAGAAATCCAGTATTTCCTTCCTGTTCTGGTCTACCCTCTGCCCTATCTCTACTGTAATAGGTACACCCGCGTAAATCTCTTCAAACTTTGGAAAAACAATATTGGTGTTGAGCCCTAAGCACTGAGTGAATCCTACAAACGTTTGGCAGCTCAGCCTATGAGGGCTTCCTTAGTCCCGGCCAAGCGAGCCAGCTGACTAATAGCGAGGAAACAGACAACTGCCTCCAGTTTCCCACAACCCCGGGGCCCACACCCAGTGAATTTCACCTAAAAGTCCTCCGACTCTTGCACTGAGTAATGACATACACAGACTCGCGCAATCACTGCCACCTGGTTTCAGGTTTCAGAAACCCCGGACACACACACACACAGCACAGGGTCAAGTCAGCCTTGCTACAATCTTGGAGGAGACATCTGTTCAGCACACGTGTGCTCTCAGTCCTCCAACCCCACCCTTCTGCTGGGCCGAACCTGGGGAAAGCCAGGGACCCCCACCCACCCCCTCCCCCTCTCCCAGGATTCCAACACAGCAGGCTTTGTCTCACGGTCACCTCGCCCACAGGTATCCCCTAGCCTCGTCGGCGCTCTCTCAGGCACACTCAAGACATCCCAAGCCTCTCCCACCTGACAGTTCCAGCGGCCGCTTGTCCCCTCCGGAGGCCCGCCAACCTAGGCTTAACTGACCACAGAGCCCAGCTTTGGAACCAGACCCCCAACCGCCAGCCAGGTGAGGCCCGGTTCCCAGCCCCAACCGCCTTCACCGAGCCCTCGGACTCCAGACACGGCCCCAGGACCTCCTCCTCCTCCCCCAACGACCCCGTCCACCCCGGGGCGCCCTCAGCCCATCCTCCGGCCGACGCCACCACCACCCGGCAGCCCAGCCCGCACACGCGCGGGCTGCGTCGCCGGGATGGGTGCAACTGCGGGACGCCGAGCAGGGCGCGCGTGTGCCGGCGGGCTCCTCGGCCAATGCCAGCAGCTGGCGCTCGGCGCGTCCGTGCGGCGCGCGCCCCCGATCTGCGCGTGTGGCCGCGGGCTCGCGTGTGTGGCCGGACCCGGCCCTCCGTCGTCCTCGGTCTCGGGTCCCGTCGCCCGCCCCCTAGCTCGACTGGGAGCCCCCTCACCTCCCTCCGCAAGGCCACACTCCACCCAGCTCCAGCTCCTTCGGCGCTGCCACACATCGGCGTCCCGCGCCTGCTCGGAATAAATACACTCATCCGCGGGGCCGGGGCGGGCCGCGAGCTGGGACCGAGGGGAGGGCCAGCTCCGGCCACCCCGCCCCTCGGATCGCGAGGAGTGGCCGCGGGCGTGGGGAGGAGCGGAAGCCAGCGGCCCCGACACGTCAGCGCCAGAAGCGCAGGCGACCTGGCGGGAGCCGAGAGGGGGACTCTGGGTGGGGCCTCCGCGCGTCAGTCATTCTTCGGCCCAATGGGGACGACGCTGGAAGCCCATTCAGCAGACGGCCCCGCCTCCCCGGCGCGCTAGCTGGGCGGGGGAGGGAGGTGTCAGCGGCGTCCTCGCGGAGGGGCCGGGCCCGGCGACGCGAGCGCCTGGCTGGTCCTAGGGGCCCTGACGATCCCGAGTGGTTCTGCGAGGGGCGAGCCCCTGCTTTTTAGCGATCCTGTTGGCCCAGCGGCGCAGGAGGCACTCCGTGTCCGGAACGAATAACGGAGCTGGATGAAGAGCTGTGTCTCCGGTTGGCGGGTTTCCGAGCGCCCACGCGGCTGCTTGGGAAAGAGGCTGATGTCTCAGAGGAGAACCCTCCAGGGCGGGCCCGGCGCGCCCTCTGACCTTGGGGCGGTCATTTCCGAGTCCAGGTCGCCAGACGCCGGGCAGGGCTCGGCCAGGCTGTCTAGTGGTATGTTGACTCCCAAGTGTGCGAAGACAGGCCCGTTTCCTTTTCGCACAGACACAGAAGGAAAATGCAATCGAAGGTATTAGGTAACCTGAGACAGTGATGAGCGCGCCAGTGAGAGCCAGCCTGGGTCAGCTGTGTGTTGCAAGGGACTTAGTCCTCTCTGGGGTTCAGTGTTGCCCAGGAAGGCGGTGGCTGGACCGAATGGCCTCCACGGCCACTCCAGGCCAGTGTTTCGGTTGTGTTATATAACCTGCTCGTATAGGTGAGCACACACAGCTTACGTATTAACCACTATGGCCTTAGAAACTGTAATTGCATTTAAACTTGTATGTTGCACGGTGTTTCAAAAGCCCAACAGGATTAAAATACCAAAGGCCCCCAGAATTCGGTGCCTCTCTTCTGCCTGCCTGAGTGCAAGGACCTTTTCATTTCCTTCACCAATTGATTTACAAAATTGTCCGCCACGGGCAAGGTCAAGTAACAACAGAAAAACTTAAACTCGGTGAGGAATGCTGGTAGAATTACATTCAGGAGATTGAAATAGTCTGCATGTTTTGTGATCCCAGAACTTTGATTCATTTATTTGAGTGATGTATAATGTAGAGACTGAAGAGAATGGGGCCTGATAGAATGTGGGCGTCTTTATTGCTTGGAAAGTTAATTAACTCTTGCATCAGTTTTATCACCTATAAAATTCAGAGGGTGTGGGCATGTGGCATAGTGGTTAAATTGCAGCTGGGTGGATGGAAGGCCTTTCTGTTTCTCCTCTCTCTCTGTGACTCTACCTCTCAATTAAATTAATTAAATCTTTAAAAAAAAAATGCCACTGGGAAGGACTGCATCCCATATCAGAGTGCCTGATTCCAGTGTCCCTGCTCCTTTTGGAACCAAGTTCCTGCTGATACGCACCCTGGGAGGCAGCTGTGCTGGCTCAGGTACCTGGGGTCCCTGCAGTCTGGGTGACCCTGAGACCCAGACTGAGTTCCAGACACCTAGCTTTGTCCCTACCCAAGCCCTGGCTCTTGCTGGCATTTGTGGTGTGGACCAATTGGGTGGAAGCTCTCTGCCTTTCAAATAAAATGAAAATAAATAAATGTTTTAAAACATAAACAAAGAAAATAATAAAAATGTCCGTAGAGTTGTTGCAAGAATCAAACCAACCAACACAAGTAAAGTGCATACACCACAAGTGAATAGAACAGGATAAACACTAAACTTTAGTTATTGTTACTTATGAGTGCTTACTCTATGTCGGAAAATTTGAGCTAGCTGTGTGACATTGAGTAAGTTATTTAGCCTCTCTCAACTCCAATTTCTTGTTTATAAAATGAAGATTATGCCACCTTCAACTGAGCATAGTAAAAGTTAAATGAGAAAGAACTTAGAATAGTGCCTGAAGGCTCAATAGGCTAATCCTCCACCTTGCGGCGCCGGCACACCGGGTTCTAGTCCCGGTTGGGGCGCCGGATTCTGTCCCGGTTGCCCCTCTTCCAGGCCAGCTCTCTGCTATGGCCAGGGAGTGCAGTGGAGGATGGCCCAGGTGCTTGGGCCCTGCACCCCATGGGAGACCAGGAAAAGCACCTGGCTCCTGGCTCCTGCCAGGATCAGCGCGGTGCGCCGGCTGCAGCAGCGGCCATTGGAGGGTGAACCAGCGGCAAAGGAAGACCTTTCTCTCTCTGTCTCTCTCTCTCACTGTCCACTCTGCCTGTCAAAAAAAAAAAAAAAAAAAAAAAAAAAAAAAAAAATCTTAGATGGATGAATTAATAAAGATACAAAATCAGGGCCCGTGTTTTGGCATAGCAGGTAAAGCCACCACCTGCAGTGCCTGCATCTCATATTTGCTCCGGCTCAAGTCCCGGTTTGAACTTCCAATCCAGCTCTCTGCTATGGCCTGGGAGAGCAGTAGAAGATGGCCCAAGTCCTTGGGCCCTGCACCCATGTGGGAGACCCAGAAAAAACTCCTGGCTCCTGGCTTCGGATTGGCACAGCTCTGGCCATTGCGACCATCTAGGGAGTGAACCAGCAGATTGAAGACCTCTCTCTCTCTCTGTCTCTCTGCCTCTCCTTCTTTCTCTGTGTAACTCTGACTTCCAAGTAAATAAATAAATCTTTAAAAAAATAAAAATCCAAAATCATTATTAGAAAACTATTCAAAGGAAAAAGGGAGAACTGAGGTCCAGCACAAATGTGTTTATTGTAAAATCAAAATTCTACTTTTATCTTTTTTGTTGACATCTTTTTTTTTTTCTGGTTACTAAGCATAAAAAAGGCCTTAATCCCATTTCATCAGCTAAATAACCAGAAACTTGTCATCCTGAAGGGTCCGTGGTCCTTCAAAGTACTTCTAGAGCTAATGGAAGAAAAAAAGGCAAGCATGTTCATTCTACCTATGATTACTTAACATTACACAGAGCATATCAGCTAATCCATCTAGACCAAAGGAATTCTAAGAGCTTAAGGGGCTGGCACTGTGGTGCAGCAGGTTACAGCCCCAGCCTACAGCGCCAGCATCCCATATGGGTGCCTGTTCATGTCCGGGCTACTCCACTACCAATCCAGCCCCCTGATAATGCACCTGGGAAAACAGTAGAAGATGGCCCAAGTCCTTGGGACCCTACACCCACATGGGAGACCTGGAAGAAGCTCCTGGCTTCTGTGTTCGAATCAGCTCAGCTCCAGCCATTGTGGCCACTTGGGGAGTGAATCTGTAGATGGAAGACCTCTCTGTCTCTACCTCTCTCTGTAACACTGTCTTTCAAATAAATAAAATCAATCTTTAAAATTAAAAAAAGAGCTTAAGAATTAGGAAAAATGAGAAAAACTGCTTAGATTTGCAAATGGCATGGGAGTATACTTGAAAAACTCTAGAGAATCAATGATAAGCCTAGGATTTCAAGGAGGTAGAAAGCTGTAAAATAAACCCATAGAAATAGTTTTCATTTACACAAATTATAACCAATTAGAATATATGAGGGTAGAAAAAATTCCCATTTGTAATAGCAACAAAGAAAAATAAGCGGGCCGGCGCCATGGCTCACTAGGCTAATCCTCCGCCTTGCGGTGCCGGCACACCGGATTCTGTCCCGGTTGCCCCTCTTCCAGGCCAGCTCTCTGCTGTGGCCTGAGAGTGCAGTGGAGGATGGCCCAAGTGCTTGGGCCCTGCACCCCATGGGAGACCAGAAGTACCTGGCTCCTGCCATCAGATCAGCGCAGTGCGCCGGCCGCAGCACACCGGCAGAGGCGGCCATTGGAGGGTGAACCAACGGCAAAGGAAGACCTTTCTCACTGTCTCTCTCTCTCACTGTCCACTCTGCCTGTCAAAAAATAAAAAAAAAAAATAAATAAATAAAAGAAAAATAAGTAAAACCTTATAAATGTAACATAAAATATGCAAACCATATATAAATAAAACTAAAAATTCCTTAATGCCACAAAAGGTAGTTAATCAAATGCAAAAATGCTTCATGTTAAATTATAAATGACACCCTTTGTTAAAATATAAACTAATAAATTATACAAATTGATTCTGAAGTCGTCATGAAAAAACATGCATGACTAGCTGGGAAAACAGTTTTTAAAGCTACAATAGGAAATCTACCTACCAAATATTATAATATTCTATGAAGCCTCAATAATTAATACAATCTGGTGCTGACATATGAATAATAACAGTGGAATAGACTAGAAAGTCCAAGAATCAGCCCAAGTACATATGGAAATTTATGGTATAATATAGCTGAACTCAACCATTGGAGAAAAAAATGAACACTAAATTAATGGACAATTGGGTAGCCACTTGTAAAAAATAACAGCAAGGTCCATATTTCACAGTCACAAGAATTAACTCTAAGGGTAAAAGATGAAATCACAGAAGAAACCAGTACTATTCAACTGCCACAAAGAAAAAGAATGAAACCAATATGCGCTGATAAGAAATGGCTCTCAGGATGTACAGTTACACTACAAAAACACAGTGCAAGGGAGTATATCTAACTGAAAGAAGGATAAGTAAGGCAAATGGACACATTTACTTTTGCAAAAAATAAAAAGTGAAATGAGTTAGCTACAGGAAGGGATAGAAACCCAGTGGAAAGAGATGTGCTGCTTCTCCACATATAACCTTTTATATAATTTTGACTTTTGAGACAACGATAATGCTTCTCATATTCATAAAGTGAACTAAAATTAGCAAAGGGTATCAGGTCAAACTCTGAAATAGAAAAAAATCAAAACATATCACCCTTACTGTATGTTCAGTAACATAATTCACTGAAGTGGAGGGGTGGGGAACTAACTCAAGTAACTTTTGAATACAATATTTTTACAGGTTTATTGAAGTTTTTACTATAAATGAAAAATATTTACAGTATGTAATTTGATAATTTTCACATATTGATATATCCTTGAGCATAGTATTTTCATTTGTACCCTTAATCTAAAGACAAAAAGAAGTCTAGGCAAATTTTAAATTCTAGGCAGCAACTTTCCTTTTCACAGTTCTGAAACTTTCATGGTTGTGACAGATGTGAAAAAATGACTAAATATTTTGTGAATAATGAGAAACACTTCTTTTACTGTTTCAGAAGAAAATTATGAATAGGAAAAGGAAAAGAGACTAGAATTAATTCATTAATGCAAGGTTGGAATTGACGTTTTAAGTATGAATTCATGGCTTTTTTAAAAAGATTTATTTATTTTTTATTTGAAAGTCAGAGTTACAGCAAGACAAGGAGAGACAGAGAGAAAGAAATCTTCCATCTGCTGGTTCACTCCCCAGATGGCCACAATAGCCATGGCTAGACCAGGTGGAAGCCAGGAGCCAGGAGCTTCTTCTGGGTCTTCCACATGGGTACCAGGGGCACAAGTTCTTGGGCCATCCTCCACTGCTTTTCCCAGGCCAACCATCAGCAGGGAGCTGGGTAGGAATTGGAGCAGCCAGGGCACAAAACGGTGTCCTTTGAATCAGCCAGGACACAAACTGGCACCCATACCAGCCAAGCCAAAGCACTGGATCCTGGCCCCCAAATTCATGGCTTTTAATCTAGATATAAAAATATTTACAAAATATTTATGCATATATGGTAAAAATGCATATAAAATCTATACATAGACATATAAAGAGATGCATATGTACTTACATATTTCTCAGCTTGTTTTCCCTAAAAATCAGCACCCTTTGCAATCTCAGTGAGCATACCTATCACCCAATTTCTAAATTCCATTACCTTCCTAAAGGAAACAGGGCTACATGAGAAATGACTGATTCCAGGCATAGACAAGAAAAGTACAGGTAAACCTGGAACATGTTTTAGTGCAAGAAACAAACTCAGAATAATGGAGATATGTAAAATTGACAGAAAACTCAGCCTGAATTCAATCTCAAAGAATCTGAGCATCAAAATAAAACATTCTAGAAATGGTCTACAACCATTGAATAAAATACATAAGCAAATGGGGGAAATTCCTAATAGTTAATGAATTTGGGTAAAGGGCATGTAGAACATTTTTTTTTTAAGATTTAATTTATTTATTTGGCCGGCGCCGCGGCTCACTAGGCTAATCCTCCGCCTAGCGGCGCCGGCACACCGGGTTCTAGTCCCGGTCAGGCCCCTCTTCCAGGCCAGCCGTCTGCTGTGGCCCAGGAGTGCAGTGGAGGATGGCCCAGGTGCTTGGGCCCTGCACCCCATGGGAGACCAGGAAAAGCACCTGGCTCCTGGCTCCTGCCATCGGATCAGCGCGGTGCGCCGGCCGCGGCGGCCATTGGAGGGTGAACCAACGGCAAAGGAAGACCTTTCTCTCTGTCTCTCTCTCTCTCACTGTCCACTCTGCCTGTCAAAAAAAAAAAAAAAAAAAAAAAAAAAAAGATTTAATTTATTTATTTGACAGGTAGAGTTACAGACTGTGAGAGAGAGAGAAACAGAGAGAAGGGTCTTCCTTTTCCGTTGATTCACTCCCCAAATGGCTGCAACGGCCAGAGCTGCGCCAACCCAAAGCCAGGATCCAGGAGCTTCCTCTTAGTTTCCCATGAGGGTGCAGGGGCCCAGGGACCTGGGCCATCCTCCACTGCTATCCCAGTCCATAGCAGAGATGCTGGATGGGAAGAGCAGCCCAGACTAGAACTGGCACCCAAATGGGATGCCGGCACCCCAGGCAGAGGATTAACCCACTGCGCCACCATGCCGGCCCCAGGGCATGGGGAACTTCTTTGTAGAGTTCTGCAAGTTCTCTGTGACATTGAAATTATATGAAAATGTTAACGTATAAAAAAATTTAAACCACACCCAGTGGTGAAGTTCTTCACTGCCAGTCCAAACACAAAAGGAAATCTTTCACCCACAGAGCATAGAGCTCTGGTGGAAAAGGATCTAGGAAGGATGTGAGCGTCAACATAGAGCTTTGCCTGTTCCGTGTCACATGCTCTCTGGCACCCGGTCAGAATGCCACATCACCTGAGAAGCTGTAAATGCCACCACCAGCACTGCTGTTTATGTAGCAGCTGTGCCTCTTTAGAATAGGGTAATGAAGAAAAGTATTGTGATCGCCAGTCTTCCAATTAAAAACAGTAAAGCTTAGATAAAGAGTACAGGAACTTCTATTGAGCAGCAATGTCCTGGGATCCCTCCATGTTTAGAGGGGTGTTTAGAGCTGAATGTCCCCAAGTTTGAACTGCATTATCTTTTATCTTTTTTTTTTTTTTTTTTTTTTTTTGACAGGCAGAGTGGACAGTGAGAGAGAGAGACAGAGAGAAAGGTCTTCCTTTGCCGTTGGTTCACCCTCCAATGGCTGCCATGGCTGGCATGCTGCGGCCGGTGCACCGCGCTGATCCGAAGGCAGGAGCCAGGTGCTTCTCCTGGTTTCCCATGGGGTGCAGGGCCCAAGGACCTGGGCCATTCTCCATTGCCTTCCCGGGCCACAGCAGAGGAGCAACCGGGACAGAATCTGGCACCCCAACCGGGACTAGAACCCAGGGTGCCGGCACCGCAGGCAGAGGATTAGCCAAGTGAGCCAGGGTAGTGGAGGATGCCCAAGTCCTTGGGCCCTTCACCCATATGGGAGGCCACAGGAAGCACCTGACTCCTGGCTTCGGATTGGTGCAGTGCGCCAGCCACAGCAGCCATTGGGGGGTGAACCAATGGAAAAAGGAAGACCTTTCTCTCTCTCTCTCTCTCTCACTGTCCACTCTGCCTGTCAAAAAAAGAAGGGAAAAAGAGTTCAATAAATAGTATGAAAAAAACTATTCTTCAGCAGTAAAGACAAGGGCTATTTAAAATCATCACATATCAAAGTGTAAATTTCATTTCTATAGATTACCTATTAAGTGTACTATTAGTTACCACAGATCAAGGAGAACATATGCTATTTGTCTTTTAGGGACTGGCTTATTTCACTAAGTGTGGTCTTCTCCAGTTTCTTCAATTTTGTTGCAAATGACAGGATTTCATTTTTTTTTACCACCATGTAGTATAGTATTCCATGGTGAACATATCTCATAATTTCTTTATCCAACCTTCAGTTGATAGACATTTGTATTGGTCCCATATCTTAGCTATTGTGAATTGAGCTGCAATAAACATGGGGATACAGATAACTCTTTCATATGCTGATTTCATTTCATTTGGGTAAATTCCCAGGAATGGGAAAACTAGGTCATATGTTAAGCCTATATTCAAATTTCTGAGGTATCTCCATACTGTCTCCCATAGTGGCTGTACCAGTTTACATTCCTACCAACAGTGGTATAGGGTAACTTTTCCCCACATCCTTGCCAGCATTTGTTGTTTGCTGATTTTTGTATGAAAGCCATTCTAACTGGGGTGAAGTGAAACTTCATTGTGGTTTTGATTTGCATTTCCCTGATGGCTAGTGATCCTAAGAATTTTTTCATGTGTCTATTGGCCATTTGGATTTCCTTTTTTGAAAAATGCCTATTTAAGTCTTTGCCCATTCCTTAACTGGGTTGTTTGTTTTGTTATTGAATTTCTTGAGCTCTTTAAATATTCTGGATATTAATCCTTTATCAGGTGCATAGTTTGCAAATAACTTCTCCCATTCTGTCAGTTGCCTCTTCACTTTACTGAGTGTTTCACTTGCAGTGCAGAACTTTTGCAATTTGATGTAATCCCATTTGTCAATTTTGGCTTTGATTACCTATGTCTCTGGGGTCTTTTCCAAGAACTCTGCCTATGTCAATGTCTTGCAGGGATTCCCCAGTATTCTCTAATAACTTGATGGAATTGAGTCATAGATTTAGGTCTTTGATCCACTTTGAGTGGATTTTTATGTAAGGTATAAGATAAGGATCTTGCTTCATACTTCTGCATGTGAAAATCCAGTTAACCCAGCACCATTCTTGCTCCAGGGATTGATTTTAGCTCCTTTGTCAAAGATAAGTTGGTTTTAGATGTGTGAGTGATTTCTGGAGTTTCTTTTCTGTTCCATTGGTTTATCCTTCTGTTTTTATACCAGTAACAGGCTAGTTTTTATTATAACTGCCCTGTAGTATGTCTTGAAATCTGGTATTGTGATGCCTCTGGCTTTTATTTTAAAAGATTTATTTATTTATTTTAAAGGTAAAGTCATAGAGAGGCAGAGGCAGAGAGAGAAAGAGAAGTCTTCCATCTGCTGGTTCACTCCCCAAGTGGCCTAAACAGATGGAGCTGCATTGATCCGAAGCTAGGAGTCAGGAGCTTCTTCCAGGTCTACCACACGGGTACAGGGGCCCAAGTTCTTGGACCACCTTCCACTGCTTTCCCAGGCCATAGCAGAAAGCTGGATCAGAAGTGGAGCAGCCAGCACTCGAACTGGTGCTCATATGGGATGCTGGTACTGCAGGTGGTGGCTTTACTCGCTATGCCAGATCACCGGCCCCTCTATTTCTTTCTTTAATGTTTTGTAATCCTCATTGTAGGGAAATTTGATGTCCTTGGTTAAATTTATTTCAAGGTATTTGATTCTTTTGTAGCTATTATGAATGGGATTGATCTTAGAAGTACTTTCTTGGGGGCCAGCACTGTGGCATAGCAGGTAAAGCCACTGGCTGCCATGCCAGCCTCCCATATAGGCACCAGTTCGAGTCCTAGCTGCTCCACTTCTGATTCAGCTCTCTGCTATGACCTGGGAAAGCAGTGGAAGATGGCCCAAGTCCTTGGGCCCCTGCAACCATATGGGAGACCAGGTAGAAGCTCCTGGCTCCTGGCTTCAGATCGGCACAGCTCCAGACATTGCGGCCAATCGGGGAGTAAACCAGCAGATGGAAGACCTCTCTCTCTCTCTCTCTCTCTCTCTCTCTGCCTCTCCTTCTCTCTGTGTAAGTCTGACTTTCAAATAAAACAAATAAATCTTAAAAAAAAAAAAAGAATTACTTTCTCAGCCATGGCAATGTCTATGTATACAAAGGCTATTGATTTTTGTGTGTTGATTTTATATCCTGCTTCATCTTCACATTCTATTATTGAAGTGTTGTGTTCTTTTAGGTGTGTCATGTTTTCTTCCTTATTGTTTCTTCAGTTGCTGTGTTTACTTTTAGGCATTTGTGGAGATATTTGTTTTGTTATTTCCCCTGTGATGGCTTTTCTATTTGGACTACGTGGCTTAGTGGAGTGTCTGCTCTTTCAGTGGATACTGAGAGGCATGTGTTGAGTGTGGCTGAGATCTCTGTTCAGTGCTCCAGGGGAGTGTCCAATGTGACACTCAAGCTGGACGTGGTAAATTGCCTCTTTTTTTTTTTTTTTAATCAGAGGGGAGGTTTGATTTGTTCTGTTGGCATAGTCTCTGGCTCACCTCCTCTCCTCCAAGGCGACCAATGCCTGGGCACTAGCTCCAGTGCATACAATGTTCATCCACACTGCCACAAGAACCACACAAAGGGTCTATGCATTCCTCACCAGGGAACTGGGGAGCCCCAAGCATGCAGAGCCACCCACAATGACTGCCCAAAAACTCAGCCACACCCTGCACCCTCTGAAGCAGCCATAGTGTTTTCACGGTCCCAGCATAAAAGGCTCCCGCAGTCATGAGCACCCTGTCCATTCTCCCAGCCAGATTCAGGCGTCTCCTCTTGGCTGGTTGCTGGGCACACAGACAGAAGCTGGTGCAGTTGTTACATGTGTCCAAAATGGAACTCACTCTCTCCTAATTATAAGATGCTGGTGGTGGGTGGTTGGTGAGAGAGAAAGGTACCCCCTTTTTTTCCCTCCAGTTTGGCAGGTACACTGCCCCTCTCAGAGCTGCAAGCTGAACTCACGCCAGACTCTTCCTGCAGCTTTCTTGTCATTGGCTTGGGCTGCCGCAGTCTGGTCTCACCTCAGTCTCCAAAGATGGTGCTAAGGCTCTCAATTGCTGGGGTCCTGAGTTGTGTGAGTCCACACCCTCCACGTAGACCCACAGTTCCCCTCTAATTTGTGTGGAACTTCCTCTGCAGTTTGCTCACTAACTCTTCCCTGAGATTGCACTCTCTCCAACTTTTTTAAAAACTCAATCAATCTTAAATAAAGAAAAACAAGGATGATAATATCTTGTTCATAGGCTCACTGTGGGAATGAGATAAGGTCAGAGATATGAAGTTCACAATAGTGCCTGGCAGGTGGTTTATTGCTCAATAAATCTCAGCCTTCTTAACAATAAATTGCCCATCATTGAAGTCCTCTGTACTTTCATCTATTAGATAGAGAGAGGCTGTGAGCTGTGGGGGTCAGGGAACCACCTGATTCTCCCCATTGCTTTCCTCACCTACAAAATTAAGGCAGACTACAATGCATTTTATAGAGTGGAAAAGAGAATTGAAAGAGTGTTAGTGACTAAATGAAAGAGATAAGGAAAGAGGAGAGGAAAATAAAGAAAATAAAGAAGGCAAATGATCTTCTACTAAAAATACACAATCATGTTGGGAATAATGGGTCATTGTTACAAAGAAATTTTTAAAAATTCAGGATATGCAACAGTGGGAGGTATTTTCTAAATTCACAAATGTGGAGATTTTATAATCTAGAGAAGTATGTTACCAAAGAAGTAAGAGAGCTGCTTGCTTGGTTATTTACCCCTGTTGTCACATTAGACATGTGCCAATTTGTCTACACTTTTTGCTTATGTCAACTGATGATGAGCTACTCAAGAGTTTTCCAACAAGGGCTGGATTCATGATAGTGCACCAGATGAGACTGCCCCTCCTTGTCCTGGATGCTGGTCCCTTTAATTTCCAAGAAGGCCCAGCTACAGTATATATGAGCCTCATCTCAAGACCACCTTCAAGGCACACCCTGAGCATTCATGAAATCACTGTTTCCAAGAGGCTACACGCAAAGTGGGCAGTGAAGGGATAGGGTGTTGACTTTCTTGTTGACTGATTCCTAGGACATGAGTACTTCACTCTCCCAAGAGGTCATCTTGAGCTAGTGCACCACCCCTCTCACACTCTAAATTTTCTGTAACTCAGAGTGTGTTTTGAAATACTATGAAGTGACAAATACACCCTGTTAAATGAAAATGTTTTTACTCAGTGTTGTCCACACCCTCCTAATATATATGCAGTCTTTCACAGAGTTTTGAGCCAGAAAGTTGAAGCGAGATCTTTGTGCATCTATAATGCATGCATGGGTTGCTAGGGGTGATATACAAAGATGAGCAAATGTGCAAGTCCTCAGCTCTGGGTAGAACCTAAGAAGTGCATACATGACAGAATGGGATGAACTGGAGAGAAAGCAGTCAAGAGTGTTGGTGTTGAAATTATAGGAGATATACATCCTCAGGACCCCACACTGAGGTCTGGTTCTTATATGGAAGAGTGGACTTTAAACTCCATTCCAGTGCTTTTGGCTACAAATTATTTGATCCCTTTCCTTTAATCTGTAGATAAGGAAATAAATTTCTCAAAGAGAAGTGGTTTACTTAAGGACAGCACAAGTAGCTAAGAAGCAGAAGTAAGATTCAACATGAATCTATTGCTCTATAACAGTATTTCTCTGGAGTTGAGCACAAAATAATCTAATCATTAAGAATCTCAACTACCACAATAAATGATTTCAATATAGTTTCTTCTATTTTCATTCTTCTTATTCCCTACATGAATATTTTTTAAAAACTTTTATTGGCCGGCGCCGCGGCTCACTAGGCTAATCCTCCGCCTAGCGGCGCCGGCACACCGGGTTCTAGTCCCGGTCGGGGCGCCGGATTCTGTCCCGGTTGCCCCTCTTCCAGGCCAGCCCTCTGCTGTGGCCAGGGAGTGCAGTGGAGGATGGCCCAGGTGCTTGGGCCCTGCACCCCATGGGAGACCAGGAAAAGCACCTGGCTCCTGGCTCCTGCCATCGGATCAGCGCGGTGCGCCGGCCGCAGCGCGCCGGCCGCGGCGGCCATTGGAGGGTGAACCAACGGCAAAGGAAGACCTTTCTCACCTGTCTCTCTCTCTCTCACTATCCACTCTGCCTGTCAAAAAAAAAAAAAAAACAAAAAACAAAAACTTTTATTTATATAAAGGGAACAAATTTCATGTTTTTCATATACTATATATATACATATGTGTGTATATTTATATAGTTTTAAGGACATAATGATACTTCCTACCCTATTTCCCTCCCTCACTCTGAATCCTCTCTTCCTTCATTTGTTATTTTTCTTTTAGTTTTGCAATGACAAACTTTCCATTTACTTTTTTTAGATTTTTATTTATTTATTTGAAAGGCAGAGTTACAGAGAGGCAGAGAGAGAGAGAGAGAGAGCTTCCATCCACTGGTTCACTCCCCAGATGGCCACAACAGCCAGGGCTGCCCCAAAACAAAGCCAGGAGCTTCTTCCAGGTCTCCCACGTGGGTGCAGGGGCCCAAGGACTTGGCCCATCTTCTACTGCTTTCCTAGGCCATTGCAGAGAGCTGGATCAGAAGTACAGCAGCTGTGAGTCGAACTGGCGCCCTTATGGGATGCCAGCACGGCAGGCAGCAGCTTCACCTGCTATGCCACAGCACTGGCCCCTCAATTTACTTTATAATCACCAGCTTAACACTCCACTAAATAAAGAATTCAACAAGTAAGTAGAAAAACCACTGCTCAGTTTCTTCTCTTAAAGGCTCATTAGCATTATGAGACCTAGGTCAAATATGTAATGGCTACCTTTAGGAACCCACTCGGCTGGGTCTGCTGCATGCAGGCAGCCAGGCAGTGATGCTGCCTCCAGGGGAAACTCCTCGGGAACAGCGTGGAATGGCATCTGATCTACTTGGAAACCAGACCAACAACATACTCTGTTCCAGACCTGCCTCCATAACTCTCTGATGATGGTCCAGCCACTCACTTCTGCCTAGCTGGACAACACTCTGTGATAGGATTTCTCAGATATGGATGCTGTCTCTAAGATGTTTCTCATCTGCACTGTAAGTACAATGTGTTTAGATGCATTGTGCATTTTCCTCGCACACTTCTCAACTTAATATGAACAACATGCACAGGATACATCACAGGTTATTGTTGCTGGAGATTAGTTCCTTGTCACATATTACTTCTTTATAAATCTAATTTTGCTTTATATATTTTCTAGCTAATGTCTTTAAGAAAAAAAATAATAAAATGGGATGTCACCTCTAAGAAATCTCAAACACAGCAAGAAATTCCTGAACATTTTTCATCTCAGGCTCCCTATCTCCCCTTTTTGTGTACTAATATTAATGGAATAAAAATCAGCATTGCAATAAAAGTCTCTGGCTGTGCCATCTGGCTTGGGGTCAAAATTGAACTACAAAAGGGTGTTCTCCAAACTTACTTGAGTTCTCAGGGCTGCTGGGGAATATTTCTTGTGTCCCTCAACAGCATTCATTTACTTATTTCGTTTGCTTTGGACTGATTCTATGGTTACCAGCTTAGTGACTTTCAACAAGCTAATTGGTTGTTACTGGAGAAGGCAGGGTTCTTGTCTTTGCCCAAGAAAGAATTCAGGCGTGAGACAGAGAGTAAGTGGAAATCAAAATAGCAAGGTTTATTAGGGTAGGGACATCCGTAAGAACGGATGGGCTCCTCTCCAGACAGAACCTGAGAGAGAGTGCCCAGTCGCTCAGACTGGGGGAGAGCGGGGTTATGTGGCTGAGTGGAGAGATTATACCTGGGCAGGCCAGGCGGGCGGCTCAGCAGAGAGGCAGAGGGCTGAGCACACAGTCTGGTTGAGGCCAGGGGTTTTTAAGGGGATGGGTCTTGCCTTCCCTTCCCCCTATTCTTCTCCTCCTCCTGAACAAAGGACTTTTTGGATGTAAATACAAAAAATTCCTTTCTGAGTTTTCTCCAGAAGTTATCAGACAGGGGACAAGCCTGGCTGACTTAGCCCCACCTTAGAGGGAGGGGCAGGGCATTTGAAGTGCAGATACTGGGCTGCACCTGGAAGGTTATCGGGATGACTTTGCGATGCAGATGTTGGACCTAGATGTCAACTCCTTAGGCCTTTGTCACACACACATAAGCTCATTTCTGACTTCCTACCTAACAATACCTCTGTGCTTCATTTCCCCAGCAAAGATAACAGGTTCTACATATGAGGGTTGCTTTGAGAAGCAATACTTTTAAAGTGCTTAGTGAAATTCCTGACACAGACTAGGAGTTCTGTAAGTTTCTGTTGAAAAAGTAATCTTTGCAAATGGACACTATGAGAAATGGTGACTTGATCAGCATAGCCCTGACTGCTAATGGACAACTTAATACATTATCCCTCTTAGTATTTTTTTTTGTCTGTTCTACTTAATATGACTGGTTTAATTCTGTAATTATCACACAGTTATTCTTAAGTGTTGAAAATTAACTGAAATGTGATCCCTGTTAAACATAAGAGTGGGAATAAGAGAGGGAAGAGATGTACAATTTGGGACATGCTCGGGCTGACTTGCCCCAATTGGTAGAGTTGGAAACATACCAGGGGATTCCAGTTCAATCCCATCAAGGTGGCATGTGCCAATGCCATCTCACTATTCCAAGTGATCAATTTCAGTTCACAATTGATCATAATGAAAGGACTAAGAGTCAAAGGGAGCACATAAACAAGTCTAGTACCTGCTAACACTAACCGATAGAATAAATAAAGGGGAGAGTGATCCAACATGGGAAGTGAGATACTCAGCAGACTCATAGAATGGCAGATGTCCTAAATAGCACTCTGGCCTCAGAATCAGCCCTAAAGGCACTCAGATCTGGCTGAAAAGCCCATGAGAGTATTTCAGGCATGGAAAGCCAAGACACTCTGGCAAAAAGATCTCTGTGAGTGAGATCCCAGTGGAAAGAACAGGTCTTCAAAGAGGGAGGTGCCTTTCTTTGAAGGGAGGAGAGAACCTCCACTTTGACTATGACCGTGTCTAAACAAGATAAGAGTCGGAGAACTCAAGGGGCTTCCATAGCCTTGGAAACTCATGACTGGTGCATAGGGAGATTACTGATGCCATAAACAGGAGTGTCAATTTGTAAAGTCAACAACAGGAGTCACTGTGCACTTGCTCCTCATGTAGGATCTCTGTCCTTAATGTGCTGTACATTGAGGCTTAATGCTATAACGAGTACTCAAACAGTATATTTCACTTTGTGTTTCTATGGGGGTGCAAACAATTGAAATCTTTACTTAATGTACACTAAACTGATCTTCTGTAAAAAAAAAAAAAAAAAAAAAAAGAAGAAGAAGAAATTGTCAATTCCCAACTTGACTCTCACTGGGATTAAACATGACAATAGGTCTGATCTGATTTCATCATCATTTAAAAAAAAATCATCTATTATTTTTCACTTTATGTTTCTGTGTGGGAGCAAACTGTTGAAATCCTTACTTAAGGTATACTAAGCTGATCTTCTGTATATTAAGATAATCGAAAATGAATCTTGATGTGAATGGAAGGGGAGAGGGAGTGGGAAAGGGGAGGGTTGTGGGTGGGAGGGACGGTATTGGGGGGGAAGCCATTGTAACCCATGAGTCGTACTTTGGAAATTTATATTCATTAAATAAAAGATAAAAAAAAAAAGAAAAAAAAAAAAGAAAAAGTAATCTTTGCTAAGTTAATAAGATGTGGGATCAAGGGGGCCCTTTAAGAGGTGATTAGATAATGATGACTCTGCTCTCATGGACAGGTTAATCCATTCATGGATTTATGGATTAATCAATAGGGTTAATGGTTTCTATTCAGAATTGGTCTGTTATAAAAGCCAATATGGGGGCCGGTGCTGTGGCTCACTAGGCTAATCCTCCACCTTGTGGCGCCGGCACACCGGGTTCTAGTCCCGGTGGGGGTGCTGGATTCTGTCCCGGTTGCCCCTCTTCCAGGCCAGCTCTCTGCTGTGGCCCAGGAAGGCAGTGGAGGATGGCCCAAGTGCTTGGGCCCTGCACCCCATGGGAGACCAGGAGAAGCACCTGGCTCCTGCCATCGGATAAGCGCGGTGTGCCAGCCGCAGCGCGCCGGCCGCAGTGGCCATTGGAGGGTGAACCAACGGAAAAGGAAGACCTTTCTCTCTGTCTCTCTCTCACTGTCCACTCTGCCTGTCAAAAAAATAATAAATAAATAAATAAATAAAGCCAGTATGGGGGCTGGCACTGTGGTATAGCAGGTTGGGGCTCTGCCTGTAGTGCCAGAATCCCATGTGGATGTCCTGGCTACTCCTCTTCCGATCCAGCTCTCTGCTATGGCCAGAGAAAGCAGTGGAAGATGGTCCAAGTTCTTGGGCCCCTGCACCTACATGGGAGACCTGGAGAAGCTCCTGGATCCTGGCTTCTGATCGGCCCAACTCTGGATGTTGTGGCCATTTGGGGAGTGAACCGGTGGATGGAAGCCCTTTCTTTCTCTTTCTCTCTCTTTCTCTCTCTCTCTCTCTGCCTGTAACTCTGCCTCTCAAATAAATAAATCTTTTTTTAAAAAAGCCAATATGGTTCTGTCTCTCACATGTGTCCCTCACACCAGAGGGAGTCCCACGAGCAAGGACTCCACCAGTTGTGGCTCTTTGGTCTTGAACCTGTCAACCTCCAGGACTATGCACTAAATGACTCTATTTTTTTTTCTTTTTTACAAATAACCCAGTCTGTAGTATCAGTTGTGGCAGTAGAGAGCAGACTAAGTCATCCACTCCTCTGAACACACCATGCTATAGTCGTGTGATAAAGGTGGTGGGATTTACCTCCCAGACTGTTGTATCATGTAAGCCCCTTCTTGCTAGCAGACTCATAGTCACTTCTGCTGGCCTTGAAGAAGCAAGCTGTCATGTTATGAATGGAGAGGACCACACGGCAGAGAACCACATGCAGCATCTAAGGTCCAGAAAAAAAAAAAGAAACAGAAAATAACAAAACAACCAAAAAAGTAAAAATAAAATACGTTGAAGTTGGCAATCTTACAAAGGCAAGAAAACAGACGAAGCCTGGAAATGAATTCTCAAATCAAGCCTCAGAGTAAGAGTGACAGAACCGACAGCTTGATTGCAGCCTTGTGTGAGACCCTGAACCAGAAGACTCAGGGAGATGAACAGACTGGAGAAAAACAGAGGCTATGTTCACTGGTCTGACTTTCAAGTCATAACCACCACACAAACAGCATACGTTATAGTTCCCCTCGCCACAGCATTGGCTCAGGGCACTGACAGTTGGAGTCAGGAGGTCATGTTAAATCAAACCTCAAACATGTCCCAAGCTGAACATCTGAACTGTGCTGCTCACATGTGTGTGATGACTGGGCTTACCTCGATTCACTAGCTTTATTAACCATTTGTAAGACCTCCTTGCTTCCCCTAAACTACCTAGAGATTGACACAGCCCCCAAATCCTCTTACAAGAAAGCTTGATGTTTGTTAGCACCAATCACAGTTCCTGACAAACATGACATAACCACCCTTCCTTGTGATTTTAAATTTTATTTTAGACAGAGAGAAAGGTCTTCCTTTGCCGTTGGTTCACCCTCCAATGGCCGCCACGGCTGGCGTGCTGCGGCCGGCGCACCACACTGATCTGAAGCCAGGAGCCAGGTGCTTCTCCTGGTCTCCCATGGGGTGCAGGGCCCAAGCACTTGGGCCATCTTCCACTGCACTCCCGGGCCACAGCAGAGAGCTGGCCTGGAAGAGGGGCAACCAGGACAGAATCTGGTGCCCCAACAGGGACTAGAACCTGGTGTGCCAGCACCGCTAGGTGGAGGATTAGCCTATTGAGCCGCGGCGCCGGCCGATTTTACGCTTTAAATATAGCCACATTTAAACCTCAGAGCATATATTCTAGACTACTTGAATCTGGGTTGCAATCCTAATTACTTCTAAATAAATGTAATTTTCCTTGCTCTTGACATAAGTTGATCTTATCCTTGGTTGACATGTCCTTTCTGTCTCAGAACTCTATCATCATCTCTCCCAAGCTCACTCTCACCAGAAAATTTTGCTTTTCCTTTCATTGAGAAAGCAAAGTCCATTAAAAGAGAATTCCCATAAACTCCTCCCATACCACTCTTGTCCATGTTACTATCTTATTTTCTTTTATTTATTTATTCATTTCTTTAATTTCTATTTGACAGAGTTAGACAGTAAGAGAGAGAGAGAGAGAGAGAGAGAGAGACAGAAAGAAAGGTCTTCCTTCTGTTGGTTCACCCCCAAAATGGCCACTGTGGCCAGAGCTATGCCGATCCAAAGCCAGGAGCCAGGTGCTTCCTCCTGGTCTCCCATGCGGGTGCAAGGGCCCAAGCACTTGGGCCATTTGGGCCATCCTCCACTGCCTTCCCGGGCCACAGCAGAGAGCTGGACTGGAAGTGGAGCAACCGGGACTAGAACCTTGCGCCCATATGGGATGCCAGCACCACAGGCAGAGGATTAACCTAGTGTGCATGGCGCCGGCCCTTACTATCTTATTTTCAAGAGCTTGGGATAAATTGTCCGTGGTCCAATCCCTCTACCCATCGTCTCATGCCTACTCAAGGACTCCAGGACTGGAATTCTCAATAGATGTGTCAAAATTAACATGTCTTTAACTAAACTCCTGATTTATTCCTATACCTCTTCAAAAACACTGTTTCTCTCAATCTTCCCTATCTCTATGATTTCTTAAGCCAAAAATCTTAGAGTCATCTTTGATTGCTTTTGCTCAACCCAGATTTAATCTATAGGAAATCTCACTGGTTCTATCTTTAAACTATAGCCAAAACTCTACCAGTTGTCTCATCATTGTCTAATCCATCATCATCTTTTACCTGATGACAGTAATAACCTCACAACCAGCCTTCTTGCTTGTATCCTTCCTTTCTTGATGCCATTCTCTTTTTTATTAAGATTTATTTACTTGAAAGTCCGGGGGTGGGGGAGGGAGAGAGAAAGAGGGTGGAGAGAGAGAGACAGAAACTTCTATCCACTGGTTCACTCCTGGAGCCAGGAGCTTTTTGCAGGTCACCCACATGGGTGCAGGGGCCCAGGTACTTGGGCCACCTTCTGCTTCTTTCCCAGGCACATTAGCAGGGAGCTGGATGTAAAGTGGAGCAGCCAGTATATGAACTGGCATCAATGTTATTCTCAATATAGAAGCCAAAATGATCTCTGGAATCATCTGGTTTCTCTGTTTGAAATCCTCTGTTGGCTTTCTATCTCCCTGTAAGTAAAATGTGACGTCATCAAATAAACTCATAAAGTCCTACAGATTCTATTCCCCTCCCCCGCCCCACCACCTCTGCCCATTCTTTACCTCTCTCTAAGTTTTTCCCTTTTACGTTCTCCATATCATGCCTTGGTTCACCAGACTCCAGTTACTCTGGAGCTCAAAGTCCCTAGTGTTTGTTTGTTTGTTTGTTTTTAAATAGATTTAGTTATTTACTTGAAAGTCAGAGTTACCAAGAGAGAGAAGGAGAGGCAGAGAGAGAAAGAGAGAGAGGTCTTCCATCTGCTGGCTCACTCCCCAGATGGCCACAACGGCCAGACCTGGGCCAATCTGAAGCCAGGAGGCATGAGCTTCTTCCAGGTCTCCCATGCAGGTGCAGGGGCCCAAGGACTTGAGCCATCTTCCACTGCTTTCCCAGGCCATAACAGAGAGCTGGATCAGAAGTGGAGCAGCCGGGACTTGAACTGGCACTCATATGGGATGCTGACACTGCAGGTGATGGCTTTACCTGCTAAGCCACCATGCAGGCCCCACAGTGGGTTTTTTATAAGTCATCCTTCTGTCTTTCCTGCCTTTCCACTGGACAAAAGACAGTTACATCACAGACCCAACACTATCAGCCAGCCCCTTAAAATATAAAATTGTGATGGGCCTTGCACACTCAGCAAGGGCACAAAGGATCCTTTTGGATCCCAGTTGTTACTTGAGATTCCTTTCTGATTTTCCTTTCTGTAATGAAAGAAAGATTGAAAGCAAAGAATTCAGACCAAAATCCAAAAGAGTCAGTGAATTTTAAAATAAAAAAGTTATATTCTTAAGTTTTAAAATTTTACAGGTCACTAAACATCAAAATGTACATGTAAAAAAATTGGAAGGAAGAAAGGAGGGAGGAAGGGAGGGAGGGAGGAGGGAGGAGGGAGGAGGGAGGAAACCTCCTGAGCCTATGATGTCAAACAACTCCTGCTACCACTTGAGTTGTTCCCTTACAGACTGGAAAGTCGCGGTACTTTTGCTATCATTTGCAGCATTCCTCCTCTCCTGCACCCTCCTCAGGAGAGCTAGAGGAGCAGAGACTTCCTGAAAATCCTAGCATTACCTCACAGCCACACCTTGTCCTAGTTGAGCTCATTTGTCATCAACAAGTTTTAGAAAAGACACCCTGGGGTTTGCTTACGCACCCGCGACCTTTCTGGCATTTCGCTGAAGTCACTTCTGACTAGGTTTGTCTTGGCTGTGAGGCTATTTTAAAAGATAATCAAATGTGACTTGCAAATATTATCTCCCTTTCCTTAGGTAACCTTTTCATTCTGTTGATTATTTCTTTTTATTGTATAGAAGCTTTTTAATTTTATGTAATCCCACTTCTATGTTTGTTTGTTTGTTTATTTATTTATTTATTTATTTATTTATTTTTTCCTGTAATAGTTTTGAAGCATTTTATTTCATGAATATATTTTCATCCAGTCATTTCTAACCTCCTCAAAACCTAGACAGAGTTTTCCCGGGAATATGCCAGTCTTTTTGGTACAGGTATTTTTAATGTTTTAGTTTTACATTTCTGTTTGGAAAGATACATACACTGTATGTATCTATTAATTTTTACACAGTTAAATGAGGAATACTTAATCTAATTTTGAGATTAGTACATACAGACACTAATGCTTTAAGGCTGTTGTATCCCAGTAATATATTTTTAAACAGAATGCAATGCTTTTCATATAAATGGTGTAATTATGCCTAAGTATACTATTAAATGTATTTTGAAATCTTAGAAACATATAATTCAGATTCTTTTCCTGAAAGAAAAATTAAAAATTTAGTTCCACTATATTCCCAGACACTATAATGAATGGGTGATAAAACAGAAACAAGACAACCAAGAAGAGAATAAATTCCTTTGATTGAGAAGAGCATGTAACTTTTTTCTTCCCACCACCAGAACCCCTCATTAAATTACATCATGGTGGAATTCTGATATCCATTCGTTTTTTTAAAGAGTGGCATGACCTTTAATTGGTTTACTTAACACTGAATACTGTTATGTTTAGTATTCAGTTTCATTGGATTCTGCTGTAATCAATAAAAAAAAAGTTGTAATATTTTGTTTGGAGTTGGTCCTTTCTGTGTTGGCCATAAAAAAACTCAGCTTTAGGTCATGATGTGATTCCCAGAAACAGTAATTATCCAAAAAGTAACTCAGAAATACAAAAATATAAATGGAAATTTGCAAATGGCAGTTGATGACTCTTTGATACAGCAGTCAAGTAAGCTAGTCCAGATGAGGAAGGCATATATTGAATTAGCAATGTAAAATGTTTCCAGTAATGTGCTTGTAAGTTTTCTAACAAAAACTAAGATCATTTTCTAATAATTATTTTGGTCACTTTATGTTACCCCGTCTCTTCACAATTGAGTAAAATTATCAATTACACAATTGAGTAAAAGTATCAAGGAACTATGTCCTAAATATGATTTGCTGTTATAATATTGTCAGAGTTCCATTTTAATTTATATGGAGATCCTGTTTGCTTTTTTGTTTTTTTATTACAAAAGCCATGGACAATGAATTATCACACTGTACCCCCTAAATATGTACAAGTATTATGAGTCAACTGAAAAGAAAAAAATAATCATAGGAAGCATGGACATTTCTAGATCACTGAGCTCATCTGTCTAGTCTGAGTTGGGTGCTATAATATCAACAACAGACACTTTCACAGTTGTAGAGCCTGGAAGTGGGAGGCCAGGGTGTCTACATGGTCGGGTTCTGGATTGCCAACAGCTTCCTTCTTGCTGGATCTTCTCATGGCAGAGAGAGAAAGCAAGCTCCTGGTCTGTCCGTAGAAGGGCAACTAATCTCAGGAGTATCCCCACCCTCGGGGTCATTGCTAAACATTATTACTTCCCAAAGGCTCTATCTCCAAATATCAGCACGTTAGGGATTAGGGATTCAACTTATGAACTTTGGGGGGAACATAATTCAGTCCGTAACACTCTGTCTCTGACACCTAGAATTCATGTCCTTCTTGCATACAAACGTATACATTCCATTCCCATAGCTCCAGAAGCCTTAACTCATTCCAAGCATCAACTTGGAAGCCAAAAGTCTAAAATCTTATGTAACTATCATCTACATCAGATGCAAGTGAGAAATGAAATGAAATTTATCCTGAGGCAAAATTCCTCTCCAGCTGGGAACCTGTGATACCAGACAAGTTATATGCTTCTAAAATATAATGGTGAGATGAGATGAAATAGACATTTCCATTCTGAAAGGAAGAAACAGGAAAGAAGGAGGGGTGATGCAAGTCTAAAAAGCTAGAGACACAAATGCCATAAGATCTTAAGGTTTGGGAATCATCTTCTGTGGTTAGATGCTGTACCTTCCAGGCCCCCTGGGGTGGAAACATCACTCCCACAGCTCGGGGAAGCATCACCCGCAGTGATGCTCTTTGTAGTGGCCCCTGAGTGGCCTTGCCACTAATGAGGAGCATCCCAAGAGGTGGCCCCACCCTCAAAGAACCAAGAGGAGCTAGCCTTGGCCTCTAGGTCTGTGGTGGGAATGGCAGAGTCAATGATCCCTGGATTGTCTTGGGGTGGTAGTGTGGGAATCATTTTTACCTTTCCTTAGGATTAATATATGTTCTCAATCACAATTAAAAATGTACCGGATAACTTTTATTTAATTTTACATACTTTTTTGTTATCTTCTCATTTCATCTTTTAATACTGTATTTAATACTGTATTAGATTAGTTCTGATATTATTTTCACCTTATATCTTAACCAACTAAGACTGAGAAATGTTAAGTAATTATTTCAAGGTCTCAACCAGTGGTAAACTTTGAATTTGAATACATATTTGACTACAGATTTCACACTCTGAACCACTGTTTTACGGAATCCATATACTTAATCATTCAATTTCCAAAATAGTAAATACTCTTCCCAGCACCCATTTAGATAAATTTGAATAGTATACTGTCTCAAACAGACAATCATGAAGACAAATTACTATCTAATGAATAAGCTAACATGCAAAGTTAGTAACATAATATAACAAGTTACATTTTAGGAGTGGGCTTTTAGCCTAGTTATTAAGATGACTGAGTTCTACATTAAGAGTACCTGGATTCAATTCCTGGATCCAACTTCCAGTTCCAGTTTCCTGCCAATGCAGACCCTGGTATCTGCTCAGTAACTGGGTTCCCACCACTCATGTGGGAGATCTGAATTGCATTCTTGGCTTCTGGCTTCAGATGGCTCAGCACCAACCAAGGGCAATGTGAGTGGGGAGTGAATTAGCAGATAGGAGCTCTCTGTCACTTTCTCTCTCTGTCTCTCAAATAAATAGTTTAATTTGGAAAATAAGTTGTATTTTACCTTGTAAAAACACTCAATGATGCAGTTTAATGAACTCTTTTTGTCATCTACCTGAGCCTAGGTGTTTGTATTAAGTACAGGGAAAACAAATGTGTTTCTGACTTCTATAGTATCTCTAAAAGCATTCAAGACAAAAACAACTGATTTAGAAGAGAATCAGGAAGTGTATTTATTGATACTGATGATGTAGTATATAGTCAGTAGCAACTATTAGAACTTGCATGTATCATTTAGTTAAGTCACTCCTATTAAGTATGCATTTTTAAAGAGCAGAGTCATTCTGGAAGGAACTTAACAGATTATCATATTCTTCCTGCCAACCGCCGTATAAAGCATTTCTTCAGCACCTCTGATTAGCTTTTGAGTTATCTAATGTCAAACAGTTACAATTGTTAACTCTTTGTTCTACAGATTGATGTACAGTCTTGCATGGCTACGGTAACAAATACTACAAATGTAGTGCCTGCTAACAGCAAAAAGTTATTTTATTGCAGTTTCTTTGGTCAGAAGGCTGGGTGAGCCCATCTGGATCCTTAGGTTCTCAAACGCCTAACATCAAGGTGTCGGCAGGGCTGTGCTTCTTGCTGGAGGCTGAAGAATCTGCTTCGGAACTCATTCAGGTTGTTGGCTACATTCAGTTCCTTCTGCTTGTAAGAGGGAGGGCCCTTTTCCTTGCTACTATCAGCCACCTCGAGACATTGTTGCTAGAGGCTACCAGACCCTGGATGAACTAGATACTGGATGGAAAGAAACTCCAAGCCACCACTCATAAAATAATTTCAAAGAAGGGGAAATGTTGATTACCAGGATTTTATCAGTAGATTTTTTTTGACAGGCAGAGTTAGACAGTGAGATTGGTTCACCCCCCCCCCCAACTGGCCGCTACAGCCTGTGCTGCGTCGATCCAAAGCCAGGAGCCAGATGCTTTCTCCTGGTCTCCCATGGGGTGCAGGGCCCAAGGACTTGGGCCATCCTCCACTGCCTTCCTGGGCCACAGCAGAGAGCTGGCCTGGAAGAGGGGCAACCGGGACAGAATCCAGCGCCCCAACCGGGACTAGAACCCCGGGGTGCCAGCGCCACAGGCGGAGGATTAGCCTAGCGAGCCGCAGAGCTGGCCTATCAGTAGATATTACATACTTGTATTGAAACATCACACAATAGCCCATAAATATGTATAATTATTGTTAACTTAAAAGTAAAAAAAAAAAAGCCCTTGGTGTGGGGTTCTGGGTTTGATCTTAAACAGAAAAGGAACATAAGTAGAAACATTGGTGAAATTTGAAGTCTGCAGTTTAGTTTAGAAAAGAAAGAAAGATAAACCAACTGAGGGAGAATGATTTGAATTATTTCACCAAGGTATACATGGTAACTATAAGTGCTCAAAATGAGTTGTCCCAACAAAAGATTTGAGAAAAATAACTATATTACTTGGACCCAGGGCCAATATGATGCGTGTAGCAAAGATTTTCTGTTGAAATTTTTGCTGTGACTTTTTAAAGTGAAATTGAGAACTGAGGCTCAACTGGTAGCATCTCAGGATGGAATTTTCAGAGACATTTTCAGACAATTCAGTCAACTTCTACTGAATCCTCTGTCTACATGAATAAAAAATACATTTATTTTTATTTAGGCTTGAGATGAAATTATGATGTGATTATCTGAGATGCTTGATGAACTGGGGGCAAAACCTGATAAAAATCAGCATATGGTCTTTTTTTTTCTTTTGACAGGCAGAGTGGACAGTGAGAGAGAGAGAGACAGAGAGAAAGGTCTTCCTTTGCCGTTGGTTCACCCTCCAATGGCCGCCACGGCTGGCTGGCGTGCTGCGTCCTGCGCAACGCGCTGATCCGAAGGCAGGAGCCAGGTGCTTCTCCTGGTCTCCCATGGGGTGCAGGGCCCAAGCACTTGGGCCATCCTCCACTGCACTCCCTGGCCACAGCAGAGAGCTGGCCTGGAAGAGGGGCAACCGGGACAGAATCCGGCGCCTCGACCGGGACTAGAACCCAGTGTGCCGGCGCTGCTAGGTGGAGGATTAGCCTATTGAGGCACGGCGCCGGCTTGCATATGGTCTTCTAAATTAAAGCAGGAGAATTTCAAAATTGAAGAAGTCCCAGAGATCACTTAGTCCAATCTCTTTCATTTTAAAGATGAAAGATGTAATCCCTGGAAATCTAAGTAGCTCAAAGAACATCACCTAGTGGGGCCGGTGCCATGGTTCACTTGGTTAATCCTCCACCTGTGGCGCCGGCATCCCATATGGGCGCCAGGTTCTAGTCCCAGTTGCTCCTCTTCCAGTCCAGCTCTCTGCTGTGGCCCGGGAGGGCAGTGGAGCATGGCCCAAGTGCTTGGGTCCCTGCACCTGCATGAGAGACCAGGAGGAAGTACCTGGCTTTGGATCGGCACAGTCTCAGCCATAGCGGCCATTTGTGGGGTGAACCAACGGAAGGAAGACTTTTCTCTCTGTCTCTCTCTCATTGTCTAACTCTATCTGTCAAATAAAGAAAAAAAAAAAAGGAACATCACATAGAAGGAAAAGAGTAAACTGAGATTAAAAGCTATGTTTTCCCATCACAGTATTTTATCAAAAATACTGGAGCCGGCACTGTGCTTTAGCAGGTAAAGCCGCTCCCTGCAATACTGACATCCCATATGGGTGCTGGTTTGAGTCCTGGCTGCTCCACTTCCGATCCAGCTCTCTGCTATAGCCTGGGAAAACAGTAGAAGAAGGCCCAAGTCCTTAGACCCCTGCACCCATGTGGGAGACCTGGAAGAAGCTCCTGGCTCCTGGCTTCGGATCAGTGCAGCTCTGGTCAATGTGGCCATCTGGGGGAGTGAACCAGAGAATGGAAGACCTCTCTCTCTCTCTCTCTCTCTCTCTACCTCTCCTCTCAGTGTGTAACTCTGACTTTCAAATAAATAAATAAATCTTTGAAAAATACAACACAGATGAATTAAAAAGATACTAAGGTGTCCAAAGTTACAATTGGTTAGAGAAAACCAAAAAGGCTACACAAGGGCATCCCCCTTTTGCAACTTGAACTGTCACAGTGTTTAACAACAGTGATGGTAGAGATGTGAAATCCTGAGGCAGAGGTCCCCACAGGTGAATGATTTGTCAACACCAGATTTCTACATTCTTGTCTGAGTTTATTTCTCTGTATTAAAGGGAACTAAGGAAATATTATGAAATATTTAATTAGTAAACACATGTCCTAACTATCCAGTTATTGCAGCATATGAACAGTTATCTGGGAAAATGATCTGTGACATAGAAAATGCTATCATTGTCCACCTTCTGTTTTAACTGGCTGCAGGATTTGCAGTTACAAACTTGGAACATGGAATCCTGTGCACACAGCTGAATAAAGAGAGATCTAGTCTCGTTTTGTATGGACTGAAACAACACGAATTCTTGCGTAGACTTAATTACCAACCCTAAACAGCCTTCAGGAGTCAACTCAAGCGCAGTGTGAACTTCACAACATCACGAAAGGAGCCAGTTTGTGTTATGTAACAACCGGGTCGTGCTTTTCTCTCTTCGTGCTTCACCTCATTCAAATGCGATGCAGATATTTCTTTTCCCAAGGCAGCCTTGGGCTAATTTTAGTTTTTGTCTCCTTTCATTCAGCACATCTGAAATATGAGGCAACATGATTTATGTATACATTACTGGTTAATCTGACCAAATAAGGAAGCTCTCACTGTTCCAAACTCAAAGATGAAAATGAAGAACATGATACAGGTCTTTCCAACACCAGAGGCCACCAAGTGCTTTGCATTAAAGAATTACGCATATTTTAAAACAACCTTATGGAGGTATAAAGTATGTTCTTTAATATATTCACTTGGTAAGTGTGTAATAAAATGAGGTTTCATAAATTAAAACTGTGTGCCCATCACTGCAATCCTGTTTTAGAATGTTTCCATCACCCCATGATTCTCCTTGGTTTACAGTCAATGCTCACCCGCCCCCCCCAAACTCAGTTTCAGGCAACCATCAGGCTGCTTTCTGTAGATTTGAATTCTCTGGAAATTTCAGATAAATGGAAATATACAAGATGCAGTTTTTGCAGTCTTTTTATTTTTCATTCAGTTGAAATTTTTTTAAACAATTATTTATTTATTTGAAAGGCAGAATTACAGAGAGGCAGAGGCAGGGAGAGAGTTAGGTCTTCTATCTGCTGGTTCACTCCCCAGATGGCTACAACAGTTGGAGCTGTGCTGATCTGAAACCAGGAGCCAGGAGTTTCTTCTGGATCTCTCATGTGGGTGCAGGGGCCCAAGGACTTGGGCCATCTTTTTTTTTTTTTTTTTTTTTTTATTTCCCCACAAAGAAACCTTTTATTTAAGGAATACAGACTTCATATATTTCATAAGTACAATTTTAGGAATATAGTGATTCTTCCCACCATACCTGCACTCCCACCCTCTCTTCCAAGTCTCCTCCTCCTCCCTCTCCCATTCCCAGTCACATTCTCCACTAAGATCCATTTTTGATTAACTTTATACACAGAATAAAACTCTATACTAAGTAAAGAGTTCAACAATTTGCATGGTAAAAAAAAAAAAAAAAAAAAAAGAAAGAAAGAAAGAAAAGAAAAAAAGCTGTTCCTTAACAGTGGAGACAAGGGCTGTTCAAAGTCATTGCATATCAAAGTTAATTTCACTACTTTTTTTTTTTTAAAGAAATTTAATTAACTTTAAAGAAGCACCCAAGAATGATGTATCTTTTGGGAGCACTTAGATATATTTATAATACAGCTCTTTGGGGATAGAGGTACTGCATGAGGAAGTAGTGTACAGTAACTCTTGTTAATTTAACAATTAACATTCTTATGTAAGACATCAGTGATCACCAGAGGCTATGGAAGCCTTTTGAATCCACAAACTCCATCAGTATTTACACAAGGCCATAAGCAAAGTGGAAGTTCTCTCCTCTCTTCAGAGAAAGGTTCCTCTTTCTGTGATTGATGGCCACTTCTTTCCACTGGGGTCTCACCCACCGAGATCTTTCATGTAGGACATTTTTTGCCTCAGTGTCTTGGCTTTTCATGCCTGAAATGCTCTTGTGGGCTTTTCAGCCAGACCAGAATGCCTTAAGGGCCGATTCTGAGGTTAGAGTAATATTTAAAGTGGTTGTCATTCTGATTGTCTGCTGTGTGGACTGCTTCCCAAATAGGAACATTCACTACTTTTTAATTCTACTGCTTTCCCAGGCCATAGAAGAGAGCTGGATCAAAAGTGGAGCAGCTGGGACTTGAACCGGTGCCCATATGGGATGCTGGCACTATAGGCGGCAGCTTTACCTGCTATGCTACAGTGCCGGCCCCCAGTTGAATGTTTTTAAGATTCATCCATGTTGTAGCATGTACCAGTAATCTGTTTCTTTTTTTTAACTAAACACTATTCCATTACATGGCTATATTATATTTTATTCATTCATCAGAGGATGGACATCTGAAGTGCTGTCGGTTTAGGGGTATTATGAATATGAATAACTTGCTATGAATACTCACGTACAAGTATTCATATGAACACATGTGTTCATTTATTTTTATTAGATATTTGAAAGTAGAATTGCTAAATTGCAAGCTAAGTTCTGTTTAACATTTTAAGAAACTGCAAACTGTTTTTCCAAAGCAGCTGCAGCATTTTACAATCCCACCTGCAATGTTTTACAGTTCCAGTGTTGGCAATTCTCATCATCCCTTGGTGATCCATATGACCCTGGCTATTACAGTGGGTTTGTATTGGTGCCTCATTGTGATTTAATTCTCATTTTCCTAATGACAAAGGACATTACTCATCTTTTCATGCACTTATAAGCCACATTCAGATCTTCTGCTATGTTTAATTGGGTTGTCTTCTTACGTATTGAATTATGTTTCAAAAAATAGGGGAAAAAAGTAAGATAACATTACCTTATTGCAAAACTAATTGTAAGTATGCGGTAAGTGATGACATTATGAGTTTGGTATAAGAATACACATATGGAGTGGTACTGTGGTGCAGTAGGTTAAACCATTGCCTACAGCACTTGCATCCCATATGGGCACCGGTTCAAGTCTCAACTGCTCTGCTTTTGGTCAAGCTCCCTGCTAATGCACCTGGGAAAGCAGTGGAAGATGGCCTAAGTGCTTGGGCCCCTGTACCCATGTGGGAGACCCAGATGGTGCTCCTGGCTCCTGGCTTCTGCCCAACCCATCCCTAACTGTTGTGGTCATTTAGTGAGTGAACCAGTGGATGGAAGATTCTCTCTCTCTGTCTCTACCTTTCTGTCTCTGAAACTCTGCCTTTCAAATAAATAAATAAATCTGTAGAAAAACGAATACACATACAGAAAAGAAACAGGCCAGAATACAAAACCCAGAAATAAATTCTTACTTTTATGGTCAACTGATTTTTGACTGAGGTGATAAGGCAAAATAAGGAAGTAGAGGAGCCAGACTAGAACCACACACTCCAATATGGGGATGTGAGGACCCCATGGGGTGGCTCACCCCTCTTGCTGTACCACAGGACTTGCCTCTATAAGTATAACTATAATTTTTAGACATCATTATCCTGTGGTTACTTTAGGGAAAACAATATTCTCGTAAGTTATCACAATCTACTTTTGGCTAATAATGACTTAATCCTGGGAGAATATCGCAACCTTGCTCCAATATACTTCATTTCCTTGTGTAATAACAGATTTGTGTGTTATAAACTCAACGGTGAAGTATTACAATTATCCCTTCATGCAGTCTTGGGTCTTATAAACAAATTTAGGAGCTGGTATTTTGTCCAATGGTTAAGACACTTGCATCTCACATCAGAGTCCCTGACTATGAGTCCCAGCTCTGCCTCCAATTTCTGCTTCCTGCAGATGTGCACTTTGGGAGGCAGAGGGTGATGGCTCAACTACTTGGGTTTCTGTTATCCATATGGCAGACCCACACTAAGTCTTGTCCCTCATTTCAGCCTAGTCCAGCCTCAGCTATTGGGGGCATTTTGGGAGAAAACTAGCAGATAGAAACTCTCTTTCTCTCTCTCTCTTTCTGTTTCTCTGCTTCTCAAATAAACAAAAATTAAATTTAAAAAAGAAATTAAGAAATTTTAAAAAATACAAAGAGGCTTCAAAAAGCTTGTGGAAAAGACATGTTTTCTTTTAATTCCAGTTTTCCCCAAAACTATTTGAAACCCTCTACTAGTAATTCAGTCATACATTTTCACACATATTTACTATTCATTTCTTCCTGCAGATTCAAATTGCCATCTGATGTTGCCTCCTTTCAGCCTACACTATTTTCTTTAATGTTTCTTAAAGGCAGGCCAGTAAGCAAAGAATTCTGAAGAAATATATATTTTTTTTTTTCACAGAATATACTGTGAATCCATTTATTTCTGATAAAATTTTCTATTTTGGCTGAAATGAGGGCTTCTCACTTTCTACCAGAATCAAGCCAGCCCCCTCCAGCAGTGAGGCCTCTGGCATTCCTAGCTAGTCCCCCCTTGGTAGCAGTACCAAGCTATGGGAGCACAGGAGGTAGGTAGGTCCCAGGTCCCCTGGCAAGAACACCGCCGCCTCCCAGTGCTTATGCAGAAGCACCATAGATTCTAAGGAACAAATGCTTCATAATTTGTTGATAGATTTTGGTCTTTTCTTCAAGTCTTAAATGATTATTATTTAAGTTTTTGCCTAGTTGATTGTTGTTTTGTTGGGGACAGGATAAGCTGCCTGAAGGTGCTCTGATAGATAGATAAATAGAATTTAGATATCTAACTCTTACAAGAGCCATTGATTTGAGAATCTTACAGGGGCCAGCACTGTGGCACAGTGGATAAAGCTGCCACCTGCAGTGCCAGCATCCCATTTGGGCACCAGTTCGATTCCTGGCTGCTCTTCTTCTGTTCCTGCTCCCTGCACCCACGTGAGAGACCCGGAAGAAGCTACCAGCATCTGGCTTCAGTCTGGCACAGCCCTGGTGGTTAGAAATAAATCCACCTCCTTTCTCTCAAGATCATAGCCCTATTCCAAGATTTAAAGTTTGTCAAAAGCTTTCTGGTTATACCAATTTCTGTTCTCCAACTTCTGTCTTGGGTGTGGAGAAATCCACACATCTTTGAGCCTGAGCACAAACACATGCATGTCCACTTTAGCTATACAAAGATAAGATGAGTGGGGGCAACATAGTGGCATAGAGAGTTTGCCACCACTTGCTACCCTGGCATCCCACATCAGAGTGCTAGCTCAAGTCCAAGCTACTCTGCTTTTGGTCCAACTCCTTATTAATATTCCTGGGAAGGCAGCAGATAATGGCTCAAATGCTTGGTACCATGCCACCCATGTGGGAGACCAGGATGGGGTTCCTGGCTCCTGGCTTCCACCTGGCCCATCCTAGGGCCATTGGAGGGCAAACCAGCAAAACTAATCTCTCTCTCTCTCTCTCTCTCTCTCTCTCTCTTTAAGATTTATTTATTTGAAAGACAGGGTTACAGAGAAGAGGGGGGAGAGAGAGAGAGAGAGAGAGTAAGAGAGTGAGAGAGAAAAATCTCTCATTTGCTAGTTCACTCCCCCAAATGGCTGCAATGGCTGGGGCTGGGCAAGACTGAAGCCAGGATTCAGGAGCTTCATCTGGGTTTCCCATGTGGGTGCACAGGCCCAAGGACTTGGGCTATCTTCCTCTGCTTTTCAAAGTGCATTAGCAGGGAGCTGGATCAGAAGTGGAGCAGCTGGGCCCTGAACTGGCAACCATATGGGATGCAGGCATTGTAGGTGGCAGCTTAACCTGTTAAGCCACAATGCCAGGTCCCAATAAACAAATCTTTTTCAAAATAAGATTAAAGCAAAGATCCATACTTTAAGAAGAAACCAGGTACTTTTATTGGCAGCACATATACTAAAACTGGAAAGAAGAAACATGATATTTATCTCAAAAAATTATATTTTTTACATGTAAAATTTGTCTTCCCTGGGGGTACATATCATATCTTCTGTGAAATTCTTAAATATAAATATGAATTGAGACTGTTTTCCTCTTCAAAATGATTGCTGACAGTAGGGCAGGCTTTCCTTGGAGAAAATTTGCAATAGAGAAGAAAAGAATTTCAATTAGAGGTGCTGCTTCCCATTCTTTAAAGGAAATAAAAAGTAATTTACAGCCAAGGCATAATATAAGAAAGGCCCAGGAAAGAACAAATGCATCAATAACCAGGATGTGCTGTTTGAAAGGAGCAAACAAACCAAAGCAATATGCAATGTTTTGCTTTTGAAGTTTAGATGTAATATCCCCGACGGGAAGAAAATGAGTGCTATCCATGGTGAGCTTGAGCTGTTCTCATTTTTTTTAGGTGAAGTCAACAGGGAATCTCTGGCTGCTCTCACTGGTGGGGAAACAGAATTGGAAATGAAGCACCACCTCCACCCACGTGTGATCTCTTTTACTCCAGGAAGGACAGCTCATCCCTCTCCCCCCATGAGCTGATACAGATTTCCAGGCAACGCCTCAAGCATTCCACTCGAATGTCTATGCAGCATCTGGAAGACAAATTTTGCTACCCAAAATTCTCCAAGGGAACAGTGGCCATGTGGGGTCACTCACTTGAAAGATTTTGAAGGCAGGAGCAGCAAGAGAGCAGAGAACCGAGTGAAAAGGAGACTGTGGATGAAAAGGCCAATCCATCAGTTACTTTGGACTCTGAAAATCCACCCGATAACCACAGTGAAGATCTCTCGACTCTGCACCAGGGCAAATGATGGGGCTAAGCTGCATGTGTGTAGCACACTAGAGGTCAAACTATTGCAGATAAATCCAATATAGAACCCAGTGTTCTGGGTGTTTCTGCTGGAGTCTCCTGAGATCATATTTTTACTATCCAAATACCCATTTCATGCCTCTGGGCTCCCCATAAGAATGAAAATCAGGGGGCCAGTGCCATGGCTCATTTGGTTAATCCTCTGCCCTCTGCCGGCAGTGCTGGCATCCCATATGGGCGCCGCATTCTGTCCCGGTTGCTCCTCTTCCAGTCCAGCTCTCTGCTGTGGCCCAGGAAGGCAGTGGAGGATGGCCCAAGTGCTTGGGTGCCTGTATCCCATGGGAAACCAGGAGAACCACCTGGCTCCTGGCTTCAGATCAGCGTAGTTCCGGTCGTAGCAGCCATTTGTGGGGTGAACCAATGAAAGGAAGACCTTTCTCTCTGTCTCTCTCTCTCACTGTCTAACTCTAGCTGTCATAAAAATAAAATAAAAATAAAAAAAAGGATGAAAATCAGGTAATTTCTTCACAGCGTCTGTGCCCTAGGAATAGAACCTTTTAACATGCAGAGCAATTTGGCTCCTTATTATTTCCACATACTGGATTGTGATTACTGTCTCTATGTATCCCAAAGGCCCACTGAATTGCTTCCCCAGACAAAAGATGAACTCTCTGTGGAGCTATAAAATGCAGCTTGTAAAACTGGAAAATTTTTGCAGTCTGCAATTGTCACCCAAAAACTATTTTAAAATGATTGATTTTTTTCTGTTTATGTGTTCAGAGCTTATATGCAAGATCTTGATAATATTTTCCTTTGAAATGGGGTACACCTTTTTTTTAAAAAATTAAAAATTCCTTAGATAAGAAAAAATAATCTTCATATATAATAAAATTCCCTGGACTAGAAAGAAAGGGGTTACATCATCCTGTAGGCTCAGCCTGGACTTTTAATCCTGCTGCTAACAGTGTGGTCAGGCAAACCTGCCCTGTCCTATGGATGGACTATGAGCAATTGTTGGGTTGTTCTAACAGATTACAGGTTATACTTAACTCTCGATTGAAAGTTGTATTTTTCCATAAAGAGGGAGTTGTTTAAGTTGGTAAAGAACTTGCAGAAGGGTTTCATAGTCAGTAGTGCAAGAATGAGGGAGGAACTCTGAACTCAGGCAACAGAAAGATTGAGATGTGCCAGAGTCAGACACAATTCATATCCTCTGAGGTCAGTCATTATTAGCCTCTGTGTGTGTGTTTGTTTTCCCTTGCAACTATAAAATTAATCTTTGATCATGTTCCTGGAACTCAAAGAAATGTCATGAGCTATGAGTCAAGTGGGAATTGTATCCAAGAAATGTCAACCACCTACACAGAAATATGTATGCGGGTCATGTATACAAAGTTCCACAGTCTTGTTGGAACCAACTGTGAAATGCATAGTTAAAAAGAGATTAAAACTTGAAATTCTGGCTACACTGGGTATAGACTGTGTAAATTTGACCACAATACTTTATTTCTGATACAGTAAACAAAGAAGTTAAGAAATAATTGACCTACATAGGCCCACACCTACATTAACAATAAAATATTCTTTGTGAGTTAATCATCAGCCAACTTACTCAATTTTTCATCCAAGTAATAATCCCCTCTCCTCTATTCACACAGCTACATGCCATAAGTAAAATGGAGGGCTTAACTATGCAGAGAAAATACTGCAAATATCTCAAAACCAAAACCTCCCATCAATCTTCATTTAGACCAGACAGCACTAGAGGTTAACTTTAATATATAATTTTTATATGAAATAAAAATATTGATTGGAGGAGCATTAATTTTCCTGACAACATCAAAGGATAGGGAATAAAGTTTATATTTAATCAATCATTGACAGGCTTAAGAACCTAATGAAAAGAGTAGTGACAGTAATAATAGGGAGCAAACCACATGAATAACTGGGTTTCTGGATCTACCATGGATGAAACATTTTCCAGGGTTGTAGACAAGTCCAAAAGAATCTGCTATTAGGAACATTTCCTATATCAAAAATGGTTCAGATGAACTGTGTAATACACCAACATGGTCAGAAAAATGGAGATAACACAGAAGAGGAAAAGTTTTGAAAAGCACAACTTCTGGCTTCACATGAGAAGCTTCACATCAGGATGATGATGACAACAATGCAAAAGAAGGGGAAAAATCTCCCTGCAGTGTACCATGTGGATTAGCTCATTTAGCCATCACATTTTATGATATAATTGTTATCTCTATGCTACCAAGGATAAAAACAAGTCTTACAGAGTTTAAGCAAGTTGCTATAGTCATGTAGTTAATGTGTGATCAAGCCTACCCAACTTCTAAACTGTCCCTTTGACAAGTTTTTGTCAGTCCAAATTTACCCATCTACCTTCATTTCCAAACAAGATTTGTGGTCTGGTTCTCAAATCCCTAATTTCCTCTTCTCTTTCTCTCTGCTTGGTTCTCAAATCTCTAATATTCATTCTCTCTCGTTCTCTAGTTTCTGATCATCTCTTTTACCCTAGTAAAACTTGGGACTTTGTAGCAGGCAAGTGGCCTTGGTACAAAAGACATTAGGGAAATATGGCATTAAAAAACAAACCTTCTGTTCCTTAATCCATGACTATGTTCACTTGTGATGACAACCAATGCTGTAACATCATCAGCCCTTGCCAGATTGTCCCATGTGCTTAAAGGTTATCCAGTTAGCTGATTTCCCTGCCTGCTTCTTGGAAAAGAGAAGAAAACAATTTTTGTTGTGCATGAACTGACACAAAAATAATTAGCTGCACAATACTGTGAGTGGTAGAATCCCAGTTTGTCAAAACCACAACAGTGACTCAAAATGTCACTTCAAAGTAGCCTAGGTTAGGAGCTACAGCTCCATATGTTATTTGTCATCCAAGCCAACTTCCAATTTACCTTTCTTGGTCAAAATTTGAAAGCCAGATGCTTAGGCTCTTGATGAACTTGCAATAATAAGAGAGTCCTTTGCCACAGCTGGGAGCTATCTCTGATTTAGCATGAAGGGTGCCCACTGCTGATGTTCCATGTGGAAGGGGCTGCCTTAGAGCAGCAGCTGTGCCAGCGCTCTCCCACTTTACTCACTTCCAGAGGACTGGCAAGTTTGGGAATAGGTGCTGGGCATGGGTAATGTATTAGGGTACTGCAGAGAGACAGGATCAATAGGATCTCTCTCGCACTCTCACCCTCTCTCTTGCTCTCTCTCGGGATTGATTTACAAGGCAAATTGGTTCACAAGATTAAGGAAGCTGAGAAGTCCCACAGTAGGCTATCTGCAAGCTGGGGAACCAGGGAAGTTCATTGCATGACTCAGTCCAGGTCCCAAATCTTCAGAACCTGCTGGAGCCAGGAGCTGCAGAAAGGCATTGGACACAGACCTCGATACTAGGACACAGGCTCTCAATCAGTGACTTAACCATGAGGCCGAATGCCCATCACCTTCTAGGTAATTTTTTGATCAGGGAAGTTTGGGAGACATTGCCTAACCTTAGAGAGCCATCACAAAGCTTTAAGAAGTGGAGGGGTTTGATCAAAACAGAAATTTTTAATTTTGTCGGCAGAATTGAGAATGACAGCAGGGAAATTACTCTAATAGCTTAAGCAAGAAATTATTGTGGCCCAGAATGTGAGTATCCTGCTGCCAATAGGGATGAACTTCAGGGACTAAATTTAAGAGATAAGTAGAATTTAGAATGGGAATGACTTACTGATAGCATGTTAACTGTGAAAGAGAACAAAGTGGCTCCTGTGTTTCTATCCAGGTCTGGGGAGATGGGTTATTACCAAGAAAGAGAACACAGCCAAGATAAGGTTTGATATTTGCACTCTGATGAGCAATGCCCTCTTCTAAAAGAACTGCCCTCTCTCAAAAGGAAACGTCACAACAGACTTTGTACTGTGTGGGTCAGTAGGTGGATTCAACCTATTGGCCTAAGGCGGACACTAAACAGTGTGATGATTCAATATTCTCTCCTGGGAGTTTGTGATTGGGCCTCAAGAAACTCAGTTTTTAAAAATGTCCAGAATTTTGGGGCTGGCATTGTGGTGTAGCAAGTAAAGCCGGCACTGGTTCATGTCCTGGCTTCTGATCCAGCTCCCAGCTAATGGCCTGGGAAAAGCAAGGGAAGATCGTCTAGGTGTTTGGACCCCTGACATCCATATGGGAGACCCGGACAAAGCTCCTGGCTTCAGCCTGGCCCAGTACTGGCTGTTGCAGCCACCTGGAAGGTGAGGCAGTGAATGGAAGATCTCCCTCTCTCTCTCTCTCTCTGTCTCTAACTCCAACTTTCAAAATAAATATACACATCTTTAAAAAAATTGGCTTTGGGCCGGCGCCGCAGCTCACTAGGCTAATCCTCCACCTGCGGCACGGGCACCCCGGGTTCTAGTCCCGGTTGGGGGCGCCAGATTCTGTCCCAGTTGCTCCTCTTCCAGTCCAGATCTCTGCTGTGGCCCCGGGAAGGCAGTGGAGGATGGCCCAGGCCCTTGGGCCCTGCACCCGCATGGGAGACCAGGAGGAAGCACCTGGCTCCTGGCTTCAGATCGGCGCAGTGCGTCGGCTGTAGCGGCCACTTGGGGGGTGAACCAACGGAAAAAGGAAGCCCTTTCTCTCTGTCTCTCTCTCACTGTCTAACTCTGCCTGTCAAAAAAATGGCTTGCATTTTAATTGTATCCCATCCATGAATAAGGACGTAGAAAACAGCAATGGGGGAGAGGGGAAGGGAGTGAGGGAGAGGGAGAAAAAAAGAAAGAGAGAGACAATAGGTAGGGGAGGGAGGGGGAGAGAGATGGAGAAATAAAGCACAAAGCAGGCATACAACAAAGCAGAGACAAAACGACCAAGAAAAGAACAGGGAGACTTCTGGCAGCTTCCCAGTTTCTGGTTCCTCTCCCTGTGTGAGACCTTGCTACACTGCTATATTTAATATTCCATAAACTCAACTATGTCTCAATGATAAATTCGTCTTTTGTGCTTTGGTCTATTCATTTCTGCTACCAGTACTTGGTGTTATTTGTACTACAAGCACAAAGATAACAAATGGTGTTTGGAATATATGGAGAACTGAGGTATCCACAGACAGCCAAGCAGAAATACCTTATAGGCTCTTTGATACAAGGGCGTAGCATACAAAAAAGAATGGGGAAAGGATGGAATGAAATAAATACTTGTCTGTGTTTGGCAGATAGGTGGAAAGTGAATGAGAACAGATGCCACTAAGATCGCAAGGAAAGGAGATAAGAAATATAGGCTAACTAGATATTAAAATAGCTCTGGAAGAAAGTTTAAGGCTTGTTATTTCCAAGGGAGTAGAAATGATTTTTTGGATGTTGTGCATAAAGGTTTTCCCTGGCTCTTAGAATGGTAAGTATGGGGCCAGTGCTGTGGCGCAGCGGGTTAACGCCCTGGCCTGAAGCGCCGGCATCCCACGTGGGCACCGATTCTAGTCCTGGCTGCTCCATTTCCAATACAGCTCTCTGATATGGCCTGGGAAAGCAGTGGAAGATGGCCCAAGTCCTTGGGCCCCTGCATCCGTGTGGGAGACCTGGAAGAGGCTCCTGGCTCCAGGCTTCAGATCAGTGCAGTTCCGGCCGTTGCAGCCAATTGGGGAGTGACCCATCGGATGGAAGACCTCTCTCTCTCTCTCTCTCTCTCTCTCTCTCTCTCTCTGCCTCTCCTCTCTCTGTGTAACTCTTGACTCTCAAATAAAAATAAACAAATAAATAAATAAATAAATCTTTAAAAAAAAAAAGAATGATAAGTACAACTAAGGTCCTATATGATCAATCTAATACTATTGTAAGTAATGACTTACAGATATCAGTAAAGAGATAAACTTCTCATGCAAATCAGGCATAGTAATATTTATTGCAAATGAGTGAAAACATTCAAGCTCAGTTTCTTCCATTTTCTCTGGAAAAATCCATGGCCAACTTTGAGGACTAGTATCCAGAATACTTCCCAGAATGTAGCAATTCGGGATGAAATACATCTGACTCTGCTAAAGGAATTGGGAGTGACTTCTTGGTTTAGCTACAAGTAAGGACCAGAACACGACGTCAACAACTCAGAAATTTGACCACACCTCCCAAATCGGCAATGGCCTTGGGATTTTGTCTGGGATGATTTCCAGACATGTGTTAAGCATTACTGGTCATGGGTTTTGTGTCATGAAAAGTTTATTTTTTACGTAAATGATCACTAGGACATTTGTCAGTTACGATGGTTCTTTCCAACACACGTGTTTCTTCCTGTTCCTCCTACAGTAACATAGTCCTTTAAGATATTTTTTAAACGTTTATAGCCTAAACTGTGTGCTGTCTTCAACACGGCATTCCCTTGCTGAAAAATTCATATTTAACAACATTGGAGAAAGACAGAAAGGAAACATACTCATTTCCAAATTTTTTTTTGAACATGGAATTTATGAGAAAAGACATAATTAGGGGTATGGGTTTGGCACGATGATTAAGACACCATTTGGAATGCTTCCATCTTAACAACATCAGAGGAGTCCCAGCTCTACTTCTGATTCCTGTTTCCTGCTCTGTGTGCTCTGGGAGGCAGCAGTACGCAAATGGTAAGTACCAAGTGCTCGGGTCCCTGTCACCCACGTGGGAGACCCACACTGAGTTCTTGGCTTCAGTCTGGTGCAGCATCTGCTGCTGAGACCATCTGGGGCGTGAACCAGTGGGTGGAAGATCTTTGTCTGCTCCCTGTCCGTTTGTCTCTCTGCCTTTCAAATGAATAGTAAGTAAAATTTAAGTATTATTTGCTGTTTCATCAGGCATATTCAGGTACTCAGTTACTATGGTCTGCTTTTCTCTGCAAGTATTAACTGAAAAATGCACAGGATAAAGCATACAGTCAATACTGTATCCCTTAAAACAAAATTGTAATGAGTGTTAATAACTATTAAATTATAAGGAAAGGGATGGATTTAAATATATCAACTAAGCAAGTTTTTCCCAAACTATGTTCTGCAGAATACTAGGATCCCACAAATGTTCACCAGACACTTTGAATACAAAAGAGCCTTAATTGGGAACTGGGGTTGGGGAAAAAGAAATTATAAAATACATTGAGACAATGAAGGAAACTGTTTAAATGTTAAGTTCTGGAGATATGATAAAGGTATGGTTATAGGGAAAGATTTTACTCTTAGAAAAGTCATACTGAAGTACTGAGAGATCAAGTGTCATGATAGCTGCAGCTTTTATTTTATTTTTTATTTTTTGACAGGCAGAGTGGACAGTGAGAGAGAGAGAGAGACAGAGACAAAGGTCTTCCTTTGCCATTGGTTCACCCTCCAATGGCTGCTGCGTTGGGCGCACCGCACTGATCCGAAGCCAGGAGCCAGGTGCTTCTTCCTGGTCTCCCATGCGGGTGCAGGGCCCAAGCACTTGGGCCATCCTCCACTGCACTCCCTGGCCACAGCAGAGAGCTGGCCTGGAAGAGGGGCAACCGGGACAGAATCCGGCGCCCCGACCGGGACTAGAACCTGGTGTGCTGGCACCAAGGCTCAATAGGCTAATCCTCTGCCTTGCGGTAGCTGATAGCTGCAGCTTTTAAATAGCTCATAAGAAAGTTACATTTGGACCGGCGCTGTGGCTCACTTGGTTAATCCTCCACCTGTGGTGCTGGCATCCCATATGGGTGCCAGGTTCTAGTCCCAGTTGCTCCTCTTCCAGTCCAGCTCTCTGCTGTGGCCCAGGAGGGCAGTGGAGGATGGCCCAAGTGCTTGGGCTCCTGCATCCACATGGGAGACCAGGAGGAAGTACCTGGCTCCTGGCTTCGGATTGGCACAGTTCCAGCCATAGCGGCCATTTAGGGGATGAACCAACGGAAGGAAGACCTTTCTCTTTGTCTCTCTTTCTCTCACTGTCTATAACTCTACCTGTCAAATAAAAAAAAAAAAAAAGAAAGTTACATTTATTCAGTATATAAAGGAGGAGAGGACAAGAGATAAAACAAATGTGACAAAATGGTGACAAAGGTGAGGGGTTTACTGTCATCAACTTGTATTAACCTTCTAATACTGACTCCTCTAGCAACATAGGGAGGAGGGAGATGCATCATAACTGAAATTTATTTAACCTTGGGATTTATTAAATCTACCCATTTCTCAAGCTTTCTCTTAATATCACACAGCATATTCATGTTCCAAGGAGATAGGTTAGGAAATGTTAAATTAAATACTAATAAGCACTTCTCTGATTTTAATTTGTTTAATTACTGTGTAACTAAACTCTGGCTTTTTTTTTTTTTTTTTTTTTTTGACAGCCAGAGTAGATAGTGAGACAGAGACAGAGAGAAAGGTCTTCCTTTTGCTGTTGGTTCACCCTCCAATGGCCGCAATGGCTGGCTGGCGCGCTGCGGCCTGCGCACCACGCTGATCCGAAGGCAGGAGCCAGGTGTTTCTCCTGGTCTCCCATGGGGTGCAGGGCCCAAGCACTTGGGCCATCCTCCACTGCCTTCCCGGGCCACAGCAGAGAGCTGGCCTGGAAGAGGGGCAACTGGGACAGAATCCGGTGCCCCGACCGGGACTAGAACCCGGTGTGCCGGCGCCGCTAGGTGGAGGATTAATTAGCCTATTGAGCCGCGGCGCTGGTGGCTTTCATTCTTAAACATAAGCCTTTACATATGTGGTCTTTTCCCTTAGAACATTTTATTTCAAGAAATGTTAACATATAGCCACAACCACTATGGTTTGCTGTTTTAAACAAGAACAAGACCACTTGCATATTGGTTTCCTAGGAGGCTACTTTCACCTACACAAACTTCACTAGGGGCCAGGTCACCCAGGTCACTCAGGTCAAATGCTTGCTACTTTTATAAACTTGCTCATCATCACTTAAAGTGCAGTCCTCTCTTTCATGAGCTTCACCTTCAAAGGGTTATTACAAAATCTCAACTGTATTTTTCTTAATCCACCACCAATCCCTTTTTTCTGTAAAAGACAGTGGTATTCAAAATGTCAATGTCCTAATACACACCAGTAATCTTTTGCTATTGGTCTGACGAATATTTCTCAACAGAAACATCAATAATATGTCTTACTGCTTTACAAGTTAGTCTCAGTTGAACAGGCTTATTCAGAGGTCTGTTTGCCAGATCTTCACAACTCTGGGAGACATTTAATTTAGCTCAAAGTTAAATATGCAGCTTCCAGGGGTGGGCATTTGGTACATATCAGAAGTACCTGTTTTTTTTAAGTTTTAATAAGTCATTTATTTGTAAATCAATAAATAATATATGCACACTAAACCTAAAAATTTAGACAATCAAGTTTACATTGGTAATCCAGAAACATACAAAATGACTCCATGTGCAGAGTTGAATGTTATATGAACAGTAACTTGCATTTCTATATCTATATCTATCTATATATACACACACACACCATCTATCATCTCATTTGTACTACCAACTCTCAGAATGACTGTATAGGCCGGCGCCGCGGCTCACTAGGCTAGTCCTCTGCCTTGTGGCGCCGGCACACTGGGTTCTAGTCCCGGTCGGGGAGCCGGATTCTGTCCCGGTTGTCCCTCTTCCAGGCCAGCTCTCTGCTGTGGCCAGGGAGTGCAGTGGAGGATGGCCCAAGTGCTTGGGCCCTGCACCCCATGGGAGACCAGGAGAAGCACCTGGCTCCTGCCATCGGATCAGCGCGGTGCGCTGGCTGTATCGCGCCAGCCGTTGCGGCCATTGGAGGGTGAACCAATGGCAAAGGAAGACCTTTCTCTCCGTGTCTCTCTCTCATTGTCCACTCTGCCTGTCAAAAAAAGCAAATAAATAAAAAAATAAAATGAATAGTTCTGTTTACCAAGTTTCTGAATTCACTAGTTTCTAAAACTGATGTTAAGTAAAGGTCTGAAACCTAGGCAACTACTAGGAACAGCGTAACCCAGCCCAAGATCATTCAAAGTGTCTCAGAATTCTTTCCAACTTAGGGGAAACGAGATTCCACTAAATTCTGAATGTGAGATTGGAAAAGACCTTGTACATCTGCTTACCCAGAACAACCCCACATTTACTAGGGGGCTTAGAAAGGTTCTGTGTGTGGGTAAATGATGGCTATTTTCTCAGCTAATAGCATTATCACCAATCCTAACCACATAGTTAGTTACACTGAAAAAACTAAAGAATAAGTACATTTTCAACTTACAGAGCACCAAATATAGCTACTGACTTCTTTACCTGGAAAAAGTGTTTTAAGTTCTGGGAGTAAAAAAACTAAGGCTTGGACAGTTCAAGAGTACCCAAAAATGTAAATATTAAAATTTTTCACAAATGTTTTCTCTCCTTACACAAAAGGTACTACCTTGACATTTCAATGTCCTACTTATATATGTATTTTTTAAAAGATTAATTTATTTATTTGACAGTCAGAGTTACACAGGGAGAGAAGGAGAGGCAAAGAGAGAGAGAGAGAGAGAGAGGTCTTTCACCCACTGGTTCACTCCCCAAAGAGCTGCCACAGCCAGAGCTGTGCTGATCCGAAGCCAGGAGCCAGGTGCTTCTTCTGAGTCTCCCATGTGGATGCAGGGGCCATCTTCTACTGCTTTCCCAGGCCATAGCAGAGAACTGGATCAGAAGTAGAGCAGCCCGGACTCGAACCAGCACCCATATGGGATGCTGGCACTGTAGGTGGTGGCTTTACCCACTACACCACAGCACCGGCCCCTTATATATGTATTTTTAAAATCAGATACTGCTCATTTACATTTAGGAGAAAGTGTCAACTATTTAAAGTCAAGAGTAAAGGTAAAGGATGAGCTATAGTCACTTATCCAACATAAATCACATTAAAACCCAAATATAAAATAGAACAAAGCGAAATTTTCCTTGGAAAGTAAAGTAAATATTCACTTTCCCCCCTCCCAAATTTAAATACAACTGTAAAGGGGAAATCTGGCCGGTGCTGTGGCTCACTAGGCTAATCTTTCACCTGCGGCGCCGGTACCCCAGGTTCTAGTCCCAATTAGGGCGCCGGATTCTGTCCCAGTTGCTCCTCTTCCAGTCCAGCTCTCTGCTGTGGCCTGGGAAGGCAGTGGAGGATGGCCCAAGTGCTTGGGCCCTGCACCCGCATGGGAGACCAGGAGGAAGCACCTGGCTCCTGGCTCCAGATCGGCACAGCGTGCCAGCAGTAGTGGCCATTTGGGAGGGTGAACCAACGGAAGGAAGACCTTTCTCTCTGTCTAACTCTGCCTGTAAAAAAAAAAAAAAAAAAAAAAAGCCACTGTAAAGGGGAAATCCATGTGGACTGAGACAATGCCTCACTTTGATATATGTAAATAAAAATAGATCCCATTTTGTCTAAATTTTTAGGGCTTTATAGTTTGAAGTAATTCACCTCTATGGACGGGTGAACCAGTTGAGATAAGTTAACACAATCATTTGAATTGGTTGTCTACATACTGGGCAGTGCTATTCCTTTTCTTTAGTTTTTTGGCACATGTGAAGCATGGCATCAGGTATCCTGTTTTGCCAAGACCAATGAATACTTTTAGGTTGACCTTGGCAAATCACACAAGGCTCAATGGCATTAAGGGGAAAATTAGATTCCATACTTTCTTCTTTGTCTTGTGTTTCTTTCCTCTCAAACTCTTTGCCTTCTTCTTGGCTGATATAAATAATGCTATTAGAAGATGATCGCTGAATTAAAAAAAGGAAGCTGAATGGCTAAGAAAAGTCCCTCACTGTTTTGTGATTGAGAGGCTTGTATGCTTTCATCATTTTCCTCAACACACACCTCTCTGGAATCACCTGCTGTAGTTTTTTACAATCAAGCACATCAAAGCCACCTTCTACGTGTGTTGAGTTTTCTAGTTTGCTTTTCTCAGGGACACCCCCTTTACTTTTCCCCTCATCTTCAGGAAGCCAAGTCTCACGAAAGGCCAACATCTGTGGCAATGTGGTGGCAAGGGAGGATTCATTTCATTGCTCACAGTATTCTTCCAATAGTCAGCTAAGGAAATGTCAAGATCTACTTCGAATGAATGTGTATCTCTCCCCTGCCTGATACCCAGTAACTCAATATAGCTCATCATCTGCTTCTGAGAGTTCTTGTTCTTCTTCACTAAGGCTATAATGTTATTTTTTTTAAGATTTATTTTATTCATTTGAAAGAGTTACAGATAGAGGAAGAGCCAGAGAGAGAAGTCTTCCACTCCACCAGTTCACTCCCCAAATGATTTGCAACGGCCAGAGCTGAACTGATCCAAAGCCAGAAGCAAGGAGCTTCTTCCAGGTCTCCCACGTGGGCGCAGGAGCCCAAGCACTTGGGCCATCCTCCACTGCTCCCCCAGGCCATAGCAGAGAGCTGGATTGGAAGAGGAGCAGACGGAACTCAAACCGGTGCCCATATGGGATGCCAGCACTGCAGGCTGGGGTTTTAACCTGCTGCGCCACAGCGCCAGCCCCGAATATAATGCTCTGAATTTAGAGATTCAACTTCAAATTCTACACTACACTGACCTGAGAGTGAATCTTGAGCCACTCACCTGCATGTTCACTTACACCATCATCATGACCCAGATTTGTTGGTGTCTGTCAATTCACTGCTACTGCTTCTCTCACAACCTGTCTCCCTTGTTACACACGGAGCCAGGCTTTCATCCAACAAAGGGGAAACACTATCAGATTTGTGGTGCTTTCTTTGTCACTCACCAGATAATTCACCTGAATTTTCTTCTGTCTCACTAACTGTTCTCCTTCCAGATGAGGTAGACAGTCTAGAAATCAAACTTGAAGATGAGGTTTTTCTTCCTGCAGCTCCTGAACAGGGTCTTTCTGATCACTCCCACGTTCAAGGTGACTCCTGTTCTCGCTCACAAATGGCCCTGAATCTTAAGGTTCCCGCTGATTGACTACTACCAAGTTTCCGTAGCTCACTGTATACATTTTCCTGTGCTCTTTCACAGAGAAGTTTGGCACTCTAAACAAATCTCCAAAATCATTTGAACAATATACAATATGTTGTTGCTTCTCATCACACATTCGTTTAGTCATAATGTACTGGCCAACATAAAATACAACCTCTTTTGTGGTGTAAGTGTCTTTGTGCACCAACAGGCTTCAACAACTTCAAAAGCAACGGCTTTGGTCTAACCAGGCTCTCTTGTTCCAACGCTGGGATCTGAGATGCGGCAGCACCATCAGCAGACAGACATGTTGGTACTGCACATCTGCTGTGCTGGGGCTTGCGCACCTGTAAAGGGGCACGTGGATGCCCGACGCCCTGGGCCTCAGCGACCATTTCCAAAGCACGGAATCCCGAGAGGAGGGAGGCTCCAGGCGGCAAAAGCGGCAGGATCTCGGCCATGGGATCAGGGTTTCCTTCCAGTAACACAGGGACTACACAAGCCTCAAAGGAGCCAGGCCCAGTGAGTTTCCAGGTTCTCGGCCCCTCCCGCCTGAGGGGAGCCCGCCAGTACCTGGGTGCTATACCTGGCTCTGGCTCCTGACTCCAACTTCCTGCTAAGGTGCACCTTGGGAGGCAGCAGTGATGGTTCAGGGGCTCCTGGGTTCCATCCAGCCTAGTCTCATCCCTTCCAGGAATTTGGGGAGTAAACCAGTAGATGGGAGCTCTCTCTTATCTCTCTCTGCCTCTCAAATACATTTAAAAAACAATTTTAAAATATGCAGCTGTCAATCACTTTTCAATTATTTTCCCTTGAATTTACGCGAGCATTTTTATTTCCTAAGTAAATGAAAATGTTGAAATATATGTATAGATAATATATAGAACAAATACAGATATGGTACATTGCATTAAAAATGTCTTTTTGCGAATGTAATTGTGCTGCAACTCTGATTTCCAACCTGTAATTTAATACTTTATTACAAAATTTTGACATATCTATTTTAGAGACAGGAGAGCAAGAGAACATTTACTTGTTCACTCCTCAAATGCCTGCTATAGCCGAGGCTGTGGCTGGGACTGGGCCTAGTGGAAGTTGGAAGCCAAGAACTACTATTCAGGCAGAATATTACTCTGATGTGGGATGCGGATGTCTTAACTGCCAGACTAAATGTCTATCTCTAAGTCAAGAATTGCTGTAAAAAGTCACAGAACAGTAGAGAGAACAAACCACAATAAAAAAACCTAAAACTTTTAAACTTTAAAACTTTAGGGGGCCGGCGCTGTGGCACAGCTAGTTCGCCCTACCCTGAATCACTGGCATCCCATAAGGGCGCCGGTTCTAGTCCTGGCTGCTCCACTCCCGATACAGCTCTCTGGTATGGCCTGGGAAAGCAGCAGCAGATGGCCCAAGTCCTTGGGCCCCTGCACCTGTGTGGGAGACCAGGAAGAAGCTCCTGGCTCCTGGCTTCGGATCAGTGCAGCTCCGGCCGTTTCGGCCATCTGGGGAGTGAATCATCGGATGGAAGACCTCTCTCTTTCTCTCTCTGCCTCTGCCTCTCCTCTCTCTGTGTAACTGACTTTCAAATAAATAAATCTTTAAAAAAAATTAAAAAAATAAACTTTAAAACTTTAAATATGCTTAGCAAGTTCAATATATTCATTCTAAGAGAAGACTAAGGATTTTGGTTGTACAGCTACAGAATTTTACAAAGAAAATAAAAAGTCCCAAATCCTTAATTTTATGTTTTAAGAAATGTTATTTATTTATTTGAAAGTCAGAGTTACAGAGAGGCAGAGGGAGAGATCTTCCATCTATGGGTTCACTCCCCAAACGGCCACAATGGCCAGGGCTGGGCCAAGCCAAAGCCAGGAGCTTCATCTGGGTCTCCCATATGGGTAGCAGGGGCCCAAGCACTTGGAGCACCATCTGCTGCTTTCCCAGGCACAATAGCAGGGAGCTGGATGGGAATCGCAGCCACCAACATCGCAGAAGGTAGTTTAACCCACTATGCCAAGATGCTGGTTCCTCCAATTCCTTAATTTTAAAACTACAAAAACTTTCATAAAATTTGCCATATTTTAAAAATCCGCAGAAAGTATACCTTTCCAAATTCCTTTGTAAATGTGTGAAGTCAGCTTTTTACAATGCCTGAGAGAAGGGCAGGCGCTGTGGCTCACTTGGCTAATCCTCTGCCTGCAGTGCCGGCACCCCAAATGGGCACCGGGTTCTAGTCCCGGATGCTCTTCTTCCTGTCCAGCTCTCTGCTATGGCCCGGGAAGGCAGTGGAGGATGGCTCAAGTTCTTGGACCCCTGCATCCATATGGGAGACCAGGAGGAAGCATCTGGCTCCTTGCTTTGGACCAGCACAGCACCGGCTGTGGTGGCCATTTGGGGAACCAGCGGAAGGAAGACCTTTCTGTCTCTCTCCAAAAAAAAAAAAAAAGCTTGAGAGGAGCAATTTAGCTTACAGTTTTATAATATGTTTATTTAGCTTTGGGGTACGGATGCCAAGACGGGGTGGCCTCATTAGTGTTCCATCTGGTGGAAGCTGACAATGGCAAAACACACGTGGAGGAACAACACACTTCCCCGATACCATAATTAGATCAAGTCACCAGCCTTAATCCATTAATCATTAACATGAAGGCTTTGAGGCTTAAACATTTGCATGAAGAGGGCCAGCGTGTGCACAGCGGGTTAAGCCACCAATGGCAGTGCCAGCATCCCATATGGGAGAGCTGGTTCAATTCCGAGCTGCTCTGCTTCCAATCCAGCTCCATGCTAATATAGGAGGGAAAGCAGTGGAAGAAGGTTCAAGTACTTGGGCCCTTGCTACCCACACGGGAGACTAGAATGGAGTTCCTCATTCCTGGCTTCAGCCTGGACCAGACCTGGATGTTGTAGACATTTGGGTAGTAAACCAACAGATGGAAGATCTCTCTGTATCTCCCCCTCCATCACTCTAATTAACTAAGAAGTCTGCATAGGTTTGGGAAGCCAAATCCCATTCAAATCTTAACTGTAAGTTACTCAATTAATTGCTAATATTATTTTTCATGCACTAATAGGTTACATTTTTCTTTTTGCTTTAGTTATTGAAGCAGAAACTAAGTTCTTCTTTGAAATATGCCAGATTCTATGTTAGTTTTCACATTTACAAACATTAACAATTAATATAGTTTAGGCATAGTGAATACTGATCTTTTGTGGATAAAACAAATTGGTAAATCTAACCATAAAGCAAATGCATAGAGTTGGTGCAGAAGTACTAGTAATTTTTTTAACCCAATCTAGGGGAGTTGAATAAGGAAAGTAACTAGAAATGTTGACTACTGAGCTGTTTAAATACAGAAAAAGCATGGGATTTGTGTAAATATGTGTATTTTAGTACAACTGAAGTGCTATGCAGAAATCGGGAGACAAGGCATGATCAATAGGTGGAGCCAGACTGTTAAGTCTTTTAAGGAGATTAGTACTATTTTAAAGGCAAATAGGCATAAGATACATGAAATAAAAATTGAGTATACAAAGAAATGACAAACGTCTGAGGTGACAGGCCAATACCCTGAGTTGATCAATATACACTGTATATAGGTATTGAAAAGTCATGCTGTACAACATAGATATGTAGAAATACTATGTGTCAATTAATTATCAGCCTTAGTTTTTAAACAATGACAACTGTCAGAAGTGTGAATGGGCGAGTACAGGGTACAAAAACTACAGATGGGGCTCTTATAAGCAGCTCTAGAAGAGATACAAAAGGACTTAACGTAGTTTCAGAGAAAATGATAAAGGAAACACGCATTTGGGAGGGATGGGTGGCCCAGAAAGCAGTCTAGTATAGTAGTGTTAAGTACACAACTTGGAGCTAGACATTCTCCCACTGTTCAAACCTAGAAAGTAAGCTAACCTAAACGGTAACCATAAAATGAAGTGAATTGTAGCATTCCTCATAGGTTTACTTTGAGGGAGCTAACTGATAATGCTCCAGAAACATTTAGCACAATGCCTGGTGTGAAATCATAGTTAACTAATTAAGGAGAGATTGGCTGCCCTTAGTTTAGGCAAGAAGTTCTCAGAGTATGGTCTTCAAACTAGTGGCAGCAGCAGCCTCATCTGGGGACTTAGAAATACAAATTTTCAGTCCCCTCAAAGGGCTACAGTCAGAAACTCTGGGGAAGGGCCCAACAATCTTTATTTTTAACAAGTGCTCCTATAATTCTGTCATGTTCTATAGTGTGAGAACAGTTACACACTTATAATCTCTAGTCTGAACTCTTAAAATCCTCTTAGGATGTCCTTCCTAATGGTTTCCTCCCTTGAATTTATCAGACTTTCTTAAATAACGCGCCAATGCCAGTCACAGATAGACCAGTATATGAATAACATTCTAAGTTTTGTGAAATGTCAGACCTCAATTCCCAAATGTAAAAAGGGAACATTAAACATGACAGAAACTGTCGACAAGAATATCCATCATCTAGCTGATGATCCATACTTGATGGTTAGTATATCTACTATTCCATTTGGTTACCATAATGTAAAAATACAACTACTACCAAATTAAGTCATTTGATTAAAGCTATCCAGCTTGATACAAGAGCCAAGATTAGAACACAAATCTCCCCACTCTGAACCCTGGTTATTTTCATTGTATCAAGATACTTCTAAATCAAGATCTAAAAAAAAAGAAAAGAAAGAAAAAACACATTCCAGCGTTGTCAATTTAATGTACTACTTCTGAAAACAAACAAACAAACAAACAGTCTTTAGAAATGGGTACTTGAAGCTACATGGAAATTTTTTTAAAGGCAGCTTTTAATGGAATTAAATAACAAAATAAATGTATTTACTTGTTATCTGAACTTGCCTAGACTAAGTACAGAAACAGGAAAAAAAGCAATTGCTTTATTTTTTAAGCTTTATTTTATCACTCTTATCAAACACATCAGAAAGCATATCAACAGTGCATCTTAGGATAAGTCAGTTTACAACAAAACTGAACAAGGCAATTGTGTTTACAGAAAAGGTTTTCAGCAAAAAAGTATGCAATACAATCAATTGAAACGCAGTGTTCATACTTTGTAGGTATATAGGAAAAGTGGAAAATAAAAGTCCTTTGCTACTCAGCAAGAAAAAAAAATAGAGTAAAAGACTTGAATGGAAACCAGAAATTGGGGATTTGAGAAAAGTACTCAGTACTGACACATATCTACATTTATAGTCCCACTTAGTTATTAAAAATAAAACAAAACAAAACCCTCACAAATAGTAAGACATCACAGAGAACCATAGTGCCAAGAAATGCCAAGACCAATATGCAATTGAAACTGGTAGAAATGTTATAAACAATTATTCACTATGTGTTGTAATATTCTTGTAATTCTGAGGTGAAGGTAAACCAACAGGAGAGAATACTCCTTTAAACTGGCTTTGGTTTAAGTGATCTTTCACATTTGTTTCTAGTCACACCTTTTTAGCAAAAACATAGCAATTACATGCTACAGGGAAAATAGTAATCAATTTAATATTCACAACCAATCACTGCAGTGCTGACATAAGAGGCCATAAACTGTTAAAGTTTATTGATTCTAACTGGATCCCTAAGCATGATTAAAAGATAGCAATGATGAAGCCCTATTTGGAAAAAAAAAATCCCTTCTACTCCAGATTCAAAACTATTAAAAAGGATATAAAGGAATGTTACACTATTTAAGATTTTTCAAAAACAATTACGAATGCAAGAGTAAATCCTGTTGGAAGATATGATAGCTTTACAGTCTGCAAAGTCAATTATCCATAAGTGCAGCTTAACTTTTCTATTACAATAAATAAACACTACTTAGTTCCGTAAGGTGCTGTAAATTCGCAGCTAGTGCACACTAATGCCACTCACTGTACCCAAAGTGCAAAGGGAAATACAGAGATGTCTCATCTCCACTTCCTTTTTGATCCTTGATTTCATGAACAGTGATGAACACCAAATACACAAAAGCTGAAAATTCAAATTTTTATTTGAAAAAATAAGGCTGAAGTGAACATGGATATTTAATCTGGTTTCATAAACTCTTAATAATTATTTTCTGGGGAACCAATAATGAGGAATGTACAGAAAAGTCAATATTTCTATGTTACCAGTACCAATCCTGGATTTTAAGAAGTAAATATAATTTTTAGACCATTAACTATATAAAGATTACTAATATCAGTAAGGGAGAGGTTTCCTTCCACTCATCTCTAATTTTTATATCACTTATCTTTCTCCTCCTTACTAAGACCTGGCAGTCTTCTGACAATCCTCGCTAACAATTCAGCCATTGCTAATTCATTAACTACAGAGATTCTGTGTCCATGCTGCAGGATTTCAGAATACCTCACCACATTTGATGTTACACACTACACATTCACTGTCCTGATATCATGATTATCACGAAGGGGAGGCAATCTAGAAGAGGAGGGCAATTCCAACGTGGGATTAAAAAAAGGACTACAAATAATCCTCATGGACAATCAAGAGCACAAGGTAGTGAGTAGCTCTGATTTCTACATAGGAGTTTCTCAAAAAGAAACAAAAAAAAAAAAAAAAAAAAAAAAAAAAGAAAAGAAAAATTCCAGGTTTCCCCCCCCGTAGAATGTGACTTATTTTCATTATACAAAGTAGTATAATAAAATAAGCTCCACTCTGCGCAACAACGATTTACGGTCACATAAGGCAAGTTAAGATAGAATGTTTTTCTGTGCCCTTAAAGCAATACACTATGACCAGATGTCATGGAACCTACATGGCCTTCAAAAAAGCCATCCATTTTCTCTGGCTATTGTGGCAACATCCCAATTTGAAGGGAAATAATACTTAGGCAATCACTCATTAAGTTTCCCATGAATTTTGGCATTTATGGTGCCGCAAACACTACTGCCATGAGTATGACAACTCTGAAAAGCACAAATAAAGCAAACTGAAAACAAGTCTGCATAAGCAGCACAAGGAAGAATGAAAAGTGCTGACCTATAGGAAAATGAATAAAAACCTTGTATGAGGAGAACAAAGGTTGTGTAAACTATATACCTTATATCTTGAATTAAGGACACATTAATGACCCTCTATAAAATATAGTTTCCTAAATGCTCTCTGTGGTTTATAGATTTCTTTTACAGCCCATTTCTCCTATAAAATTATAGCAAAAATAGTTAAAATTATTTACCATCATCTTAAATATCCATAGTACTTGTCAATTGCATGCCACTGGATGAATCTACTGGTCATTATACAATTTAAAAAAGTGAAAAACATTTGGGGGAGGTGGCTAGGATATCTAACATGTTATATTTTATGGCATCAGGAAGAGAAGAAGCTAACCTAAAACAAAGAAAAAACTTTTAAAATTTGGAGTATTCCAAACACTAAAATGTCCATGTTTTCTAAGACTAAGAATGTAATTTATTGAAATATACCACAAGAGGTTCAGATGAGTGCCCCATGATGGGAACTCAGTATTTCATCATCATTGAGAAGGGTTGTAAGTAACAGTAACTTGAAAGACTACTATCTCAAAATAAAGGTGATTTGTTGAGCACCTTAAGAAATGAGAATTCTTTTGACCTTTTATGACCAGGGACTTGGTAAGAATGTTTTAAGTTATTCTAGAGAGCTACAACTAGAGTAATCAGATTTGAAAAAGGAACCCAACATTAAAAATAGAACTAGATCCAAGGAAGAATTAAATTCTGCCAGGTAATTCTGGCTTCTCCATCATATATAATGTGGGAACAAAATCAAATTTGAATAGTTTCATGTGAACAAAAATGGCAAATCAAGGACATTTGGGACTTTACTATATGACTCCAAATTACCCCAAGAAAAAGGTAGAGGGTGTAATTAATTATCACCATCTGAGAATCTTTCATCCAAACAAGTTTCAACAGTTTCCAGCAAACACAAGGCACTTGCTTAAATCTCTAACTACCTCCATATCCACTTTAATCCAGACCAAAAGTCAAGATGTGATTCCATCTGTATCATAATCTGAATGAAGCCATCTAGCATGTACCCTTGCTTAAGAGTCCAGGTAAAACATGTGGTTACTACTGGTTGTCTCACTTCTTCACCCATTAACATTTATTCACTATCAGTTTCTACGGTGCTGATTTTCACTAACTTATAAAAAATAAAATGCCATGCTGCCAAGTATAACTGATAGAAATTATGTAAGATAAGTCTAATTTAATAAAGTTGGAAAATAAAACCTAAGAAAGTGATGCCAAAATGATAGTCACTTGCTTTTGATAAATGAACTTAAAAGAGCCATAAAAGAACATCTGATGAGTTATTCCAGAAAACTAACTGATGCCATTACCAGGCTAAAAGTCCAGTATAATAAAATAAAACACAAGCCTTACACTCATAGTTCCTACAACTTTCCCTACCTACATGGCAGCCATATTTCTGGAGGGTTAATTTAACATATCTCAGCACTCTCTAGCAGCTAGATTACCAAAATGAAGGCAATACTTCTCTGGATCATAGTAGAGAAAGATCAGAGAAACTGTTTTTGTTCTAAAAGCAACCATAATTTTGGCTCAAGGTATAGCAGAAAAGGAATTTCTCTAAAGAGAGCTGCTATAATGATGGCCACAAAATAAGGAAGACATCCAGTGGTATTAAAGGCAGATCTCTTATTGCAAGAGGATAAATTATTTTTAATTCCTCTAAAATCCAGCCAGGACTTACTTTTAGCTAGTGCTATCTCTTACTGAGGCATCAAACTCTACTTGCTACTCTCCTCTCGTTTTGATAATAGCTAGCTAGCCACCTTTCCCAAATGTATTTTTAAAGGATTAAAGATTTTCTGTAGAATAATCAATTTACCTGACTTTTCTGGGGGCAAAATATGCTGCAGCAACACCATGAAACAATGAAGAATAAAGTGGGAAGGGGAGAGAAGGAAGCACATGTATCTATTTGAGGAATGAAAAACTACCTGAGATAAAATGTTCCTAAAAGAGAAGAGCTTAAGTGATATGAATTCTCACATCTTTATCATGTTTCTCATCATGTTTCTCAATTGCAAAATTTCTAAGTTTTCAGTAACTTAAGGGAATCAAAATCCCCACAAACATATTTCATCCCCAAAGAATCACTTCATCTTCTGGTAACATTTAGTTCAAGTTTAAGAGACATTAAGATTAAACTTCTGAAGATATCAGAGAAGGAAAGAAAATCTACAAGTGTCATCTTTGGTAAAATGGGATAAGAGCTATAAAAGGACAATTTAAGTGATAGGAGGCATCTTTTTTTAACACTGAGGGTTTAATATAAAATATTGAATTCAATGCATGATTACTTGGGCACATCAGCTATTCCCTCAGTTCCCTAAAACTCTAGTTAGCATCTTCTGTAATAAAATTTGATTAACACTACACATACGTATAAATACATCTGCAATAAGATGATGAAAGAATGCTGTTAAGTTCAGCATCAATGCTAGCAGCATACTACACAACTAAGCTCTGAAGCCTGGCCTGACTGCAGTTTTTTTGCAATGATTTCTCTTTTGGGAGGAGAGGGAATAAGAAATGGGGGGAAAGGTAAATATGCTAACTTAGAATACTTGCCCTTAAAAAGAATTCATTTGTATTCTGTGTTCATCAGTATGCAAGTAAGGACCTGGTGTTTTTCATCACCACAGAAGCTGTTACCCATACAAACATTTATCTTTTAGGACAGTCTAGGTCTTCACATTACTGGTTCTACACTCTTGAATTCTGACTTGAAAACAAATCAGGAAGTTTGAAATCGAACTCAGAAAGCTCCAAAATAAATAACAGTTCTTCCTTCTAAGGGCACATATTGAAGACCGTGCTACAAGACCCTTTGGTAATTCATAAATCAGCCTCATTATTCCAAATTTGGCTTTATAATAAATATTAAAGGAGACTCCTGAATAATTGGATAACTATAAATAACTAAAAGGATAAATAGTGATTGTTTGATTAGAGTAGAATCTTCCTTCTCTAAGATGTAAATTCTGATTGGGCTCTTGGTAACTTGCATGACACATACAAGGAACGATTATATGAGGAGGCTTTCAGCAGGGAAAGATATAAAGGATTTTTTCCTTAGGAAAAAAATTAATAATAAATAGAAATATCATTCAGGCAATGAAACAGGAAAAAAATTCATAACCTGTATACAACTTGTCTTTTTCTTGTATAATCAGTGCTTTATAAAGTTTTCCTAATTTTTATATCTTTAAAGACAATCTACCATAAAGTAACAGGAATCCATAATTGTAATTCTTAAAACCATGTAATCAATCTGTGTCCATGAACTCATGACTCATTAGATTGCTATGAATCCTTTTAAAAATTCTTTTAGTTTTTCTTCCTTTCTACTTCCACTTTATTCTAAATACTTGTCTTAATTTCCTTGTAGTCAAAAGCCAGAATACCTGGGATATAGTTCCCTTAGCTTTTCTTCAGCTTAGGATAGAGGCAGAAAATGAGAAAGGGGATGAGAAAGGGGAAAGAAAAGGCGTGGAAATGGATGAGAGCCGGAGACAGAAAAAAAAAAAAAAAAAAAAAAGAATCCTGACTATCCCCCTTATTTGTTTCTTTTTCTCCTCACGGTGCATCTAATTTTTTTTTTTCTTTTGAATCCACCTTAAATAACTATCATAGTAAGTTGAAACACATTTTGGGAAATCTTTTAATTGTCACAGGAGATTCAAGACAACAAAGATGAGCCAATCCAGAGTCTAAAGTCTAAAGTAGATTGAAGAATGGGGTGATTCATACGTAGCAAAAATTTTGCTCCAATCACCTTTAAGAGTTTCAATGTAACCCCAGTCTAGACTCCAATTTGTTCTGTGCCTCTCAGGAATGAACTGTTTTGTCATGTACATATTCTATCAGACCAATTCTCAAAAAACATACACCCTAAATTTTACAGATGTGAAACAGGTGGGGAAAAGATGGGTATGGACCACACTAACTCACCAGATTCACACTATAAAGTACACTGACTCAAATTTTCTTCAACTTTCACACCTGCACACTCACTCAAGCATACATACTGGACATAAAAATTGTGCAAGATCAAGCATCAGCTTTCTATTTTAAAAGCCTTAATAATAATAATAAAAAAAGTAGATAGGCTCACTGCAGTTTCTTTAAAGGAATATTCAGTACTACAGTACTCCTTTAAAAAAATTCACAACTCAGTGTTAAGAACACAGTAGGTAACTGTTGCTTGACAATTACTTAACGTTACTGAGAGCATCCAGTGCCAGCTACATATATAACTATAAGAACCACCTGACAACAAAAGTAATAATCTGTAAATGATGTCACCAGCCCTAACAAATTTGTTAATACTCACTACAACATATTATTCATCCTTGTTTCATGACCACAAAAATAATTAATTTTAAGGTTACATACTGAAGAGCAGCACCTTGCCCTACTGCACAAAAAAAAAAAAAAAAAAGAAAGAAAGAAAAGAAAAGTTGCCCACACGGATGCTCTAAACCCCTCAATGTATAGCTGAAGGTCTTGTCCTACTCAGTGCCAAATGTTTGCAATGCAGTCACTGCTTGGACAATGGCTGCACATTCATAGGATTAAATAAATGTACAAAGTTCCTCCTTAAAACAGTAAAGAGGTACTACTGCATTCAGCTGTGGAGTAGAATAACCCAGGAAATGGAAGAGGAGAAACAGGAAATAGTCCTTAGGTTAGGATTAAAGCAAGGTTTGATACAGATATCCCCTCTTGTAGGCACTCAGTGGGTAGAATGTAGCCACGACAAACTTCCCATCAAACATCCTTCCAGTCAGTAATTTCTGAGCAGCTTTGGAATCACCAGCATTGGCATACTCGACAAAGACCTGAAAGGGGAAGAGAAAACAAAGTAATTTCATTTCCACCAAGACTGTGTTAGTTCAATGATTCACAAACTTGTGTGTACATATGACCACTTGGGTATCTTAAATTGCAGATGTTTTAAAGTATGCCCCTAACAAACAGTCAGTGCTGCTAGACCATCAGACTTTAGACCAGGATGGTTTAGAATACTTACTGAAAACTCAGTCCAATTCTGAAAAACCCATCAAGACAAGTTGTGGGGCAAACATTAAGTCCAGCGCTTCAGTGCTTATGACGTCACTTGGGACACCCATATCCCATATCGGAGTGCTTGGGTTTGAATACTAACTCCACTTTTGATTCTAGCTTCCTGCTAACGCATACCCTGCAAGGTAGCAGATGATGCTTGAGTCCCTGCCACTCACTTCAGCCTGGCCTGGCCCAGCTGCTACAGCGTCTGGCGAATGAACCAGCACATGGAAGATAAATAAAATTAAAAAATTTTTAAAGGCAGGTTGGGTAGAAAACACATAACCTTTTGCCAAGTTCAAATAGGAGTGATCAACAGTACTTGACATTTTCCAAAGGTAGGGCTGAAGAGTTCAGATAGCAACTGCATTTCAAAAGTTCTCAAAAATAAAATGCACTTTTAAAAGCGGAAGAAGGAAAAAATACTGGTCAAGAGTAATGGGGGGGTGGGGGGAGAGGTTGAGTGTAAAGCCACCTCCTGCAATACCGCATCCCATATGGGCACCAGTTCAAGTCCCAGCTGCTCCACTTCCAATCCAGCTCTCGGCTATGGCCTGGGAAAGCAGTAGTAGATGAGCCAAGTTCTTCGGTCCCTGCACCCATGTGGGAGACTTGGAAGAAGCTCCTGGCTCCAGGCTTTGGATCAGCCCAGGTCTGGCTGTTGTGGCCATCTGGGGAGTGAACCAGCAGATGGAAACTCTGCCTCTGCCTCTCTGAAACTCTGCCTTTCAAATAAATCGATAAATCTTTTCAAAAGAGCCACCAAGAATTATATTAAAAGATCTATAGAACATATAACCATAACTGTAGTAAAAAGCTTAAAACTGGGTACTATCCTCTTCCAGAGCATCTGAATTCCTACTGAGGCAGAGAAAGGATATAACACAATTTCTAAGTTCTTTTTGCTAACCAAGAGTTACAGGGAGGTGAGATGATTTGAAAGGACTTATCCTCAATTATGCTTGAAAATTGGAGAATGAGACCAAGAACTGCCTTTGCCTTCCCAGATGTAGGTCTATTCATTCTGTCAAAAAGGGGTTTGAGCACACTAGGACACTGAGAGGCTTTCAAAGGGAATAGATTACTTTAAGGAAATCAGTTTCCAGATCTTCCAACTCCCATTTGGTCCTATTCTTAAAACTGATCTCCTTACGTTCAGGGAGGTTACTCTTTTACAGTTTCCCCGCTCAGAGTAGCCTTTCTCTCAATGAACAAAATGAAGTAATTTCTATAGGGTCTAAAAACTTTCAGGACACAAAAGCAGGCAGTTCCTCAAACATAGACTATTTTTTATGGAATCCTTTACTGATAAACAAGGTTCCATCCCTTGCCTGTGACTGGTCACTGTCTAGACTTATGCAAATATTTCTGTTAAGCATGACAGATATTAATCTAGGATATTCTGGCCTGTGATGGGATTTTTTATATTAACATATAAGGACATATAAAAAACTTTGTGAAAAGTGGTAATTTTTTCATTCAATTTTTGTTTATAACCACTGTTTATAAGCCCACTTATATAGGGTCTTTTTGCCTTGTACTTGTTAAATTTCACGTTTAGTGAAACATTAAGCCTTTTTACTGAAATTCAAATTTAAAAGATGTTATCTCAAGAACTGAAAAAGAAAGGGAAAGGGAGGGAATATCATTCTTAAAAGTCAGCCGGCGCACCGCGGCGGCCATTGGAGGGTGAACCAACGGCAAAGGAAGACCTTTCTCTCTGTCTCTCTCTCTCACTGTCCACTCTGCCTGTCAAAAAATAAAAAGTCAGCCGGCGCCGTGGCTCAATAGGCTAATCCTCCGCCTAGCGGCGCCAGCACACCGGGTTCTAGTCCCGGTTGGGGAGCCGGATTCTGTCCCGGTTGCCCCTCTTCCAGGCCGGCTCTCTGCTGTGGCCAGGGAGTGCAGTGGAGGATGGCCCAAGTCTTTGGGCCTTGCACCCGCATGGGAGACCAGGAAAAGCACCTGGCTCCTGGCTCCTGCCATCAGATCAGCGCGATGCACCCGCCACAGCGCGCTGGCCGCGGTGGCCATTGGAGAGTGAACCAACGGCAAAGGAAGACCTTTCTCTCTGTCTCTCTCTCTCACTGTCCACTCTGCCTGTCAAAAAAAAAAAGGTCTATCTATGTGCTCACTTCAGCAACACATATACTAAAACTGGAACAAAAAGTGCATCTGTGAATTATATTGACTGGTAAAACTAAAATTAATTTAAAAGTAATATACACTTTTGCATTAAATACAAAAGGAAGTTAGAATATGATGTTCAGGGGCTGGTGCTGTGGCATAGTGGGTAAAGCCACTGCCTGCAGTGTCGGCATCCCATATAGACACTGGCTGCTCCTCTTCCGATCCAGCTCTCTGCTATGGCTTGGGAAAGCAGTTAAAGATGGCCCAAGTGCTTGGGCCCCTGCACCCATGTGGGAGACCCAGAGGAAGCTCCTGGCTCCTGATCGGCGCAGCTCCTGATCGGCGCAGCTCCAGCCATTGACGCCATTTGGAGGGTGAACCAGTGGAAGGAAGACCTTTCTCTCTGTCTCTCCGTCTGTAACTCTCCCTCTCAAATAAATTAAAAAAAAAAAAAAAAACCTTTTTTGTAAAAAAAAAAAAAGGAGTATGATGCGCAATAAGAATAATGAATCTATTTCTGATTTTTTTTACCTCATGCTTACCTTCTCCCAAACCTATGCACAAAAGCTCAATAAATAATCAGATATGAATTAATGGAAGGAATACCACGCTATCACATGCCACACTTCACAGATAACCTGCAATTTTACACATTACCACATTTCATACTACATAAGAGAACATCTTATCTTTATCATTTATTATGAAAGTAAATAATTAGACCAGAAGGATTTATTCCATTTCAAGTTATTTACATTTTTTAATTGTATAAGATGCATTCACTATTTTTTGTGGTTTTTAAAATATTCCTTTAAAAAGTCATGTTTATTTGAACTGAAAAATGTAAAGCCTAGGTATGCCACCTAAGTAATATACATTTTCAGTGGGCTAAATAAATCTGTAATTCTAAGAGTCTGTCAAAAGTTGCTTTCAGTCTCCTGTAAACGTCGGTGAAAGTTTCTCAACAGCACATTTCCGCTCATTGATAGACTTTTTTTCACATCAACTAATAGCTAGATAATTCTCTCTCCAAAAGTACTGTTTATCCTGTGTTTTACCTTCTATTTCATTTTGACCACTGAGGTTAACAGCGAGTCAGATCAGGAAAGTCCTTGATTCAAAATCTTCTAATACGCTTCTCTTAAAACTCAAAGTCAACGTTATCTCAATGCCCTACAAGGCCCTCACTCTACCTATCTTCCCTGCCACCTCCTAACCTCTCTTTGAGCTCATCTCCTACCCTTCTTCCCTTTCTCACTCTGCTACGGCCACACTTGCCACCTCAAATCTGCCAGGCATACTACTCAGGGCCTTGACATCTGCTGTTCCTTTTGTTTAGAATTTTCATTCTTACTTTAGATGCTCATAAATATTGGTTAAATGACTAAATAGCAAAGAAACATTTACTATGCTTCTGGTATCAGATGAAGGAAATGCTTCAGAACAAGATTGGCAATAACTTTTCACTAAGACAAGAATTAAATTTCTCTCATGTTTTTTTTTTTTTTTTCAGCTGTCAAGAATTTTCACAGTTCTAAACTATTAAAATAAAATAATAATCTATAGCCAGAGGGAATTTCACTCCCCAGGGAATATTTGGCAGTGTGTAAAGACATACTTGGTTGTCATAACTGGGTGTATGGTGAGCCATCTAGTGAGTAGAGGCTAGAGATGCTACCAACCATCCCAAAAACACACAGGACAGCTCCTACAACAAAGAAGTTTCAGGCTCAGATGTCAACAGTGTTGAGACTGAGAAACTCTGAGATGAAAATAATATTCTTTTTCTGAGAGGGAAAAATATTACAAATAAAGATTACCTTATTTTTTTGTCATTTAATTTAGAATTGTTGAGTAGCAAAAGAAAATGCTATGATCATTATCCTAGCCCATCCATTCCATAGTCACAGACAATAGAACTCGAGTTCTAGGATTCTCAATCTAGCATCCCTTCCTTCTTTAAATATCATTAACAGTTTCTATTACAGTAAGAACCTCACCTAACTGGCTATCTGCACTTAATTAGAACAAAATTGGACCAAAATATTTCTCCAGCTGAACTTAACCTAAATTCGCATATGAATTTTACAATGGCTCAGAATTAGCGTTAATACTAAGAAAAAAATTTAACGATAAAAAATGCAAGCATATCTAAGAACTCTTTTAAAAAGGCACAAGAAAATAAAAATCATCTATAATGTAAAACTCATAATCCTTTGTAAAATTTTTATGTATATATTTCTATAGAACCAAAATATTTAATGTGGTATTTTAATAACTTTAGTAAGTCTACATTATGGAAACATTTACTTACTTGCCCTCTGCCAGGATTTTCCTTTGGAACAAGCAGAGATACCACTGGTCCATATTTCTGACATTCCTCTTTTACATCTTCTACAATATCTGGTTATTAAAAGCAAAATAGTAACCACTTTCATATAATCAACAAATATTACTTTCAAGATTTTCAATCAAAGAAATCAGGAATATGAGATTAAGTCAAAACATTCATAGAAAAAGTAAAAAGTTTATTTAATGCAAACATTTTTGAAATCCACTTACAGTTTTTTTCATAACACACTTTCCACAAACTCTCCAAAGATCCGTCATATGCATGGACTTCAAAATTCTTTTGTACCATAATAGACCTATCTTTTAATTCCATTTTTCCATGATTTTAAATTTCCCCAGATATATCTAAGCAATGAGGTTATTTTCTATCTCTTCTAAAATTATACTTAAGAATAACAAATACATCTAACATTCAATTAAAATTTAAACTTAATATTTTAACTTTAATATTTTAAATGCAGCAAACAAAACAACAGTAATACAAAATATTAGTCCTGAATGTATAAACATTCTAGCTGCTAATAATAGTTAATATTTGCTGATTGCTTGTCATTTGCCAGGCATTGTTCTAAGAAATTTTTATGAATTAACTTACTTAATTTTCACAGCCCTATGAAATAGGTACTATTTATTATTCCCATTTTATAGATAAGGAAACTAGTGGCCAAAGAAGATAGTAGGTGATGGAGGCAGAATATAACTTCACTATGTCTACACTCCTAATAGTTTCACAAAAAATTGCCTCTTTAGTAGTCTTTCATATCAGTACCAGGTTGATGCAAATGTTTCACATCTGGTACCCAGGGTCCAAGTTTGGTCTTGCACTAGTCCGTTCACCACCACTGTGCTTCCAGAATGATTCTAATACACAACCTTGGCTATTACACTGTCTTATTTAAAATTTTAATGACTCTTTATTACATTCAACAAAAACTAGCATTTATTAAGTATTTACCATAAATTAGTGACTATCCTATGACTGAGGCAAACGTCTTCTATGTTGGTTATAGTCCAATGTTATTATCTCTTGAGATAAAAATCTAAATAGGACTCAATCCGGATCTCTCACATAGGGTGACAGGAACTCAACTACATAAGCCTTCATCTGGGGCCTCAAAGAGTACATATTAGCAGGAGGCTGGAATCAGAAGTAAAGGTGGGCCTCCAATCCAGGCACTGTGACATAGGATGCGAGCATCTCAAGTGGCATCTTAACTGCTGCAACCAGCTACACACCCCAAAATCCAAATTCTTTTTATTTTTTTTATTTGACAGGTAGGGTCATACAGTAAGAGAGACAGAGAGAAAGGTCTTCCTTCTATTGGTTCACCCCCGAAGTGGCCGCCAAGGCTGGTGCTGCGATAATCCAAAGCCAAGAGCCAAGTGCTTCCTCATGGTCTCCCATGTGGGTGCAGGGCCCAAGGACCTGGCCATCCTCCACTGCACTCCCGGGCAACAGCAGAGAGCTGGCCTGGAAGAAGAGCTACCGGGACTAGAACCCAGCACTTACATGGGATGCAGGCGCCACAGGCGGAGGATTAACCAAGTGGGCCACGGCATCAGCCCCCAAAATCCAAATTCTTAAACACATACCCCTCTTCTCTATCCTTGTATATCAATCCATCTTCAGATGATCCATAACTATAATTAATTGTTTATATAGGTCAGCTCTACTCTACTAAAGACAGGGAACAACTCTATAATGTCACATACTCTGTACTCAGTAAATATTCTTTTAATCAAAAATAAATAAGAGATAAAAAGGAGAAATGAAAGTATAGAGAAGGAATAAACTAGGCATGAGTTGCTAGAAAAATTTTAACCTCTATTAATTTGGCAAAAATAAGATGTAAGAGTTCAAAGGCTCTTATGAATCAAAGACAGTGGTTGTCATAAGAGATCATTTAGTTCAATATCCTAATGATTTAATTAGGAAAACTGAGAAATCTTATGAAGAGATATGTCTATTCTAGGCTTTGTCAAGGAAGACACATTAACATACAATTTAGAAGTACCGACCTTCATATTCCTCTTCATTCTCAAGATAATCATCATCTAGCACATTCAGCAGTCTTAGCACTGGAGTAGGAAGCATCACCAGGTCTTCAATATGAGGGGCTGTTAAAGCAATCATAAGATTAAATATAAATCCCCTAAATACATTGATCAATAACACACAAAAGAGCCCGAGGGTATAAATTATTTCTGATGTCTTATTTGGTTTTCAAATGACCAACGGAAAAAGCAAGGACATATACAACCTACCAAAAGGAATGCTAAAGAATGGACTGCACAATGCCATTTCAGCAGGAATTCTTCTGCTTGGATCATCATGAAGCATGCTAAAATACAAAATGATTAATTATATTAGCATGATTTATTAGATCATTCACTTATAGAGAAAATAAGTGTTAGTTAAGAATAAATGGTTCAATAAATCATGATATGTACCTATGACCAAATAGGATATTGCGATTTAAAATAATGCTTTTGATTAATAAATGACATGGGAAAGTCATCTATATTCTGTAACACTGAATGAAAAAAAGAAAAAGTTAGATGCAGATTTTAGGATAACTCAAAAAAAAAAAAACAGAAAAGAAAAGGTAGTGGTAAGGTTATTGGTGAATTTTCAAATTACTCTAATAATAAAACAACTTGGTAGTGAAGCCAAAAATCTATTAGTGCAGCCAAAAATCTATGGACAGCTACAACAAGACTATATGGAGAAACCATGAGTAGCAGTAAGGTCTGCACCTGATCTTTGCGTAAAATGCCAGAGAAAAGCAATAGTTGATAGGATGAACCAGAGAATATCACCCAAAATGGCCAAAAGTACTCATTGGGAAAGCACAGCAAGCCAATTTGAGGAAAACAGCTGAAATTATGCAAGGAGTTATATATTCTAATACCAGATGAATACATGGGAGTCTGTAAAATCTGAAAGAGTTGAAGTCATCTAGACACAAAGACCTCTTAAAACTAATCCTTCCAGCAGGAATCCCACAAAGAGAAGTCTTGGATACAAAATCCAAATTGAGTAGGGTAGGTAAACAGAAAAAGAGCATGGGGACGAGAGCCAGAGATCTCAGAAAAAAAAAAAAAGAACCTTCTTTATGATAATTATTATTTTTATTTGAGAGGTAGCATTATAGACCATGAGAGGGAGAGACAGAGAGAAAGGTATTCCTTCCGTTGGTTCACTCCCCAAATGGCCACAACGGCCGGAGCTGCGCCGATCCAAAGTCAAGAGCCAGGAGCCTCCTCCCGGTCTCGCATGTGAGTGCAGGAGCCCAAGCATTTGGGCCATCTTCTACTGCCTTCCTAGGCCATAGCAGAGAGCTGTATTGGAGGAGAAGTAGCCGGGACTAAAACCAGCGCCCATATGGGATGCTAGTGCCGCAAACGGAGAATTAACCCACTGTGCCAAGGCACCAGCCCCAAAAGACCTTCTTTAAAACATTACATAAAACAATAGAAAAGGAAGCACTGACTGTGAGTACTTCAAAAAGTTTGAAAAAAAAGTTAGAAAAATGGAAATAAAAGATGACTTTACTCTGGAGCCAAAAATGACACCAAAATTGATAGCTCAAATACTTAGGTCCCTGACACACATGTGGGAGCCCTGGATTGAACTCCCAGTTCCTAGCATTAGCCTGGCCCAGCCCCAGTTGCTGTAAACATCTGGGGACTGAATCAGGGGATCTCTGATTCTCTCTGCCTTTCAAATAAAATAAGTCAATAATTTATGAGAAAGAAAAATATCTGGACCGTGCCTACACTTACATAGGACCCTTAGGCATCCATATAAAACAATCTCTGGCAGAGGTATGAGATTTATTAAATAAATTTTGAGAAATTAATTTCACATAAAAATGAACAAAAGCAAAAAGGTTATAAATTTACACAAAAGAGAAAAATAAACCCTTTCAGACAGTGAATGCATGACAGAAAGGCATGACAACGACACAGATGAGCACCATTAACCTACCATTTCAAAATAAGGCAGACACTTCTACAAAAGATGTAAGATATGAAAGAGCAACATAATCAGAATGAGAAAATCTCAAAAAAATTAAATAGAACCCAAGGGAGCATAAAATTAAAATAATCTCATATAATAAGATTATTTTGGAAGAGATACAAAAATGAATAAATATAACAGATGTCTTAGAAATAGAAAGCAGAAAGAGATAAAATGGATTCAAGAGAATCTGATGATAATGAACACAGATGACAAAAAAATATATATACACACACACATAACACATGTATGAGTTCCTAAAAAGAAAATAAAGCAATAGAACAGAACACCAAAAAATCTAACTTAACTGCATTTTTCTGGGGCTGACAATGAAAGGCAGTGTGTTAAGCCACACTGTCTGCAATGACAGCATCTTATATGAATGCCAGTTCAAGTTCTGGTTCCTCTACTTCCAAGCCAGCTCCCTGCTAATATGCCTGAGAAGGCAGCAGAAGATGGCCCATGTTTAGGCCCCTGCCTCCCACGGAGGAGACCCAGATGGTGTTCCAGCCTCCTGGCTTAGGCCTGGCCTGGCCCTTGCTATTGCGGCCATCTGGGGAGTAAACCAGTAGATGGGAGATATTTCTCTCTGTGTGTCTCTTCCTGTTAACTCTGCCTTTCAAAACAAAAACAAAAACAAAAAACCCACAACACTTCATTCTTTTTTTTTTTTTTTTTTGACAGGCAGAGTGGACAGTGAGAGAGAGAGAAAGGTCTTCCTTTTCCGTTGGTTCACCCCCAAAGTGGCCGCTATGGCCGGCACACGGCACTGATCCAGGAGCCAGGTGCTTCTCCTGGTCTCCCATGCGGGTGCAGGGCCCAAGCTCTTGGGCCATCCTCCACTGCACTCCCGGGCCACAGCAGAGAGCTGGACTGAAAGAGGAGCAACTGGGACAGAATTCGACACCCCAACCAGGACTAGAACCGGGGGTGCCGTGCCGCAGGCAAAGGATTAGCCTAGTGAGCCGCGGCGCCGGCAATAACACTTTATTCTTAAAACAAATTAAAAATACTATATACTGAAAAGCCAACCATGTTCCTGAAAATCAACAATCAAAATCAAGATACATTCTGGTAAAATTACCACATTTTAAACAAAAATCTAGGGGCCGATGCTGTGGCATAGTGGGTAAAACCGCCTGCAGTGTCAGCATCCCATATGGGTGCAGGTTCAAGTCCCAGCTGCTCCACTTCTGATCCAGCTCTCCGCTACAGCCTGGGAAAGCAAGAAAGGATGGCTCAAGTCCTTGGACCCCTGCACCCTCATGGGAGACCCGGAAGAAAGTCCTGGCTCCTGGCTTCGGGTCGGTGCAGCTCCGGCCACCACGGCCATCTGGAGAGTGAACCAATGGATGGAAGACCTCTCTCTTTTTCTCCCTGCCTCTCCTCTCTCTGTGTAACTCTAACTTTCTAATATATAAATAAATCTTTAAAAAAATAATGAAATCTTTTGAGTAGTTGGACAAAAAGACCAAATGAATTTTAATTGACAGTCATTGGCTGGTGCCGCGGCTCACTAGGCTAATCTTCCGCCTGCGGCGCCGGCACCCTGGGTTCTAGTCCTGGTTGGGGTGCCGGATTCTGTCCCGGTTGCTCCTCTTCCAGTCCAGATCTCTGCTGTGGCCCGGGAGGGCAGTGGAGGATGGCCCAGGTCCTTGGGCCCTGCACCCGCATGGGAGGACCAGGAGGAAGCACCTGGCTCCTGGCTTTGGATTGGCGCAGCTCGCTGGCCACAATGCGCTGGCCATAGCAGCCACTTGTGGGGTGAACCAACGGAAAAAAAAGGAAGACCTTTTTTCTCTCTGTCTCTCTAAGTCTGCCTGTCCAAAAAAAAAAAAAAGACAGTCATCAAACTTTTCAAAAGGAAAACTATGTCAGAAGAAAATGCAATAACTTTTAAAAATTGTTTAATATTTATATCTTTTGATCTATTTGAAAGGCAGAGTGACAGAGAACAATCTTCTATCCACTGGTTCACTCCTCAAACAACCTCATTAGCCAGGCCTGGGCCAGGTCAAAGCTAGGAGGTAGAAACTCCATCCTGATCTCTCAAGTGAGTGGCAGGGGCCCAAAGCACTGGGGTCGTCTTCTGCTGCCTTCCCAGGTGCATTAGAAAGAAGCTAGGTTGGAAGTGGAGCGGTCCGGACTCTGGTATGGGATGCTGGTGCCACAAGCAGTGGTTTAACTTACTGCACCACAGCATCAGTAACTACAGTTACATTTAGAAGGTTAGATGAGCATTAAAACAGTATAAAATGGCTAAAAAAATCTGACAATGCAGACACAGCTACTTTTAAAGCTGAGACTATTTTATGTGTAAAATATAAATAAAATCAAACAAATAAGTAGTTATGAAATAAACTCATCTGGCATTTCCTTTCTGTTTAAGAACCAGAATTACTGATGTGGAAGAAAGCAGATATAGAGGTAAACAGAAGAAAAGTAGGTAGGGGTCAGCTCTGTTTTGTTACTGGGGAGTAAACCAATAGCTCTCTTTCTCTCTGCCACTCTGCCTTTCAAATAAATAAAATAACTCTTTAAAAAAAAAAGGAAGGAGAAGAGTAAAACTCCAGCAGTCCTGAATTTGAACCAAAAAATTCAGTATGAATTCAGTGCACTTAAAAGTCTTGGAAACAATGATCACGCCAGTAACAATGAGTATTCCTAAAACCCAGACTGTGGTTTTCCTACCAAAGAAACCAGGATTCTTGGAGAAATGACTAATTCTACGTCTAGGGCAGAAAACGTATAAGATGATTTGGATACAACTTGTCACAATACATAGGAAGAAAGCTATCAAAGGTAACAAGATGTGCCAAATCCAATATGCAGAGATTCTCATTCATCATAAATAGGTCCATTTTAGCTTCAACAAGGCTAAATACTGAATGAGTTGAAATACAAACATATCCACTTGTTCATTTCCCAAATGCCACCAACAGCCTAGGCTGAGTCAGGCCCAAGCTAACAGTCAGGAACCCAAGTGTTTGAGCCATCACATGCTGCCCCCCAGAGTGTGCATTAGCAAGAAACTAATGCACCTGCGAAAGCAACAAAGGATGATCCATGCAGCTGGGCCCCTAACATACAAAGACAGACCAGGATGGAATTCTGGGCTTCTTGCTTCAGCCTGGCCCAAGGCCATTGTAGCCATTTGGAAGATGGTGAACCAGCATATAGATCTCTCTCTCTCTCTCTCTCTCTCTGTCACTGCCTTTCAAATAAATGAACCTTTAAAAAAGAAATGCCTGCTTTAATACTTGCAATTTTTAAAAAGGGAAGGATCATTTTGGAGGATGACAATGAACTAACTCATTATCTTGAAAAGCAGTAAATAAAGAATCATGCAGTTACTTTGTTTTTGTTTGACCAATGAAGAACAAATAACATTAAGACCATCACTCTAGAACCCCCAGAGTATCAACTGCTAACACAGAAAAAACAGATTAACTATACATGTCCTTCTCATGAAACACTAACATCTTCCTTCCCAAAAAGGATACAATACCAGCTATGGTCTTGCCCTTACTCAAAAGAATTCTCTAGACACAACTGCTAACTTACAAAAAATGTTATACTGGGGTGTAATTCAGCACAGCAGTTAAGATGCCACTTGGGACGCTTATTCCACATTGGGGTGCCTAGTTCAAATCCTGGCTCCACTCTCAATTCCAGCTTCATGCTAGTTTATACTCTGGGAGCTAGCAAGTGAGGGCTCAAGTACTTGGGTCCCTATCACCCATATGAGAGCTCCTGGCTTTGGTCTGGCTCAGCCCCAGCTTTGGCAAACCCTGGAGAATGAAACAGCAGATGGGAGATGCCTTTCTCTTTCATTTGAACAAAATAAGTTAAAACACACAAAACAAAAAGGTAAAATATACCATGATGATACAATCAGCAAAACAGACTACGGAAGCATATACTGAGTCAACAACCCAGGTTGTTCAACAGATAAACCACAAGGGAAAAAAGGGTAAAAGAGATGGAAAAGGATTCTTTAACAGAGATCTAAAACAGATTCCTAGGAGAGCAAAACTAAACCACAGTGTTTAAGGATGCACACTTAGGTAATAAAATTATAATGAAAACAAGGAAGTGAAGGGGCTTGAGACTGCCATGAGACACATTTAGGATTTCTGATGAATTCTGCTTCACAATGATAGGAAGAGCCGACATCGAAGGATCAAAAAGCAACATCGCTATGAACGCTTGGCCGCCACAAGCCAGTTATTCCTGTGGTAACTTTTCTGACACCTCCTGCTTAAAACCCAAAAGCTCAGAAGGATCGTAAGGCCCCGCTTTCACGGTCTGTATTGTCTGTATTCGTACTGAAAATCAAGATCAAGCGAGCTTTTGCCCTTCTGCTCCACGGGAGGTTTCTGTCCTCCCTGAGCTCGCCCTAGGACACTTGCATTACCGTTTGACAGGTGTACCGCCCCAGTCAAACTCCCCACCTGGCACTGTCCCGGAAGGCTGGCAAATTTACATTTCTTAACCTGAATGATAACTCTGCCTTTCAAATAAATGAATCTAAAACAAATAAACAAAAACTACCTTATTCAAATGGATTTTGGTAATCCAAAAGCAAACTTAGTCTTTAGTTAATATAGACTTTCTCGCAGCAGGTTAACACCCTGGCCTGAAGCGCCAGCATCTCATGTGGGCACGGGTTCGAGTCCTGGCTGCTTCACTTCCAGTCTAGCTCTCTGCTATGGCCAGGGAAAGCAGTAGAAGATGGCCCAAGTCCTTGGGCCCCTGCACCCACATGGGAGACCGGGAAGAACCTCCTGGCTCCTGGCTCCGGATTGGCATAGCTCTGACCATTGTGGTCAATTGGGAAGTGAACCAGAGGATGGAAAACCTTTCTCTCTGCCTCTCCTTCTTTCTCTATGTAACTCTGACTTTCAAATAAATAAGTAAATCATTAAAAAACAAACAAATAAATTCTGAAAAGCTACTTTGAAAACTCGTATTTCTAATAAAGTAAAACTACATAATCAAGCAAGCCACAAATAATAATATCAAAGAACCTTTCACATAGTAATGTACACAGAGCAAGTTGATTGTACATGAAATGTACCTTTTGATAAGGTCTCTTAGGTGATAGGCTGGAATTGCGGCATTCACCACTGCTTTACTGGCAAATATGTGATCAATAATAGCAGAACTATTTGCCTAAAAGAGGAAGAAAAGTCTCTAATTACTTAATTCACTCTGTATTTATTAAAATGCCTATAGCAGTTTGGTGAATAACAGAAAATACTTTCCTGAGAGTTTATAATCTTAACGGAGTAGACTATAAACGTAATAAAATTTTAATTTCGTGAGCCTTTTTCTCCATTCTCAGCACCTTACACAGACATGGTACTCTAGAACATCTACAAGATGAATCCATAAAGCTAAAGCAACCACATAAAATACAGTTTAATTCAAAGTGAGAAAATGAGTGTGTGATAGGTGAGTCAGGGTATCTCAGTGAAGAATCTTCGGTTGGTTTTCAGACAAAAATAACTATCGGGCTGTGACATAGTGGGCTAAGCATCTGCCTGCATGCAGCACCGGTTCATGTCCCGGCTGCTCCTCTTCCGATTCAGCTCTCTGCTATGGTCTGGGAAAGCAATGAAGATGGCCTAAGTGCTTGGGCCCCTGCACTCACGTGGAAGACCCAGAAGAAGCTCCTGGCTTCTGGGTTTAGACTGGCGCAGCTCCAGCCATTGCAGCCATTTGGGGAGGCAATCAGTAGATGGAAGACCTTTCTGTCTCTCCCTCTCTCTGTAACTATGCCTCTCAAATAAATATTAAAAAGAAAAAAACTATCAAAGAGAAAATGGGAGAGTTTTAAAACTCTGCATCTGTCATATTATTCTTCATACTCTAAATCATGACAGACTAATATTTCTCCCTCAGTATTTTGCTCAGAACTGTTGCTTAATAGAAAAATATTTAATAATAAATATTTAATACCAAACCAGAAATAATCCCAAAGCATTATATTACTTATCAAATCTCAAGGCCTAAAGGATACTGATATGACAACACTAAAGCCCCACACATTGTAGTTAATTCCTATCTCATAAACATAAAAATAGTTCATTTGGATATCAGAGATCCAGGACTTAGAATTTACGATCAACAATAAGCAGTGGTCACTATGCCATATTCACATATGGAACATAAATAAATTGCAACAGTGAAACTGTCGAAAGAATGCTAAATTTTGAGTAGGAGGAACAGAATTTGGGGCCAAGTCTGGAACACCAGCTCTGGATCAAGCTACTTTTCTTATCAGTGCCTTCAGATTTTCATTTATAAAACAAAAATAACCAATATCTACTCTATTCTTATGGAACTGTTGGAAGAATTCAGTAAGAATGTGTATTAAAATGCTTTCAACTGTACAGCATTATGTAAAGATCACCATCTAACTCATTACTTGTGTTAATAACATTTTAGAACCTAATATAACTAAATTATTAAACAAAAGAAATCACATTTGTTTCTTTAGGAAAATGCATTCATTCATTTTACCAAGCAATTAATACCCATCAAGCCCCAACCTAGGAACAGTGGGAATGCAACACTTACTAGCACATCTGTAGCCATGTGTACAAGTAGTGGCACTTAAGGTACCACAAATACAGAAAAAAAGAGTGTGGAGGAGAGGAAGCAATTGGAGTCCTCAATGAGAATCATCACAAACTGAGTAGCTAAACTGGGATTAAAACTCCAAAGCCAGGCACGGGTGCATCTTACCTTCCATTCCTGAGATCGGACTGTGTGTTTCAGTTTCATTCCTGAGAACATTTCCAGTAAAATGATTCCTAGGCTCCACAGGTCAACAGCTGAGGTACATTCTGTATCACTCTGCAGGCCAGCCTGGGCCAAACAATTTTGCAGTTCTGCTTCTGGAGCACGATACCCGTCTGTCTGAATGTACTTTACATCCTAAAGAAGATAAATAACTCTTACAACCAATAAAAAGCTGCTTACTTTCTTCACCAAGTATTTACTTCACTAAAAGTGCCAGATTGAACGCCAAAAATTTTTAGTTCTTAGTGACCATAACTCTGTGGTTCATTAATTGGGCAGGTTCTTACAAGCAAGCTGTTCACTTTCCATATAGCTGCTCACAGATAAGTCATCTTTAGATAGCCTCTCATCTATTAGGCACGGCTGATAAATAAGAACACTCTGCAAAGAGCTGATAAACCATGCAGAACAGAGAATTTGCCAGAACTGTCACATCCATTCCGCCATGTAACAGAGCCCCAATACCGAAGACACCAAAAACAGTAACTCAGCAATTAACCAAATGCTCACAGACTAAAAAAAGCTTTCTATGTAGGTTAAGTACTTTTAATAATTTCAGAACTCTCTTGGGCTTCATTAGATCCTCTTACCTGACCCAGACATATGTCCTTTGATGACACTGAAATTCTTCTAATTTGCTTCCTCACCAAGCAATCTCAATATTTTAGACAGAAATGCCTCTGAAGCCCCTACTAAACTACTCTTCTTATTTAAAAACATTTGGCTTAGACCCCTTAGATTTTAAACTGTTAAAGAGAAAAGAAAAGGTGTTTCCTACCTGATTGCCTTCTTTGAAGCTGAGTCCAAAGTCAATGAGTTTAAAACATTCGTTCTCTGCACTCCACAGTATGTTCCGCGGTTTGAGGTCTGCGTGGACGTAACCCTCATGATGAAGGAAAGCAAGGGCTTCCAGAACATCTCTGGCACAATGCTGTATCATCCACATGGAACAACCCTGGTGACTGGAATATAAAAGCAATTCCGAAACACTGACATCCAGGAGTTCAAGCAACAGACAGCGTGATGGCACATTTGGAGAGAAGTGGATTGTAAAGACTCCATATAAAGTCACTAGAAAAAGAAATGAATTATAATACTTTAAAAATCAGACTCACAGTAAGTTCCTACTAATGTAGGTAACTCTGAAACACAAATTTGGGATAGCAACTTTCATGAGCAAGCAAGTTTCCACTGTAATTTATATTTCCCATGAATAAGATCTCTGGGCAAGCAGCTCATTTTACTAAAACAAAATAGAACACCCTACCATGGCTGATTACCATTCAAAGATATTAAATATGGCACAATTATTCAGACTGCATTTCACCAGGCATTCAATGATGGATAAATACACACTTTGAGTGACAAGCAAAAATTATTAAAAATAAAAATTCAAATATTTAGGATTTTAAAAGGAAAATGTTACAGTGTGCAGAAAACAAAATGATGACTGCTTCTTGATGCAAAAAAAATTCCTTAACATAAATATCAAGAGATTATTCAACAAGTTCTTAAGCCTGCAAAAATCTTCCCTCTTCAATACCAAGGTTATAATGACATGCCATTTTACTAAACGGGGGAAAAAAAAAAGCCAGCACAAGTGTTAAGAAATATTTCTGCAAAACGGCATTATAGAAAAGGTCACTCTTCAAATTAAATACGGATTATACTTGCCAAGAAGTAAGACAGCTCTTTATTAGCCAAAGCTGTAACTAATTATAAATTCTCTGCTGGTGTATTGAGAGACTGTTTTCATAAAGCTATCATCAGCGATCATCACGTATCTTATGGTACATTCTGAATATCTGAGTCATGAAGCATAGTATTAGAGGAAAGTTACCCTGTTCCTAAATCTTTCACCCGCAAGATTCCTTAACTTATGGACCCCTATGTATGTACTGAATAATTTTTTCCAAATGATACTAAACACATATCACACTAAACATGTCACGTGGCAGTTGTGCATTATTAGCATTTAAATTACAAGCCCTAGCAATATTTCCTATTTTCCACTGGTATGCAGAGATTTAAAAATTTCCACACAACACATGCCTCCTTCCACTAGAGAGGAATTTTTCCAGCCTAGTAAGTGCGACATTCGCCAATGCGACTCGAGGCAAAACAGACTTACTGAGCATCTACTGTCACCTCGCAAAGCAGACCACCAACTCCACCGCGCCGCAGACAGTAATAAAGTGAAAGGGGGGTGGCAGTGGGGCCAGGAGCCAGTGAGAAAGACAGGGCCAGACCCGCTCCCCCCACCGAAAAGACACGGCCGGCCCGGACACCAGGCTGAAGAGACGAGGTGTACGCCTGGACCGAGACTAGGGCAGAGGAGGAGGGAGAAAGCTGCAATTACCGATGTTCCTGTGACCCTGCAACTGCTCCAGCGCTGCTCTCTCTTTGCGGAACCCATACTCGGCGGCCGAGGCCGCAGCCCCGGTGGTTCCTGGCGGCAAGAACTGCTTGAGGGCTCCGGGCGGCGAGCCTGGGGTGCCGCAGCAGCGCACCCGGTACACCGAGGCCGAGGAGCCGCTACCCAGACGGCTCTGGACCTGCCACAGCCGCCCGAAGGCCTCCAGAAACCGCGGCGGCTCCGCGCCCCACGCACAGCCGGACCCTGCCATCGGTGTGGGCTGAGGGCACTGACACCGGAGCTGTGGCAACGCCCGAGGCAGGCTGGCTGGGCCCGCGGTCACATCCCCGCCCGCCGGACCAGCGGCTCCGCAGGGAGGGGCCTGCAGCCGCCTCACCGACTCCCGGGACCTCAAGCCGCCATGACACCGGAAACCCTAGTGCACCGGGCTCCCAGGAGCCGGAAGTGGAGGAAAGAGCCAATCCTACAGGCGGGAGGAGGCGGGCCCAGGAGCTCGGGGGTCTAGAGTTGATTGGCTGGCTGACTTAGGCCGGGCGAGAAGGACTGAGAGATGTTAGCCTTAGTACGGACTGTGCCAGTCCCGATGTCGAGCCGCTTTGGCGCAGGTGCGTGAAACTAAAGCTCGTCCTTTTTCTTGTTGAAGCGACTCCGTTCACCCCGGGGAACTCTGTAAAACTAACCCCAAAGTCCACACCAAATGTCTTGAGGGCTTGGGCCTTGGGAGTGCACAAATCAAGTGAAGCCTCCCTGGCTCTTGCGATTGTTGTGGTCCTGTGGCTCTTCTAAGGTAGCAAGGACAACTAACTGCTGGTATCAAAGAAGCGCAAAGCGGGGAGCCTAGAGGATGGGAAGGCAGAACCTACCGCCTTAGAACCTGGCTAGAGGGAAGAGAGACAATGGAAATGAGCTCTGATTTCTAGGAAATTGGAGGTGGCAAAATGAATTAAACATGATACAAATTGTAAAGGTAAAAATAGTCGAAACGAAGTGTAGGTGTTAGGGATCCCCAGATAACTCCAAGGAACTCACACATTTAAAAGGTGTGAGTAAAAAGCATTTCATTCCAGTCTGTCTTGTAGAAATAGAATGCATTGTAATGAAGGAGAGCAAATATTGAACTTTTAGAAGTTGACCAGGTGCTGTGGCGCAGCTGGTTAAAGCCTCGGCCTGAAGCGCTGGAATCTCTTATGGGCACCGGTTCGAGTCCTGGCTGCTCCTCTGCTGATCCAGCTCTGCTGTGGTCTGGGAAAGCCCTGGAAGATGACTCAAGTCCTTGGGCCCCTGCACCTGCATGGGAGACCCAGAAGAAGACCCTGGCTCTTGGCTTGAGATCAACTCAGCTCCAGCTGTTGTGGCCATTTGGGAAGTGAACCAGTGAATGGAAGACCTCCCTCTCTCTTCATCTCTACCTCTCTCTGTAACTCTGTCTTTCAAAGGAATAAAATAACATTTTTCTTTTTTTTTTTTTAAAGTTAACCAGGTCTTCCTTGTAAAAAAATATCCTTAGCAGATAAAGCCACCACCTGCAGTATCGGCATCCCATGTGGGCGCTGGTTGGAATCCTGGCTGCTCCACTTCTGATCCAGCTCTCTGCTATGGCCTGGGAAGGCAGTTGAAGATAGCCCAAGTTCTTGGGCCCCTGTGCCCGCGTGGGAGACCCAGAGGAAACTCCTGGCTCCTGGCTTTAGATCAACATAGCTTTGGCCGTTGTGGCGAATTGGGGAGCAAACCAACGATTGGAAGCCATCTCTCTAAGTCTTTAAAAAAAAATCTGTTGTAATCTATATCTTGGTTAAGTGTAAGCCTTTTCCTGGAATACTAGAAACAGGAGTTATTCTGAAAATATTACCTCCATAAAGCTTTATTTCTTTTTTCATTTCTTTAAATATTTATTTATTTATTTATTTGAAAGGCAGAGAGAGAGGGAAAGAGAGAGGCAGAGATCTTCCATCTGCTGGTTCTCTCCCCAAATGCTCACAGCAGCCTGGGTTGGGCTGAAGAGTTAAAATTGTATATGTGCGGGTGTAAAAAGTTAAGCTTAAGCTTACAGGTTTAAACCTTCCTGGTGCAGCTGTGAAAATAAGACAGAGTGAAGTAGCACCTTGACAGTAGGGACTCTATTTTGGAGCACTTGAGACTCCATTCTGAGACAGCACCCCCCCCCCCCCCACAGTGAGACTCTGGTCTGAAACTATGATCTCAAATAGTTGGACAACAGCAGTGCACTACATCACCCTTGGCAGAGCACAAAAACCCCCTAGCATGATTGCTCAAGCTTAAAAGTAGAAAGGTTGCACGTGGGTTACCTGGGCTAATAATGAAGATGTGATTTGTCTGTGTCTTACATTAATGTCAAGTCCTAAATGCTAATTGTAAGATTGTAACTGGTATTGTCAAGATTATGATGAATATTAATTTCACTTAGGTTTTAGGTTATGTTGACCCCAGTAACCATATACTCTCTTTTGATTTTATGTACTCTCTTTTGATCTTAGCAACTGTGTATAGCAACCGTGCATAGCAACCGTGTATTCCCCCCTCCCCGGTTTTGCGGTTTTTGCCTTTATAAACCCTAACCTTTGGTTATTTGGGGCTGCTCTGCTCTTGTATGATCAGACAGCTCCAGCATGCTGGATAATCAATAAAGCTTCCCCGTGCTGTTTGCATAAGAGACGTGTCTCTTGGTGACGTTTTTCGGGTGGTGGATTCTAACAGGGCCAAGCCAAAACCAAAAGACGGTGTTATGGGAAAACAGCAGAGAAATTATTGTTACCTCGGTTCTTTGTCTCACATAGAAAAAGAATTTCCAAGCGGACAGCAGAGAGATTTAAAAAGATTTATTAGGGCCGGCGCCGTGGCTCACTAGGCTAATCCTCCGCCTAGCGGCGCCGGCACACCGGGTTCTAGTCCCAGTCGGGGCGCCAGATTCTGTCCCGGTTGCCCCTCTTCCAGGCCAGCTCTCTGCTGTGGCCAGGGAGTGCAGTGGAGGATGGCCCAAGTGCTTGGGCCCTGCACCCCATGGGAGACCAGGAAAAGCACCTGGCTCCTAGCTCCTGCCATCGGATCAGCGCGGTGCGCCGGCCGCAGCGCGCCGGCTGCAGCGGCCATTGGAGGGTGAACCAACGGCAAAGGAAGACCTTTCTCTCTGTCTCTCTCTCACTGTCCACTCTGCCTGTCAAAAAAAAAAAAAAAAAAAGATTTATTAGGGTCAAAGACCTCCAGCCAGAGTGGTATGGAGGGAAGATTCCTAGAAAGAATGCTAAAGACCCCATGGCACTGGGGTTTTTAAGTACAATTTCAAAAAAACAAAAACAAAAACAAAAATTTGACAATCAGATTGTCATTCAGTTACTAGGCGGGGACAAAACCCATCAAAAGACCTGATCCGCAATCCTTTATCCTATCTGGCTTGCTCAGGATAAAACAAAAAACCATCCAGAGAACAGTGGGTTCGGTAACTTGTTTTCACAATAAACTGTGAGCTCAGGAAGATGAAATCACTACTTCCTTGCTAGGCTCATGGTAAATTGGAGATTCCTAAGAAAGGAGGGCAGATGTTTTGTTCTTGCTAAAGATAACCTTTTGGGGGAAGGAAGCAAATATTTTACACCCCAAATTCCTTTGGGACCACCCTGACTACCTATTAATCCATCTGACTCCTCACAACAGGACTCTCCATTCAGGTCTCCCACGTGGATGTCAGGAATTCCAAAACTTGGGCTACCCTCTGCTGTCTTGTAGGGACATTAGTAGGAAGCTAGATCAGAAACGGAGCAGCTAGGACTCAAACAAGCACCCACATATAAGATACAGGCTTTACAATTGGCCACTTAACTCACTATGCCACAGTGCCCACACCCTTTCTGCATTTCTAACTTCTCTTATAATATGATGTCTTTTCATTGTATCACTTGTTAACAAACAAGATAAATGAAGTAAATAATAGAATTGAGCCATACACAGAAGCGATACCAAGAATAATCCAAAGCAAACGTGCCTTAGAATACCTTTTACAACAGGGCTAGCCAGTATTTTGATTGTTGAGCTTTGAAGATTCAGAGTCTTCCAGAATGAAAGTTATTTTTCTCTGTGGCAGCCAATTCAGAATGGTCTTTGATGGAACAGAGACATAAGCCTCAGCCATTCTTGCTCACTGCCCCAAACACTGATAAACATTGGAATGTATTCCTTGCCCTTGAATCTCAATAGGATTTCACGCCCTATTGTCTTCATTCCCTACCCTGTATTCTTTTCCAGGTTCCCAGGGCTCTGTCCATTTCCAAGAATTCACCTCTGCCTGCAACTCCCTACCCCTACCCCCATCCTAAGCCCCTCTAAAATATAAAAAGGCCCAGCCACTGGGAGTTGGGACCTTCTGCCACATATTCCATCGATGTGCACACTGGCAGTTGGTCACCCACCTCTGCAAATTTTTCTCTGAATGAATTCAATCTGGCTGTAAATTCATACACTGCCTCCTCTCTATTCTGCACCTCTTTTCCTAACAGTCCAGAAAAGATCCTTATCCTCTAGGATTTATACCCTCCACATTGAAAAAGGATGACCCATGTAACCAAGAAGATAATGGGGAAATGACAATATGTGACTTCCTAACATAAAAGACATTGCAGCTCCCATTTTGCTGACTAGTTGTCATATCAAAAGACCCCCAAGCATGCCAGTAGAGAGGCCTCTCTACATGGTTAAAAGCTAGGGGTTCCTGCCACCAGTCATGTCAGTGAACCACCTTGGAAGTGGGTCTTCTAGACCCAGCCAAGCCTTTTCATAACTGTAACTCTGGCTAAAAGCTTGACTGAAAACTCATGTGAACCCTAAGCAAAAAAAAAAAAAAAAAAAAAAAAAAAAAAGCAGATAAGCCACTTCTGAATTCAGTCACACAGAAATTTTGATAATAAACAATTAACATTGTTTTAAGTTTTAGAACCATTTTTAAAAAAATATTTTATTTATTTGAAAGAGTTACAGAGAGAGGTAGAGACAGAGATCTCCCATCCATTGGTTCACTCCCCAGATGGCTGCAACAGCTGGAGCTGCGCCAATGTGAAGCCAGGAGCCAGAAGCTTGGGTCTCCCATGCTGGCACTGTGAGAGTCGACCACCCGAAAAACGTCACCAAGAGACACGTCTCTTATGCAAACAGCATGGGGAAGTTTTATTGATTATCCAGCATGCTGGGGCTGTCTGATCATCATGAGCAGAGCAGCCCCAAATAACCAAAGGTTAGGGTTTATAAAGGCAAAAACCGCAAAACCGGGAAGGGGAAGAGAATACACGGTTGTTCAGCAGTTGCTAAAGTCTTACAATCAGCAATTATGATCTTAAGACATAGACAAATCACATCTTCATTATTAGCCCAGGTAACCCAGGTGCAACCTTTCTACTTTTAAGCTTGAGCAATCATGCTAGGGGGTTTTTGTGCGTTGCCAAGGGTGATGTAGTGCACTGCTATTGTCCGACTATTTGAGATTATAGTTTCGGACCAGAGTCTCACGGTGGGGGGGTTGCTTTCCCAGAATGGAGTCTCAAGTGCTCCAAAATGGAGTCCCTACTGTCAAGGTGCTACCTCACTCTGTTTTATTTTCACAGCTGCACCAGGAAGGTTTAAACCTGTAAGCTTAAGCTTAACTTTTTACACCCGCACATATACAATTTTAACTCTTCAGCACAGGGGCCCAAGGACTTGGGCCATCTCCTACTGCTATCCCAGGCCACAGCAGAGAGCTGGATGGGAAGAAGAGCAGCGGGAACTAGAACCGGCACCCATATGGGATGCCGGTGCTTCAGGCCAGGGCATTAACCCGCTGCTCCACAGTGCCGGCCCCTAGAACCATTTGTTAAATAGCAATAAATAACAATACATTAGAAAGGAATCAGGAATAAGTTGAAAAAGTTAATATTATCACACAATTGCTCTGCAGACCAGTGGTGTACATATATATTCTAATTAGTGTTAGGTAGAAATTGAGCCTACATGTGTACAAGAAAGGCCTGAAGACCAGCACCCACTGTGGAAGCTCCAGAAGCCCAGTATCTGCACTTCAAAGTCTTGCCCAGATCTTGCTGACCTTCCACGGGGTCCTGTCCCTTCTACCTGGCCTGATAAGCATCCTTCCTCTAAGGCAGGTGACACTAGCCAGGCTTCCCCTGTCTGATAACTTAAGGGGGAAAACTCAAAAAGGAATTTTTCGTATTTACACCCAATAAGTCCTTTATTCGGGAGGAGAAAAAGGAGAGGGGGAGGGAAAAGGTAGGAAGGCAAGACTCATCCCCTTAAAAGCCCCAGTCTAAATGTGAACTACGCACTCTCTCAGGTTCTGGCTGGAGAGGTGCCCATCCACTCTTAAGGATGGCCCCACCCTAACAAACCTTGCTATGTTGCTTTCCCCTGCTCTCTGTCTCACACCTGAGTTCTTTCTTGCATGAAGACAAGGACCCTTTTGCTTCTCTGGTAACAATTAACACTAAAAAGTACATGATTTACCACATCCATTCTGTTAGTAAAACTGTATGGTCTTGGCCTGCGCCGTGGCTCAATAGGCTAATCCTCTGCCTGCGGCGCCGGCACACCAGGTTCTAGCCCGGTCGGGGCGCCAGATTCTGTCCTGGTTGCCCCTCTTCCAGGCCAGCTCTCTGCTGTGGCCCGGGAGTGCAGTGGAGGATGGCCCAAGTGCTTGGGCCCTGCACCTGCATGGGCGACCAGGAGAAGCACCTGGCTCCTGCCTTCAGATCAGCGCGGTGCGCCGGCCACGGCGGCCATTGGAGGGTGAACCAACAGCAAAAGGAAGACCTTTCTCTCTGTCTCTCTCTCTCACTGTCCACTCTGCCTGTCCAAAAAAAAAAAAAAAAAAACAGTATGGTCTCACCTATAGCGCCATCTTAGGCTCTGGCCCTGTCGCCATTTTGTACAATAAGCTTCATTCTAAGTCCAGCCTGGCTTACTAGAAGTCAGGTGACCAAATGGCCCAATCAGAAACGTTAGCTCCACCCCCAACGTAATGGGATTTACCATTCCCATTTCCTTACCTCTGCAAAACTATATAAGAACTGTTTAGAACTGTTTTCTCAGTACTTTTCTCAGTACAGGTTATTGTTCTCTCTATGCATGGGGAGATAGCCTGTCGGGTTTCCCCACGCAACGATAATCCTTTTCCCTTGCTCCAATGTTTTGTGTGTTGTGTGGTGGCCTTTTCTTTCACATTCCAACATAAAGCATTATTATTTAAAATTTTTATTTTGGGTTTTATAAGTATAAATTATATTTTGAGATGGTTTTTATTTTTGCTTTACTATATACAGTACACTTTTCATATTTTAGATGGGTGCTACTATTTTGCCTTTTGTAAATTTTCTTTGAAGTTCATCTGGTAGTTTCCTGCTTTCCTTTAGATTCCCTCACCCCTATTGTTTTTCTTTTTTGATCTCTTTTTCACCTGGCTGCAACAGGCTAAAAAATATTAGAGATTCATTTGAACTGGCAGTCTCTGAATGGAAAGAATCTACTGCCCCACCCCCCAACCCATTCTTTTTTCTATACTGAGCAGTACTCCTTGCAGTAGTCATGGTAAACTTTGGCCACCTAGCTGCCTGAGGATTCTTATACCAGAATCCATTTTTCCTGGAATGGTAAATATCTTTTTTCTTTTCTCTCTCTCTCTCTCTCTTTTTTTTTTTTTTTTTTTTTTTTTTTTTTTTTTGACAGGCAGAGTTAGACCATGAGAGAGAGACAGGGAGAAAGGTCTTCCTTCCGTCGGTTCACCCCCGCAAATGGCTGCTATGGCCAGTGCGCTGCACCAATCTGAAGCCAGGTCTCCTCCTGGTCTTCCTCCTGGTCTCCCATGCAGGTGCAGGGCCCAAGCACTTGGGCCATCTTTCACTGCCTTCCTGGGCCACAGCAGAGAGCTGGACTGGAAGAGGAGCAACTGGGACAGAATCCGGTGCCCCAACCGGGCCTAGAACCCAGGTGCCAGTGCCGCAGGTGGAGGATTAGCCTAGTGAGCCGTGGCGCTGGCCTAAGGTAAATACCTTTTTCAAGAGTCTTTGTTCTGTCCCCCTTCTCCTACACCTTCAAGCAGGCAGTACACTATCAAAACATGTCCCTGTCTTTTCAGTTCAACATCGCCTTCAGTATCAGCAACAGCTTTGAGTAGCACTTTCCCTTTAAGTCTAAGGACCAAGCCTTGAGTTCAGTCAGTCAGACTTGACTTCAGCTCCCAGCTCCACCACTTACTGTCGATGTGACCCTAAGTCAATTAATGAAACTCTGATGGCCCTAGTTTCCTTGGCTAATTTTAAGATGGGGTTAAATATTAGGTATAATTAGATAAAATACCAAAAGTGGATGAAGCTAGGCACATGAAGTGCCTAGCTTACTGTGAGTTCTTGGCAAAATCTGCTTATTTTTATAATCCTATGTTTGGACATAGAATTAGAGGAGCCCATGAAAGAGCCCATTAAAATGAAACAGAATTTTCTTATCATTACTCCTTCCTAATGAACTAAGAAGATGCCACAAATGATCACATTCCTTGCCACAACCTCCAAGTATTCCTTCCAGCTGTTCTGTCACTTGGTATGTCTGAGAGGCCTGGATCACTTTCTTTTTTTCTGTCTGGGTTTACTGCTCTTCATATAGGGGAAGACAGCATGCCGTGTAGGAGATTCTTCCTGCAGGCCCTTTTGGAAATGACAGCATGGGCCAGCCATAACAGGGAATTCCATCATCTCCAGATGTTTGCATTTGAAATCACACTGGACTGGAGACGACTGGTGCCTCGAGAGCTCTGGGAGGACTTTAGAGTTCAGTGCTTTGGTCCCTCGCTTATTACTTTGGAGAAACACAGTCTCAGAGGGCCCAGAGCCAAGTTCCAAAGCACTGCAGGAATATTTTCTCAAATCCAGAGTAAAACAAGGATAGGGAGGCTTTTTTTCCAGGCAGAAAAGGGGGTGGCCAAGAGGGACACTTGTCTCATCTATTGAATCTGGTCCTAGGACTCTGTCCTCCCACTATGTGCACCAGAGAACAATGTAGATCTACTGAGCTAGAGCAACAGAGCCCAGGGAGGAATAGAGTGACTTGGGGAGGACAAGGCTAATTTGTGATCAAAAGCCGACTTTGCTGTGGGGCAAGCAGAATCTAAGATTATGGAGCACTTATTGTGATCTGTTACATCATGAGCAAACTTTAATTTAAAAAATAGTTCTTTATAGAAATTGTATATAATCATTGTTCTCTACTTTTTTTTTTTTTTTTTTTGGACAGGCAGAGTGGACAGTGAGAGAGAGAGAGAGAGAGAGAGAAAGGTCTTCCTTTGCCGTTGGTTCACCCTCCATTGGCCACCGCGGCTGGCGCACTGCGGCCGGCACATCATGCTGATCCAAGGCCAGGAGCCAGGTGCTTCTCCTGGTCTCCCATGGGGTGCAGGGCCCAAGCACTTGGGCCATCCTCCACTGCCCTCCTGGGCCACAGCAGAGAGCTGGCCTGGAAGAGGGGCAACCAGGACAGAATCCGGCGCCCCGACCGGGACTAGTACCTGGTGTGCCGGCGCCGCAAGGCGGAGGATTAGCCTAGTGAGCCGCGGCGCCGGCTGATACTCATGATTAAAGAAAAAAACACAGATGAGGGCTATTGCTTAGAGAAATGGAGGAATCTCATCTTTGAGACTGGGGAGTTATGAGAGGATGATACGAGGCTGTGATCTTAGGAACTGGAAAGTTCTAGATGATGCCAAGCTTTCCTGCGAAGGTGTCGTGAGAGCATCGTTGGAAGCGGGGAAGGAGAAGTGGGAGCTGAAAGGAAGGAAACTTCAGAGAAAAGTCTATGGGTGCGCAGGATTCACATTGAACAACACTTACCTATGCTGAAGGTTGATCTAGGATAAGCTGTTAGACAACGTTAAATCAGGCCATTGTGCACTCGATACACTGTTGGGGGAGCCGTGTGGGGAGTATGTCTCAACATGTTCTTGTCAGCTGGTCCCAGGAACTATTTGTTCTGGACATTTTGACTGGGAAACACCAAACTGGCATGTTATTGGTATCTAACTTAATACACATAAAAACACACTCTGATTTTCCTCCCCAACTTGTTTTTCCACAGCCTTCCCCAGCTCAGTTAATGTAAACTTTGTCTTTGCAGAAGCTTAATCCAAACTTCCTGAAGTCATCCTCGACTCTCATCTTCAGACCTCAAAGGCTTTTTTTTAGCACCTCCCCAGCTGCCATCTTGTTCTAAACCTCCCTCATCTCCAGCCTCCTAGGTGGTCTCCTTGCTTCCACAGGTACCCCCTAGATCCCCCAGAGTTTACTCTCAACACTGTAGCCTGAGTATTCCAATTAGAGCAGAAGCCAGAGTTAAACTCAAAATCCATAAGATGCATCGTAAACCTGGCCTTGACTTAGCTGCCTCTGCCTCTCTGACCTCATGTCCTCCATTTTCCCCCCATCCACTCTGGTCCTGTCACGGTGGCCTTCTGAATGTTCTTCAAACATATCAAGCAACTGCCTTCGCTGAGAAGGAGACTTGCTGTTTCCTCAGCCTACCACAGTCTTTTTCTCAGATATCCGTGTGGCTCACTCTTCATCTCTTTCAGATTTCAACTAGAGCTCTTCCTGAACACTCTTATAAATGACCAATTTCCTACTTCCCAGGCATCCCCTGCAGCTCTTATTTCATCTTCATTTTTCTTCTTAGCATTTTATTTGCTGTAGTACATATTTCATTATTTGTTTCTAGAGTCCCCTGTGCAAAATGAGTCTGGGGCAGGTGTTTGACTACTATGACATAGTAGTCAAACACCTTGGGACACCTACATCCCCCATCAGAGTTCCTGGGGTTCAGTTCCAGCCATGCTCTGATTCCAGCTTCCTGCTAGCATGCTCTCTGGGAGGCAGCAGATGATGGCCCAAGTAGTTGAGTCCTTGCCACACACATGGGAGACCTGGATTTGATTCTCAGCTCCTGGCTTCTGCCTGGTCCAACCCTAGCTGTTGCAAGCATCTGGGGAGTGAACCAGCAGTTGGGAGATTCATTCTCTCTCTTCATCCCCCCAAAGAAAAATAATAAAAGGTGAACTAATTCAATTCTGAACTGTCTACCACTGTATTCCCAATGCCTGAAATAGTGCCTGAAACTTGAGCAAATTTCAAAAACTTGGTAGAAAGTGGCATGAAAATTAAATATATTTCTGTGCAAAAAAGTTTAAGACTATGCATAGGTTTTTCATAATATGCATTTTCCATGAATTTTTCAGAGACCCATTGTATGCATGGATTTAAACTTTTTTGCACCAAAATAAACTTACCTTTTAATTTAATTTTCCATGAAAATTGTTGAGATGCCCATGTGTTAGGCACTTAATAAGTGTTTGTTAATGATCGTCTATTTCTTCTCCAGGACTTCACTTGACATTCACTGAACTAAGTGAATGAAAGGATGACAACCAAGAGGGGAAAGTGGAGAAAGCAGAAGATAGACTTTAACAAAAGGCATTATTATGTTCTAAGGAGGAAAGAGCAGTAGAAAGAAAGAGGAGGGAAAAGGGAAAAGAACAGAATAACTGAAATGAACCTATTGCTGGGAACACATGAAAACAAGAGCCCCAAGGAAAAGTGCTCTCTACTTCCGGGTTAGGGTCAAGATTTGGGGCTGGGGCTGGTGCCGCGGCTCACTAGGCTAATCCTCCGCCCTGCGGCGCCGGCACACCAGGTTCTAGTCCCGGTCGGGGCGCCAGATTCTGTCCCGGTTGCCCCTCTTCCAGGCCAGCTCTCTGCTGTGGCCAGGGAGTGCAGTGGAGGATAGCCCAAGTGCTTGGGCCCTGCACCCCATGGGAGACCAGGAGAAGCACCTGGCTCCTGCCATTGGATTAGCGCGGTGCGCCGGCTGCAGTGCGCTGGCCGTGGCAGCCATTGGAGGATGAACCAACGGCAAAGGAGGACCTTTCTCTCTGTCTCTCTCTCTCACTGTTCACTCTGCCTGTCAAAAAAAAAAAAAAAAAAAAAAAGAAAGAAAGAAAGAAAAAAAAAAGATTTGGGGCTTTGATAGTTCATCTTCTCCCACTACCTACTGACTGACAGGAGGATTTCCTACACAGGTGAGATGCATGGTACAGGCAGCATGGCTGGAGAGTCAGGTAGGGGTGCATTACTCCTGCCCTCTGATCCCTCTAGAATGCAGTCTGTGCTTTCCTCTGTGTGGAGAAAATCTCAAGTGAAGTCTTCTTAGTATAGCAGAATGATGGGTTGTTTTTAATATTTACGTTCCTCTATGTAATCATTCTTTTTTCCTGGTAGCTCCACATTACTGACACTGTTGTTCCCCAAACCAAGCAGTAGCATCTGTAACCAGCAGAGAACCCAGACTGGTGGCCCATCCACTGTGGAACCCTGGGATTCCAGCCTCCTCCTAGGCAGGGAACCCTTCAGCTTTTTTTTTTTTTTTTTTTCCCCTCTTCAAACCTGTGCCAAGTTTGTTCTGTGTAGGGTTGAAAGGCAGTACAGGGTGAAAGATAGGAAAGAAGTAGGGGAGGCAGAGGTGATGGGACAAGAGGAAGCAGAAGAAAAGAACACCAGGCAGAGCAGGGTGTTTATTTCAATAGCTTCCTTTCCTCCTTTTCTCTCCCAGCACCAACTAATGCTTGGAAAATCCTCTTTCACAGATGGCAACATTTGAGAGGTGGAAATTTTGAATCCCCTCTGCTCTATTTTGAACCTTTTGGGAGGGTGTTAATAAAAAGATGATCAGCAAAACCAAGAACCTTGATAAATCAGAAACTACATGATTAGTTATAGATCATTGAGAATTGTCCCTCGACTCAAAAGCATTGTTTTATACTTGATCTTGAAATAATGGAAATCAAAAAAAGAGATATATAAATTCAGATTATTTTATTTATTTATTTATTGACAGGCAGAGTAGACAGTGAGAGAGAGAGAGAGAGAGAGACAGAGAGAAAGGTCTTCCTTTGCCGTTGGTTCACCCTCCAATGGCCGCTGCGGCCGGCACGCTGCAGCCGGCACACCGCGCTGATCCGAAGGCAGGAGCCAGGTGCTTCTCCTGGTCTCCCATGGGGTGCAGGGCCCAAGCACTTGGGCCATCCTCCACTGCACTCCCTGGCCACAGCAGAGAGCTGGCCTGGAAGAGGGGCAACCAGGACAGAATCCGGCGCCCCGACCAGGACTAGAACCCGGTGTGCCGGCGCTGCAAGGTGGAGGATTAGCCTAATGAGCCGCGGCGCCGGCCTATTCAGATTATTTTAAATCATTGCTTGTCACTATTTTATACGGTAAAAGCTGCCTTAATTACCAATTTGCACTGAGTTGCATTATTCTTTCAAATGCTGACAGTTTTTCCACTAAAATTTTCATTTTCTACTTATAAATTAATGTTCTGGTTCTTAGAGCCTTAGCAATTTTCCATTAAATCCTTTTTATTTCATGAGTGTCTGTGTGATTTTAAGCCAAATATGGGTACTTTATGTTTTAATACATTATTTTCAACAGATTTTTACTTTGTATTTATTTTATTGGAGAGGGCCAGACACAGAAAAATAGTTGGCAGGTTGGTTTTGTTGGTTGTGCTGCAGCAATAGTGTAATATAGAAAGTACTGATGGAATTTGGCAAAGAAACCAAATTGATTTGCTGTGGAAATGAATAGATTTGTATTCTACCTGTTCCACATCCCAATCCTAATGAGAAATAGTAGCAACATATTTTATAATTGTTTTAGTAAAATAATATTGAACAAACAGCAAAGAGAACCTTTTCCTTTCCTCAAGAGAAATTTGTTGCTCTCTTACTAAAGCTTTCAACCATTTCTCCACAGGGTGGCAGGGCAATTCAAAGTCTAACCTTCAGTCCTCAGATTAGTGTATTGACAGAGCCTGCCCTCAGAAGTAACAAGAGAGTAAGTAAAGGCACTATATTTCTCGTTGGGAGTGTAGGGTTATAGGGAGTGGTATCAGAACATTCTCAAAGAGGAAAATCCATAAATTGTTAATAAAATTTCTCAAAAAGAAATCTCAGAAACAAATCATTGAATGTTCATCAGGTTTCCTAAAGATATTAATCTAGAGTTTGCCCCGCAAGTATGTAGCAGGCCTCAGCAGAACTGAGGCGTCACTGTGCATCTTTGTAGAAGATGTGCTAATGAATCCAGGACTGTGTTTCAGAGCACAGGCTTGGAAGTTGAACTACGTGATTTCCAATCCCGAGTTCACCATTTTGTCCTCAAGCCTGTGTGACTGTAGGCAATCTTTTCCTTAAAAGATTTATTTACGGGGCCAACATTGTGGCAGAGTGGGCTAAGCTATTCCAGTTCATGTCCAAGTAGCTCCTCTTCCAATTCAGCTCTCTGCTTATGGCCTGGAAAAGCAGTGGAAGATGGCCCAGGTGCTTGGGTCCCTGCATCCTCTTGGGAGACCTGGAGGAAGCTCCTGGCTTCTGGCTTCAGGTTGGCCTAGCTCCAGCCATTGCAGCCATTTGGGAAGAAAACCTTTCTCTTTGTATCTCCCTCTCTGTAACACTACCCTCAAATAGATAGATAAAATCTTTAGGAAAAAAAATTTATTGATGGGGCCAACATTGTGGCATAGTGGGTTAAGCTGCCACCTACAGTGCCAGTACCCAATATGGGTGCCAGTTCAAGTCCTGGATGTTCCACTTCTGATCCAGTTCCCTGCTTATGCCCTGGGAAATCAGCAGAAGAGGACTCAGGTGCTTGGGGCCCTGCCCCAGTGTGGGAGACCTGGGTGAAGCCCCTAGCTCATTGCTTTGGGGGCCATTGCAGCCATTAGGGGAGTGAACCAGTAGATGGAAGACCTCCTTCTGTCTGTCTCCCCCTCTCTCTTTCTGTAACTCTGTCTTTAAGAACATTCAAGATTCTCATGTTAAATATTAAACTGTTCTTTCATAACATATGAAATCAATCAATATATGTTTTCAAGAATTTCTTTCATTCCAAACACTCTTATTGCTGAACAAGTGATCCCCCTCTGACTTGTTCGTGCCTGCGTGGTCTCCCCAGGCTCACCTTCACCCCCTTTACCTGTTTCACTGCTTCATTCCCTGAGTTACCTGTTGGTGGTTCTCTGTCAAACACCATAATTATGGCTTCTCTCCCATTAGCACCCCAGCTCCTTTGACTTCCAGCTGACAGTGATGTTGAGTAGCAGAAACCATGAGGATCAATTAATCCAGCTCCCTTGTTTTTGCAGATGAGGAAAGAGAAGCTAGAAAGACTTCCCCAGAGCAGTTAGAGGGGGAACCAAGACCACAACTTTTTTCTCCCACTTCCTCCCACAGATCTCCCACTTTACTTTTCCAGTAACAAACACTTTTCTCTGTGGAATGAAGGAGCATAGTAAACTAAATAGTTGGTTTATGCATCAATCACTAAGCAGTCCAGACAAAAAGCAGAAAGGCAATTAGAATTTTTAAGCATAGGGCCTCTAGAAATAATTCAAACCCAGTTTCAAATCCAAGTTCTCACATTAACTGTAACCTTAAGCAAGTTACTGAATCCTTAATTTGTCTGCAAAATGAGGGTAAGGGTAGTACTGACTTGGAATTTTGAAGATTAGATCTGATAATATCTATTCAGCATTATATAGCATATAAGTCAGCAATTGCCTTTGGCTGCAAGCAACAGAGAATCTAAATAACAGAGGCTTAACTCTCTCATGTTTATTAGGAGTGTCCCTAAAAAAAAAAAGAAAGAAAAAGGGAAAGAAAATTACAAGTGTTGGTGAGAAATTTGAACCTTGTGTGCTATCGGTGGGAATGTAAAATAGCTGCTGTATGAGGTTCTTCAAAAAATTAAAAATGGAATTATCAAATAATTCAGCAATCTCCCTTCTGTTTATACACCTTAAATATTTAAAGCAGGGTCTCTATACAATGCATGTGCACCCATATTGATAGCATCATGATTCACAATAACCAAAAACTGGAAGCAATCCAAGTGCCCATCAGCAGGCGAATGAAGGAACAAAATGGATACACATACAATGGGATATTATTCAGCCTCAAAAAGCTACAGAGCTAGAGAGAGAGAGAGAGAGAAAGGATGAGAGAGAGAAAGGAAGAGAGGGAGGGAGATATCTTCCATCTGCTGATTCACTTCGCAGGTGACTGGATTGGCTGGGGCTAAGCCAGGCCAAAGCCAGGAGCCAGGAGTTTCTTCCAGGTCTCCCACATGGGTGCAGGAGCCCAAGCACTTGGACCATCTTCCACTGCATTCCCAGGCATATCAGCAGTGAGCTGGATCAGAAGTGGAACAGCCAGGGCTCAGACCAGCACCCATATGGAATGCTGGCATCACAGGTAGTGGCTTTACCTGCTAAGCCACAGTGCCAGCCCCAGTAACAGGATGCTCTCTCAGCTAGGTGAGGTCACGTGACTGGCTGATGGGCTATGAGTAGAAACCAAGTGAACCATTCTGGGTTTGGCAACAGAAGCTGAATTGTGACATGTTACCAGGTGTAGAAATATGTAAGTGATTTGATAGAACGTGCCTTATCAATTCAAGGATCTTTATTGTTAACAGGTAGGATTACAAAATGTGCTTGTGCCTGTGTTTAGCACTGCTGAACAGCTATATTTCAGGTATCAGGAATGTACTCTGTCCTTGCCATCCACAAATGCACACCCACTGTGTATTCAGGCAGACCACCTACATGTTTAGAGCTGCCAGATCATTCATTCATCCCACAGATAGTTACGGGGTGCCCATAGAATAGATTCCGAGTGAGGGGAATCATAACTGCCTGAGGGTGGAATAGAGGGAAACCACAGTTCTACAAAGACTAGTCAGGGTAGGCCTCCTTGAGAAAATGGTCTTTGAACAAGGACTTGAAAGAGGTGAGAGAAGTAGCCGTCGCATCTGAAGAAGGAGCAGTCTGGCAATGAGAAGGCGAGTGAGAAGAGTAAGTGATGTTCTCAAGAATGACTCAGAGGCCAGCGTGGCTGAGGCACAACTAGCAAGCAGCAGAGTGGGAAGAGAAGAGGCCAGAGAGGAGAGGGGCGAGCAACATCGCATGCAGGCTTTCAGAGCCCAGAGCGTCTTTGCCTTTTACTGTGAGTCAAAGGAGAAAGCATTTGCAGGGCTTTGAGCAAAGACAAGACATGACTAAACTTTTAAATCATTTTGGAGGATAGGTTGAGAATATAGTGAAAAGGAGCAAAGAGGGAGACTACTGGGGGCTATTCCAATAATCCAGTGATGGCCCCAAATCTGCCCTTGCAGTTGGTTCCCGATGCCTATTAAAGATACTCAGATCCGGGCCGGCGCCATGGCTCACTAGGCTAATCCTCCGCCTTGCGGTGCCGGCACACCGGGTTCTAGTCCCGGAAGGGGCGCCGGATTCTGTCCCGGCTGCCCCTCTTCCAGGCCAGCTCTCTGCTGTGGCCAGGGAGTGCAGTGGAGGATGGCCCAAGTGCTTGGGCCCTGCACCCCATGGGCGACCAGGAGAAGCACCTGGCTCCTGCCATCGGATTAGCGCGGTGCGCCGGCCACAGCGCGCCGGCCGCGGCGGCCATTGGAGGGTGAACCAACGGCAAAGGAAGACCTTTCTCTCTGTCTCTCTCTCTCTCACTGTCCACTCTGCCTGTCAAAAAAAAAATAAATAAATAAAAAAAAAGAAAAAAAAAAAAAGAAAAAAAAAAAGAAAAAAAAAAAAAGAGAGAGAGAGAGATACTCAGATCCAACCAGAGAGTGGATGAAATGGCGGAAGTACTATCACTAAAGCTCATGATGAGAGAAATAACGAGCATGTATCTGGCAGAGGGCGCCCAATCCTTTACTATCAGCACATAGAAGTGCATAGCTTCACCTGGTGAGTTAACTTACTAGAGAGATGACTGTTTCCAGGCATAAGGCCCAATGCAGGTCTTACACCTGAACATGGCCATAACAGAATCCGAGCACTTTGAAGACAGCAAAGGAGAGTCTGGCTAGGATTAGTGAGACTCAGCAAGTTGAACTTCAATGTGGAAGGCAGAACAAAATGGTGCCGAGGACACCCTTCATTCATTCAAGAGGTGTTTATGACTATCTGGTATGAGTTAGAAACTCTATGAGGCTGTAGAAAAAGACAGAAAACACAGTCCCTGCCCTCAAGGTGCTTGCTGTCTTATTGTGGAGACCAAAAGGCAAAAGAATCGCAGAAATAGAGAGGTAACTGCAATAATTGAAGAATACTGTTATGACACAAATGACTTATCAATCAAACTTGTCCAAGAGATCAAGAAAAGCTCCATGGGGGAGAGAACACTTAAGTTTGATTTTGAAGAATGTGTCTATTAGTTAGTTACAGGGGGCTGACATTCCATGGAGTGGAAATAATATATGGATAGAGACAAGGACAGATATATGGTAGAAACATAAAAAGTATGGTCATCCGAAAGAGCGTGTTCTCTTTCAGGAAGTGCAGGTGGTTCCACATGGCTGGATTTTACATGTGCAAAGAAGAGTGGCAGGGAACGATTCCCAAGAGGTTAAAAAAAAAAAAAAAAAAGACCAACGCTCGAAGAGCCTTGTTAGCTGGGCAGAGTTTGGATCTCATTCATGTAACGACCGCCTGATTTTCTACTAGATTTCAGTTTTGTAAAATATGTCTGATGTTTCAGGCATTTGAGGAGGTAACCAGCAGATGGGAGCTAGCACTCTTTCTCTCAAACAAATAAATGAATAAATTTGTAAAAATACATTTAAAAACTTCTTCCCAGATTTTTCAATCACCTTTTTTAAAAAGAAAAAATGCTATTTTAGGAAATAGTCTCATATGTATTTCTAACTAGTATTTAGCAGGTCTGTATTATCTGTTTGCTTTTATTTTTTGGATTGGCAGATGAATTCTTTGTATTTACTGTGCAGAACATGATGTTTTGAAATACATTCACATTATGGAATGAGTAAATCTAGCGGGTTTGCCCATGAACCACCTCACACAGTAATTATTTTTGTGATAACACTTCACGTGCTCTCTCAGCATTTTTTCAAAACTACAGTAAGTTAGTAACTACAGTCACCATGCTATACAATAGATTTCTTGAAGTTATTCTTTTTGAATCTTTGCATCCTTTGACTGGCCTCTCCCCAGAACCCTCTCCACTACCATCCCAGGCCCCAGTAACCACATCATACTTCTTGCTTCCAGGAGATCAACTTTTTTATTTACTACGTATACATGAGATCATGCAATATCTCTTTCTGTGCCTGGCTTATTTCACTTAGCATAATGCCTACTAGGTTCATCGATGCTGTTGCAAATGACAGGATTTTCTTCTTTTTTATGATTGAAACATATTCCATTGTGTAGATATGCCACTGAATTAAAGTTTTTTTAAAAATTTATTTGAAAGAGTTACAGAGATGGAGAGAGAGAGAGAGAGAGAGAGAGAAAGAGAGAGAGATTCTTCCATCCACTGTTTCGCTTCCCAGTTGATGGCATCTTCTGCTGCTTTTCCCAGGCCATTACCAGGGAACTGGATCAGAAGTGGAGCAGGAGCCAGCACTGTGGCTGGCACTGTGGCGTACAAGGTTAAGCATCCACATCCCATTAGCGTGGGTTCGAGACCTGGCTGTTCCACTTCTGATCCGTCTCCCTACTAGTAGCATAGGAAAGCAGCAGAGGATGGCCCAAGTCCTTAGGCCCCTGCACCCATGCAGGAAGTTCTTGGCTCCTGGCTTAGAATTGGCCCAGTTCTGGCTGTTGTGGCCATTTAGGGAGTGAACCAGAGGATAGAAGACCTCTTTCTCTGTCACTTCCTCTCTTTATAACTCTGTCTCTCAAATAAATAAATCTTAAAAAAAAAGTGGAGCTGCCATGACATGAACTGACACCCATATAGTTTTAGCCAGAGCCATTAGGCAAGAAAAAGAAATCAGGGGCTGGTGCTGTGGCCTAGTAGGCTAAGCCTCTGTCTGCATCGCCAGTATCCCATATGGGTGCTGATTCATGTCCCAGGTGCTGCTCTTCTGATCCAGCAGGCTGCTGATGACCTGGAAAAGCAGTGGAAATAGGCCCAAGTGCTTGAAATCCCTACACCTGTGTAAAAGACCCGGCAGGAGCTCCTGGATCCTGGATCCTTGCTTCAGATCAGCCCAGCTCTTGCTGTTGCTGCCATTTGGGGAGTGAACCAGTTGATGGAAGTCCTTTCTCTGTTTCTCCCTCTCTCTGTAAGTAACCCTACATCTCAAATGAATAAATAAAATCTTTTTAAAAATTATTTGAGGAATACAAACTTCATGCATTTCATATATATAAGTTAAGGAGCATAGTGACTTTTTCCACCCCCTCCCCCCCATACTCCCACCCTTCTTTCTCCTCCCTCTCCCATTCCCATTCTTATTTTTTGTAAAAACATACTTTCAGTTAACTTTATACTCATAAGATTAACCCTATACTAAGTAGAAGGATCAACAAATAATATGAAGAAAAACGTAGAAAAAACACAAAACAAACAAAAAGCATTATTCCTCAACAGTCAAGACAAGGGCTGTTCAAAATCATCACTTCATAAAGTATAAATTTCATTCCTTTTTAAAAAATTTTTTTTGCCAGGCAGAGTTAGACAGTGAGAGAGAAACAGAGAGAAAGGTCTTCCTTTCATTGGTTCACTCCCCTAATGGCCACCACGGCCGGCGCAGCACCGATCCGAACCAGGAGCTGGGTACTTCCTCCCGGTCTCCCATGCGGGTGCAGGAACCCAAGCACTAGGGCCATCCTCCGCTGCCCTCCCAGGCCACAGCAGAGAGCTGGACTGGAAGAGGAGCAACAGGGACTAGAACCCAGGATGCCGGCACCACAGGTGGAGGATTAGCCTAGTGAGCCACGGCGCCAGCCCAATTTCATTCCTATAGATTACCTTTTAGGAACTCTATTAGTTACCACAGATCAGAGAAAACATAGTATTTGTCTTTTTGGGGGACTGGCTTATTTCACTAAGTATAATGGTTTCCAGTTGCATCCATTTTGTTGCAAATGACAGGACTGCATTTTTTGTTTTATCACTGTATAATATTCCATAGCATATATGTGTATATATATATATCATAATTTTTTATCCATTCTTCAGTTGATGGACATCTGGATTGATGTTATTGTGAATTGAGCTGCAATGAATACGGGGTTACAGATAACTCTTTCATATGCTGATTTCATTTCCTTTTATTAAATTCTCAGGAGTGATGGCTGAGTCATGTGGTAGGTCTATAGTCAGCTTTCTGAGGTATCTCCATATTGTCTTCCACAGTGGCTGAACCAGTTTACATTCCCACCAACAGTGAATTAAGGTACCCTTTTCCCCACTTCCTCACCAGCATTTGTTGTTTGTTGATTTTTGTATGAGATCCATTCTAACGGGGGTGAGGTAAAACTTCACTGTGGTTTTGATTTGCATTTCCCTGATGGCTAAAGAACCTGAGAATTTTTTTCATGTGTCTATTGGCCATTTGAATTTCTTTCCTTGAAAAATGCCTGTTTAAGTCCCTTACCCATTTCTTAACTTGGATTTTGTTGCTGTTGTTGTTGTTAAGTTTCTTGAACTCTTTATATATTCTGGAAATTAATACTTTATCAGTTGCATAGTTTGCAAATATTTTCTCCCATTCTGTAGATTGCTTCGTCACTTTGCTGAGTGTTTCTTTTGCAGTGCAGAAACTTCTCAGTTTGATGTAATCCCATTTTCAATTTTGGCTTTGATTGCCAGTGCTTCTGGGGTCTTTACCAAGCAATCTTTGCCTATGCCAAAGACTTTTAGGCTTTCCCCCATGTTCTCAATAATTTGATGATATCAGGTCAAAGATTTAGGTCTTTGATCCATTTTGAGTGGATTTTTGTGTGAGGTGTAAGGTAAGGGTCTTGTTTAATGCTTCTGCATGCAGAGATCTAGTTTTCCCAGCTCCATTTGTTGAAGAGACTGTCCTTGCTCCAGGGGTTGATTTTTGCTCCTTTGTCAAAGATAAATTGGTTGTAAATGCATGGATTGATTTCTGGAGTTTCTATTCTGTTCTATTGGTCTGTCGACCTGTTTCTGTACTAGTACCAGTCTAGTTTGATTATATATGCCCTCTAGTATGTCTTGAGATCTGGTATTGTGATGCCTCCAGCTTTGCTTTTGTTGTATAAGATTGCTGTAGTTATTCTGGGTCTCTTGTGTTTCCATATGAATTTTAGCATCATTTTTTCTAGATATGAGAAGAATGTTGTTGGTATTTTGATTGATATTACATTGAATTTATACATTGCTTTTGCTAGTATGGGCATTTTGGTGATATTGATTCTTGCCATCCATGAACATGGGAGATTTTTCCACTTTTGATGTCTTCTATTTCTTTCTTTAATGTTTTGTGATTTTCAATTTAGAAATCTTTGATGTCCTTGGTTAAGGAAATTTCCAAGGTACATAAGGAAACTTATGGAGTGTTAACTGTATTTACTATCCTGATTAATTGATGATTCCACACATATATGTATAGGTATACATACATCAAAACTACACATACTGTATGCTTCTTGTATTTCCATTTATTGTGAGTCATTTATCTAAAAAATTTGGGGAGGAGAGGAAGGAATGAAAATATAGGCTGCTTATATGCATAAAATATTTGGAAGGATACACAGGAAACTGAAAACATTTCCCTTAAAAGGGAGAACTGGCAGTGAGAGGGACTGTGTATATTTTTTGGACACTTTGAATTTTTAACATTGAGATTTATTTATTACAATAAAAAAATGAAAGTAAAGCAAACTCATTTCTTCACACTTTTACTAGCAGTCTTTCAAGAATTTTTATTTTTGTCAATTTGATCAGAGAACAAGCTCCTCACTTAATCTGCATTTTCTGGATTACAACTGAGATTGACCTGTTTTTATATCTTTATTAGCTATTAGTATTTTATCTCTGGGGAATTGCCTATTCACATCCTTCATCATTATTATTGATTTAAAGATCAACATAATTTTAGAGGCGAAATTTGACAAAGTAAGTATAAAAATTGTCAGAAGTAAAATTAAAGCATACTGGTAAAGTTATGCAAAGTCTGGGAAAAATACAGGCTAAGTTATCAAATACAAAAGCTTATTGGAAAGCTACAATAATTACAAGTTTGGTACTAACAAAACAACAGGGCATAATATCTCTTAAAACACAACCAGTTTCATAAGTAATTGAACATAGAATAAAGGAGGAATTTCAGATTAGTAAGGAAAAGACAAAGGCTCAATTAATAGCAATAAAACAGCCAGCTGAATATTTGATAGAAAATTTGCTGAACCCTGGGGGCTAGCACTGTGGCTCAATAGATTAACACTCTGCCTGCAATGCTGGCACCCCATATGGGCACCAGTTCTAGTCCCAGCTGCTCCTCTTATGATCCAGCTCTCCGCTGTGGCCTGGGAAAGCAGTGGAAGATGGCCCAAGCTCTTGGACCCCTTCACTGCCTGGGGGACCTGGAAGAAGCTCCTGGCTCCTGGCTTCAAATCAGCCCAGCTCTGGCCAATGTGGCTATTTGGGAAGTGAACCAGCAGATGGAAGACCTCTGTCTGCCTTTCCCTCTCACTGTCTATAACTCTACCTCTCGAATAAATAACTAAAAATTTAAAAAATAATTTGCTGAACCCTATATCATGCCTTAAATGAAATTTAATTGACATTGGAAGACCTGGATTGAATCCTGAGCTCCAAACTTTGCCTGGCCCAGCCTCAGCTGTTGGGGACATTTGGGGAATGAAATAGCCTGAGAGATCTCTCTCTGTTCCTCTCTTTCTCATCTGTCTCCCTGCCTTTCAACAAATAAATAAATATTTTATTAAAAACTCACAGATTAATGCTGAATAAAATTGAAGAGAGAAGAGCAAGGATAAATAGTTCTGAGACACTTGCTCATGACCAGATCTCAGCCTATTCCCTACCGTTGAAAGGCAGACAATATTTGGGGCATCTTCAGGGTTAAGTTTCAGGTAAAATAGCCCAGTGGCTATTGCCCACCATCAATCCAGGTAAAATTATGCTATCACAAAAATCACTACATGTCATTCACTTCTGCTTACTCAATACTAACACTCTCCTATAAACCAGAAATTGGACTAGACACCTATTAATGCCTTTAGCCCAAGTGGCTGCTTTTGAACTATACCTTGTATGAAGTGTGTTACATGCACTATCTCATTGATTCTTTGCAAAGCTCTCTGCAATGGGTGGTGTTAGTTTATTCTGTGACGAAAGAAACTTAGAATCTTATCCAATAATTTGCACCAGGCCCAACTGTTATTATGTTCACTGCCTTTACCATCTCCAGTTTCACTGAAAATATTAATTTTTTTTTAAATTTTGTCTATTTATTTGAGAGGTAGAGTTACAGATAGAGGGAGGGAGAGACAGAGAAGTCTTCCATCCACTGGTTCACTCCCAAATGGCCACATTGGTTAGAGCTGGGCTGATCCGAAGCCAGGAGCCAGGAGCCTCGTCAGGGTTTCCCACATGGATGCAGGGGTCCAAGGACTTCAGCCATTCTTCACTGCTTTCACAGCCCATTAGCAGGGAGCTGGATTGGAAGTGGAGCAGCCAAATCTTGAACCAGGCCCCATGTGGGATGCTGGGACCTCAACCAGAGGCTTAACCCTCAACGCCACAGCACCGGCCCCCTGAAATATGTTAATTTGCAGTCATGTTTGACAGGGACTTGGGAACTTGAGAGAGGACCTTGATATGCAGAATCTTCTCTTTCTACTTCCCAGAGCTGAGCAGTCCCTCTTTCTTTGCTGCATTCGAATGCAATGTACCAACTTCCATGCTTTCAAGGACACAAATGAAGGTGCTATGGAGAAGGCTGAAAACACTCATGCAGCAAGGGAGGAAGCCAGGGCAAGAGTGGGCCTAGTAGCATAAAGGTTGACCAGAGAGCCCTGTGGTTGCCCCAGACAGGAAATGTCACCTGATCTTGTAACATGATAGAACTTCCAGAAGACATCAATGAGTAAGATGCTATCTGAATAGTGTGGCTTTGTGAGTGTCAGCAAGTTGAAATTGGTTCTGACCTTATAATCAGTAGAACCCAAATGAGATGGATATTAGCAGATTCAAGGGATTCCTCTGGGGTGTGTGGGCAAGGAGGGACTCTAGCCATAGAAAGGCTGTAGGTAAGAACCACCATACTCCACGTCCTCGCTGAGGAGGATAATGGCAACCAAAGGCATCCAAGAAAGAGAGTTTGAGCATAATTTCCATCTTTCTGGTGTCTTTGGAAAATCTGTAGATTCTAGCAAGAAAATTTAGATTTATGCAAGCTCATTATAGAAAAATCAAACATGACACAAAGGCATATAGAAGAAAGCAAAAACCCTCTAAAATCTTACCATTCAGAAGTGATCATTATCATTTTGGCAAAATTCTTTCTAGACTTCTCCCTGTACATAGACATATATACAAAGTGCTACTTCCAGAGCATTCATGGAAAAATGGGTTAAAACATAAGTTTACTTTAATACAAAATTTTTTTGAAATCCAGGGATAATTTTTATAATATGCATTTTCATGAACTTTCTGAAAACTCTTTGGCATGAAATTTTCACACCAGTATAAACTTATCCATTAGTTGCATTTTCTGCAAACATTTTCAAGTACCTTCCTACACAAGCATGCATACATATATAGATGGAACCATCTGGACTGATTTGCAGTCTTTTTAAGAAAAAAGTATATTATGGTCATCTTTCTACATTCATGAAAGGACATACATAATAATTGTATATTATTGTCTAGAATTGTGTTGATCAGATATATCAATTTACAGAAAATGATACTGGAAATGTTTTTCAAAAATATGACAGTAAAATTTTTCATGCTTCAATTTTCTAACTCTTGTCCAACTCCTTTTTTTTAAGCCAGAAAATCAACATCAACTTTATTAAACAGCAACAGGAAAGCTTTCCAATTTCTCAGAAGAAAAACGTGGGACCAGCACCACCAGGCAAGCATCACCAAGACTAAATGTCCACATTGATTGTTCTGCAAGCTCTTCTTGTACACTTAGGCATCATCAAGGACAATGGCCATGAGAGCTTCTGCAGGAACACACTTTGCTTTGTGGGTAGCTTCGCGGTCAACTCTTCATACAGGAGGCTGAGATGACACTGTGCCTGTTCAAAAGCTGTTGGTGCAGAGAGAATTTATCAACGGGGGAGAACAGAGCCTTATTTCTTGCATTTAAGAAATACCATGACCTGGGGCCAGTGATGTGGTGTAGCAGGTTAAAGCCACAGCCTGCAGCACCGGCACTCTATATGGGTGCCAGTTCAAGTCCCAGCTGCTCCATTTCTGATCCAGCTCTCTGCTAATGTGCCTGGGAAAGCAGCAAAGATGGCCCAGGTGCTTGGGCCCCTGCACCCATGTAGGAGACCTGGAAGAAGTTCCTGGCGCCTGGCTTCAGTCTGGCTCAGCCATGGCTGTTGCAGCCATTCTGGGGAGTGAACCAGCAGATGGAAGACCTCTCTGTCTGTCTCTCCTTCCCTCTCTCTCTGTACCTCTGCCTTTCAAATAAATAAATAAATCTTTAAGAAAAATGAAGAAATACCATGAGCTAATCTATCAATATTTCTCTTTGAATGCTCTTTGAAGATTTGGTTGCCCTTGGGCTGGCACCATGGCTCACTTGGTTAATCCTCTGCCTGTGGTGCTGGCATCCCATATGGGTGCCGGATTCTGTCCCGGTTGCGCCTCTTCCAGGCCAGCTCTCTGCTGTGGCCCAGAAAGGCAGTGGAGGATGGCCCAAGTGCTTGGGCCCTGCACCCGCATGGGGGACCAGGAGGAAGCACCTGGCTCCTGGCTTTGGATCAGCGCAGCGTGCTGGCCATTGCAGCTATTTGGGGGGGTGAACCAACAGAAGGAAGACCTTTCTTTCTGTCTCTCTCTCTCTCTCGCTATCTAACTCTATATGTCAAATTTAAAAAAAAAAAAGATTTGGTTGTCCTCTCTACCACATGCCTGGGTGAGGGGAAAGGAAAGCGTGGCAAGGTGCCACTATGGTAGCAGATAATTTTGGGGGTGCTCTAGGCTCCACTCCCTTCTACTGGGGTAGTAGCTGTGTTTTCTGGCAGCTGCAGCAGCATATGGGGTGAGGAAGGAGCCACCCACCAATCACCTTTTCTTAAAGTCACTTTTTTTTTGCATTCAGCTGCCTTAGAGCTCCCAAATTCACAGTGTTTGGACAGCTTTCTCCATCCTTCTCCTAGATGGTGCACTCCTCATCATAGGAAGCATCAGTGACTCCAGGGTCTGTACAAATCACACAGTGTCCCTGATAAGAGCCACAGTTACACTTGCAATGTGCACCAGCATTCAGGGTTGCATGTAAGAATCACAGATCACACACTTCCCAGTCACATTTTTTGTATCAGCCTTTTGGTGGCCACATCAGCCTACTTGCAGTGAAAGATCAAATCTGGATGATGTTTAGCCATAGCTGCCACCCAAGCCTGCCATGGGAACCACCAAACTTTTTATGGTAAATTCCTAGAGATTGTATAATTTAACCAAAGATGCTTACATCTTCGATAGGCATTTACATAATTATTCTGCTCCCCAAATATTGCACCAGTTGATTGGATGAAGTTTCTGAGATGTTTTACTAACTTGGGTTCTCCAGCTTGTATCGTGTCATGGAAAAATGTAAACCACACAAGTAAAATCTCCCTTCCCCTCTCCTTCCTCCTCCCTTTCTCCCCCTCCCTCTCCTTCTCTCCTTCTCTCCTTCTCTCTCTCTCTCCCTCTTTCCTTCTTACCTTCTTCCTCTCCCTCTCCCTCCACCTATTTCTTCTAAGCAATTTTAAAATTCATTTAAGATAAAAATAAAAATTCAATATGAACATCAGAATAGAATGTGAGCAGGTTTCCCCCTCAGATGCCTAATCACCTGCAGCTATTGAGGGATTGAACATGGGCTTAAAGACACGAGCCGGCGCCGTGGCTCAATAGGCTAATCCTCCACCTTGCGGCGCCGGCACACCGGGTTCTAGTCCCGGTCGGGGCGCCAGATTCTGTCCTGGTTGCCCCTCTTCCAGGCCAGCTCTCTGCTATGGCCAGGGAGTGCAGTGGAGGATGGTCCAGGTGCTTGGGCCCTGCACCCCATGGGAGACCAGGAAAAGCACCTGGATCCTGGCTTCTGCCATAGGATCAGCGCGGTGTGCCAGCTGCAACGGCGGCCATTGGAGGGTGAACCAACGGCAAAGGAAGACCTTTCTCTCTCTGTCTCTCTCTCTCTCTGTCCACTCTGCCTATCAAAAAAAAAAAAAAAAAGACACATGCACAATACCTACTTTTAGGGATCAGTGGTCTCTCTGCAGAAACAGGTACTTCTCAACCCCATATTTGCTTCAAATGACTAAAGATGCTACTTGTGCATACCCATACAAGGCCAAAACTTTGTCAACATGAGCTTAGCAGTTTAGCAAAAAGTAAAAGTGTAGGCTGATAATCTAGCCTTTCAACCTCAACTGAGAACATCATGGTGGGGCCAACACTGTGGTGTAGCAGGTAAAGCCATCACCTGCAGTGCCAGCATCCCATATGGGCACCAGTTCGAGTCCTGGCTGCTCTACTTTCGATCCAACTCTGCTGTGTCCTGGGAAAGCAGTAGAAGATGACCCAAGTGCTTGAGCTCCTGCACCCACGTGGGAGACCTGGAAGAAGCTCCTGGCTCCTGACTTTGGATTGTCTCTGCTCTGGCCATTACAGCCAATTGGGGAATGAACAAGTGGATGGAAGACCTCTTTCTCTCTGCCTCTGTAACTCTGCCTTTTATATAAATTTGTTTAAATAAAGATTTATTTATTTTTTTGAAAGTCAGAATTACACAGAGAGAGGAGAGGCAGAGAGAGAGAAGTCTTCCGTCTGATTGGTTCACTCCCCAGATGGCTGCAACGACCAGAGCTGCACCAATCCGAAGCCAGGAGCCAGGAGCTTCTTCCAGGTCTCCCACACAGGTGCAGGGGCCCAAGGACTTGGGCCATCTTCTACTGCTTTCCTAGGCCATAGCAGAGAGCTGGATTGGAAGGGACTAGAATTGGCACCCATATGGGATGCTGGTGCTTCAGGCCAGGGCGTTAACCCACTGTGTCACAGCAGCAGCCCCAGATTTATTTATTTATTTGAAAGTCAGTTACACAGAGAGAGAAGGAGAAGCAGAGAAAGGGAGAGAGGTCTTCCATGTGCTATTCACTCCCTAAATGGCTTCAACAGCCAAAGCTTGTTCTGGGTCTCCCACACAAGTGTAGAGGCCAAAGGACTTGGGCCGTCCTCCACTGCTTTCCCAGGCCATAGCAGAGAGCTGGATTAGAAGTGGAGCATCCAGGACTTGAACTGGCACCCTCTTGGGAGGCCGACACTGTAGGCAGCAGCTTTACCCACTATGCCATAGCGCCAGCCCCAGTAAATAAATCTTAAAAAAAGAAAAGAAAAAGAAAATATTATGGACCAATGGACTCTGTAACCACTATAGAAGTCTCACCTCTTAATGAAATCAAAAGTTTCCACTGGAGAACTGAAAAACACACATTTCAATAGCCAAATCTTGCAAAGCTTTAAAAATCTTTACATGCTACCATCTTTTTCTGTGTCTTTGCATTTAGACTCCCTGTGTTTGAATGTCTTTTGTATTTCTTTATGGGGCATTACAAAGTTGGATTTTGCTTATTTTAACCCTATTTGTATTTTTTTTAATTTTAACTAGAACACTTATTCCATTTAAATTTAATGTAATTTTTTTAAAGATTTATTTTATTTATTTAAAAGTCAGAGTTACACAGAAAGAGAATGAGAGGCAGAGAGAGAGAGAGAGAGAGAGAGAGAGAGGTCTTCCATCTTATGGTTCAATTTCCAATTGGCCACAATGGCTGGAGCTGCACCGATCTGAAGCCAGGAGCCAGGAGCTTCTTCAGGGTCTCCCAGGTGGGTGCAGGGGCCCAAGACCTTGGGCCATCTTCTACTGCTTTCCCAGGCCACAGCAGAGCAGATCAGAAGAGGAGCAGCCGGGCCTCGAACTGGAGCCCAATGGGATGCTGGTGCTTCAGGCCAGGACATTAACCCACTGCACCACAGCGCTGGCCTTTAATGTAATGTTAATATAAGTACATCATATTATGTTTTGTTTTTTAATTGTCCCACAATTTTTTTTTTGACAGGCAGAGTGGACAGTGAGAGAGAGAGACAGAGAGAAAGGTCTTCCTTTTGCCGTTAGTTCACCCTCCAATGGCCGCCATGGCTGGTGCGCTGCGGCCGGCGCACCACGCTGATCTGAAGGCAGGAGCCAGGTGTTTCTCCTGGTCTCCCATGGGGTGCAGGGCCCAAGCACTTGGGCCATCCTCCACTGCCTTCCTGGGCCACAGCAGAGAGCTGGACTGGAAGAGGGGCAACCGGGACAGAATCCGGCGCCCCGACCGGGACTAGAACCCGGTGTGCCAGCACCGCTAGGTGGAAGATTAGCCTATTGAGCCGTGGTGCTGGCAAGAATCTTGATTCTGCATGAGGTGCATCTGTTATAAATTGGTGGTGAGCTTTTCCCATTTTTTTCATTTCTTTAATTCTTGTAATTTCATTCTTTAATTCTTGAAATGTATTTTTGCTGAGTATAATATCCTAGGGTATCCTAATCCATTTTCTGTTGTTAGTTGCTCAATATTATAGACAGGGTATATTATAAAGGAAAGACGCTTTGTTTTAACTCATGGTTCTGATCCAAGGTCAAGTGTCTGCATCTGGTGATGGTCTTCTTGCTGGCAGAGTCCTGAGGTGGCACAGGGCATCCCATCACGAGAGACAGGGAGTACGCAATAGACTAATCATATTGGCTTTTATACCAGAAGCATTATAGAGATAGCCTATTAACCCATTAATCCATATAATTATGGATGTAGCAGAAAGAATATAAGAAGAGTTCCTACAACTCAGCAAAAACAACTGATTCAATTTAACAATGAACAGGGGCTGGCGCCATGGCACAGTAGGTTAATACTCTGCCTGCAGCGCTGGCATCCCAAATGGGTGCCAGTTCTAGTCCCGGCTGCTTCTCTTCCAATCCAGCTCTCTGCTGTGGCCTGGGAAAGCAGTAGAAGATGGCCCAAGTGCTTGGGCTCCTGCACCCATGAGGGAGACCAGGAAGAATCTCCTGGCTCTTGGCTTCAGATCGGCGCAGCTCTGGCCATTGTGGCTATTTGGGGAGTGAACCAACAGAAGGAAGACCTTTCTCTCTCTCTTCCTCTCACTGTCTGTACTCTACTTCTCAAATATACAAATAAAATCTTAAAAAAAAAACAAAGGATTTAAATAGACTTTTCACAAAAGATGATACACAAATGGCCAATGATCATATAAAAAGATATTTGACATTGTTAATTATCAGAGAAGTGTACATTAACTCCACAATGAGGTATCACTTCACAACTTAGTATAATGACAATTATCTTTAAAAACCAGAAAATAATAAGTGTTGGTGAGGCTGTGGAAAATTTTGAACTGTCAAGATAGCAAAGTGGTGCAACTGGTCTAGAAAACAGTGTGGTTGGGGCTGACATTGAGGGTAACACCACTTTCTGCAGTGCCAGCATCCCATATGGGTACTGGTTCAAGTCCTGGCTACACCACTTCCTATCCAGCTCATTACTAACATGCCTGGGAAAGCAGCAGAAGATGGTCCAAGTACTTGGGCTCCTGCACCCATGTGGCTCCTGGCTCCTAGTTTTGAAGTGGACCAGCAGATGGAAGATATCCCTCCCTCCCTCCTTCCCTCCTTCCCTCCTTGCCTCCCTCCTTCTCTCTCTATCTCTGCCTTTCAAATAAATAAATCTTTAAAAAAGATTGAAAAAAGAAAGTAGTGTGGTTATTACTAACAATAAAATTAAAAAAAGAACTACCATATTATTCAGCAATTTCGTGTTTGCATATGTATACAGAAGAATTGAAAGCAGGATCTGAGTCACTCGTATACCCGAATATATAACAGTACCAATAACAATATCAAGAGGTGGAAGCAACTTAAATGGCCATCAATGGGTGAATATAAGTAAAATGTGGCACATACAAACAATAAAACATTATTCAGCCTTAAAGGGAAGGAAGTCCTGTCACATCTACAACATAAAAGAACCTTGAGGACATGATACTAAGTGATGTAAACCAGTCACAGAAGGCACCTACTACATGATTCCACTCCGACGATGTATGTAAAACAGTCAATTCATAGAAACAGAAAGTAATATGGAGGATGCTAGAGGATGGAGGAGGGGAAATGGGATGGTTTACTGGTATAGAGTTTCAGATTTGCAAGATGAAAAAATTCTGGAGAGCTTTTACGTAGCAACATGCATTTAGTTACTACTAACTATGTATGAGGGTACTTTAAAACATTTGTGGAAAATGAAATTAAAGGATGTTTATTTGGCTACAAAAAATTGCATATGAGGTCTTCAAGACTTTCATGGAAAATGTGTATTATGAAAAAATTATGCCCGAGTTTCAAAATTGTTTGCACCAAAATTAACTTATCTTTTAATCATATTTTCTGTGAATTTCCTGAAGTACCTTTGTACTTGAAAAAAAAAAGTCAAATGGCAAATTTTAGGTTATGTATTTTCTACCACTAAAAAAAATCTTATTAAGTGTGACCTCACTACATCTGATATACAACTCAACAGTGTAATCTTGTTTGAGTATTACTGCATATACTAGTAGTATTTTCTATCATGTACTTTTGTATGCTTTTTAAATTAATTGATGAATTTGAATGCCACTGTATACAAGGAAGGGACACATGATAAGACTGTGCTTATGGGGGAGGGGACAGCCAAACAGAATTCTTGGGATATAGCTTGGCTGAAACGGTATTCTGGGGAATTGTAGCATCTAAGTATGTCTCTAAGATTTTTTTAAAGATTTATTTATTTCTTTGAAAGGCAGAGCTACAGAGAAGAAGACAGAGAGAGATATCTTCCATCTGTTGGTTCACTCCCCAAAAGGGTTTAATCGCCAGGGCTGGGTCAGGCCAAAGCCAGGAACCAGGAGCCAGGAGCTTCATCTAGTTCTCCCATGTGGGTGGCAGGGGCCCCAGTACTTGGGCCATCCTCTGCTGCTTTCCCAGGGTGTATTAGCAGGGAACTCAATTGGAAGTAGAGCAGCCGAAACTCGAGCCAGCACCCATATGAGATGCCAACATTGCAGGCAATGCCTTCACGTGCTACACCACAATGCGAGCCCCTTCTAAGTTATGTGTTGTGTTGTGTGCACTGCAAACCTCTCTTGCGTCAAATCTTTAGTCAGTTCTCCTTTGTTCTCTCATTCTTTTTTATGAATGAATTTTTATTCTGGCAGGTGTCTTGGTCCACTTTTCTGCTGCTATAAGAGAATACTTGAGACTAGTTAATTTATAATGAACAAAAATGTATTGGCTCATGGTACTGGAGGCTGGGAAGTCCAGGAGTGTAGCATCAGCATCTGGTGAGGGTCTTCATGCTGCATGATTCCCTGGAGATAAGCAGAAGCGCAAGAGAGAGAAAGAGAGTGCATGAGCAAGAGGGAACTGAACTCACTTTTCCAGCAACTCATTTCACAATTGTGACATTAGCCCAGTCAGGGGAGCAGGAGCCTCATGACTTATTCACCTCTTGCTAGGTCCTACCTCCCAACACTGTTTCCCTGGGGGCTATGGATTATGTTTCCAACACATGAAATTTTGGGAATACATTCAAACCGCAGCAGCAACAAAAAGGGTATTGTAGTATTGCTTCAAGGTTCCACACAGGGAAGTATTAGGAGAGGACGTGGGTGCACGAGAGCGTGGAAGAAGAGAAAATGATGAAAATGTCACAGCCTAGGAATTGTCAGAAATTTACCCCAGGCCGTGGACTTGGGAACTAAGACAATCCTACCTCAGTTGTGTGTGAGTGTTGGGGGTGAGGGCTCTGCTCTAATCTAACTTATTCACCACTGTAGTTACCCTTGTGTTAGCTGATTAGGCAGCTGCATTATCCCCAAAGTCCCCACGTGAAATGATACTTTATACTTACAAGAAAGTCCCTAACACGCTGCTATTAATAGATTTTCAGAGAACAATTACCTAACTTTAGCAAGAGCCTCACGTCCAGAAAAGCTCTTCTGACTCACCAGGCTGAACACTCACTGCCCTGGACCAGTCAAACGCCCGAGATGCTCGGGAACACAGGAGGCAGAAGCGCGTTTCCTGGAGAATTATTGCCCTTGATTTCAAAACCGAAACTTCCTTGGAATCGGAAAGAAGGAGAATGAGAAGACAAGAGTGCTTAATTGGGACGGGGGGTTTGCCTGCATGATTGGGTCCTCCTGTCAGCACTCTCTAGATCTTCTCTAAGTACACACACTTCCCAGGGTCCTGGAAAAGCCTCAAGATTCAGTTACCACACAAGACTGCCCGGCAGGGATTATGGTTCACAAGGAGTAAGACTTCCCAGGAGAGTTCTGGTTCAGGTTGCAGAGTCTTAGGGTCAAACCCTGGTGCCTTTGATGTCAGCCTGCAAGGGTGATCTCTGCTCCTCTTTTCTTTTTTTTTGTTTAACTTTTATTTAATGAATATAAATTTCCAAAGTTCGACTTATGGATTACAATGGCTTCCCCCCCATACTGTCCTTCCCACCCACAACCCTCCCCTTTCCCACTCCCTCTCCCCTTCCATTCACATCAAGATTCATTTTCGATTATCTTAATATACAGAAGATCAGCTTAGTATACATTAAGTAAGGATTTCAACAGTTTGCTCCCACACAGAAACATAAAGTGAAAAATAATAGATGATTTTTTTTAAATGATGATGAAATCAGATCAGACCTATTGTCATGTTTAATCCCAGTGAGAGTCAAGTTGGGAATTGATAATTTCTTTTCTTTTTTTTTTTTTTTACAGAAGATCAGTTTAGTATGCATTAAGTAAAGATTTCAACAGTTTGCACCCCCATAGAAACACAAAGTGAAATGTATTGTTTGAGTACTCGTTATACCATTAAATCTCAATGCACAGCACAGTAAGGACAGAGATCCTACATGAGGAGTAAGTGCACAGTGACTCCTGTTGTTGACTTTACCAATTGACACTCCTGTCTATGGCATCAGTAATCTCCCTATGCTCCAGTCATGAGTTTCCAAGGCTATGGTCTGCTCCTCTTTTCAAGGAACATTTTAGGGCAGCATCACTGGCCCTATTCTCAAAGATGGTAGGATCCCACATAACTTAAGACCTTAGACTCTGCTGCAAACAATAGTTTCCCTGAAAAAAAAAATGAAAATAATAGTCAGGGCCCTCCCTGCCTCCTCAAGAAAAAAAGACTTAGAATGAGGGAAGGGAAAGTAGCAAGGATCCCAGACAGTTCTACCGACTCTTCCGGTTCCAGTCTCTGAAGAATGAAAAATCCGAAACAGATAACCTCAGGTTATTCAAGCAGGCACAACAATCAGCTAGGGTTCGTTGTAAGTCCTGGCCACTAAGTTGAATCCTTTCTCTCCTCTGGAGCTTCTCTGAGGTCCTTGGGCTTCATTTCTGCAGTTTTTTTTTTTTTTAAGATTTATTTATTTATTTGAAAGAGTTACACAGAGAGAGGAGAGGCAGAGAGAGAGAGAGGTCTTCCATCTAATGATTCACTCCCCAAATGGCCCCAACGGCCAGAGCTGCACCGATCCAAAGTCAGGAGCCGGGAATCTCCTGGGCCAATCTGAAGCCAGGAGGCATGAGCTTCTTCCAGGTCTCCCATGTGGGTGCAGGGGCCCAAGGACTTGGACCATCTTCTACTGCTTTCTCAGGCCATAACAGAGAGCTGGATTGGAAGTGGAGCAACCAGGTCCCGAACTGGCGTCCATATGGGATGCTGGCACTGCAGGCCAGGGTGTTAACCCGCTGCGCCATAGCACTGACCCCATCTGCAGTCTTTATCTGGATGGGCTCCCATGAAGGATCTTGCAACCAGAAGGTTAAAAGAGGAAGAAGGAGGTGGAGGAAGGAGGGTAGAGAAGTAGCCTGGGCTGGACAGTGTTCTCCAGAAATGAATGCCCTTTGTAAAACCTCAGAACATTACCTTATATGGAAATATGGCTGGCAGATGAAATTAGTGAACATGAAGTCACACTGAACTAGGGTGAGTCCTTAATCCAGGATGACCATTGTCTTTACGAGAAAATGAGAAGAGGCACAAAAAGGAGAACACTATGTGAAAACATATCTGCAGGGAGAGCACCATGCGATGGTGGAAACAGATTAGGGTGATGTGTCCATAAGCCAAGGGATGGTGAGGATTTCTGGCAATGGTCAGAAGCCAGAAGATGGAAAGAACACTTTTCCCTTACAGGTTTAAAAGGAGCATGGCCCCTCCCATACCTTTGTTTTGAACTTTAAGCCTCTGAGAAATGATAAATTTCTTTAAGATTTTTTTATTTTTCATTTAATCTGAAATGCATAAAGATAGACACAGAGTGATCTTCCATCTGCTGGCTCACTCCCCAGATGCTTACAATAGCTAGGGCTGGGTCAGACTAAAGTCAGGAGCCATGAACTTCATCCAGGGATCCCATGTGGGTGGCAGGGACCTAAATACTTGAGCCATTACCTTCTGCCTCTCAAAGTCTGAAGTAACAAGAAGCTGGAACAAGGTACAGAGCTGGGACTCAAACCCAAGCTCTCCAATATGGGATGTAGGTATCCCAAATGGCATCTTAACAGCTACACTAAAATAAGGCAGAATGGTAATCAGAGATATGTGGTGGAAGAGGGAGGTAGAGGGGAATATTTGAAGATGAGAGAGACTTGACCCTTCATTACTGGCTGTGGAGGTGGAGGAAGCTAAGGCATGTGGGACAGCCAAAAAGAAAATGGATCCTCAGCCCTAGAGTTGTATGAAACTAAATTCCACCAATAACCTGGATGAACAAGGATATATATTCTCCCATAGAACCTAAAAAAATTAAAGGAACATAGATCTGCAATATCCAGGCTTTGGCGTGCGATGTTCTAATCTGAGACTCAGCCAAGCTTACCAGATTTCTGACCTAAGGACACTGTGAGATCATGAGTTTGTATTGTGTGTGTGTGTGTTTTTTTTTTTTTTTTTTTTTTTTTTTTTTGACAGGCAGAGTGGACAGTGAGAGAGAGAGACAGAGAGTAAAAAAGATCTTCCTTTGCCCTTGGTTCACCCTCCAATGGCCGCCGCAGCCGGCGCACCGCGCTGATCCAACGGACGGGTGCCAGGTGCTTCTCCTGGTCTCCCATGGGGTGCAGGGCCCAAGCACTTGGGCCATCCTCTACTGCACTCCCTGGCTACAGCAGAGAGCTGGCCTGGAAGAGGGGCAACCGGGACAGAATCTGGCGCCCCGACCGGGACTAGAACCCCGTGTGCCGGCGCAGCAAGGTGGAGGATTAGCCTAGTGAGCCGCGGCGCCGGCCTGAGTTTGTATTGTTTTAAGCTGCCAAGTTCATGGTAATTTTTCACAGCAGAAACAGGAAACTAGTATACCTAACCAATCTGGTTCCCTCAGGTCGTAAATCCAGGTCAGGTTCCTCCTGTGGAGAATGAGATAGATTCCATCAATTTTCCTCTCCTACTCATCTGTGTCTTTACTTGGCATAATGCAATCTGCTTTAGTATGATTTAGCCCAGCAACTAAGCTTTGTTATTGGCAAAAAGAAGACTCAAGCCTGTTCACCTAACCAAATTGTGTGAGGAAAAAAAGTTGCCAAATATATATATGTGTGTGTGTGTGTGTGTGTGTGTGTATACATATATACACACATATATATGGCTACTGAACCAATTTCCCAATACTGCCTCTTAAGTTTTTATTTTTAATTTTTATGTATGTATTTTCATTTCATTTGAAAGATGGCAAAGCCAAGGCAACTTCGGCTGGTTGACAAGGTCACAGCAGAAGGTTTGTCTCAGCAAGGCGTGAGAAGTACAGCTGTACAGCTGTGTTAGGTCTGTTGGGAACTACACGCTGCATGGGAAAGCTGGAGCTTCCTGGTGGTCCCGCTAATGCTTGCTGTATTCCTAATTTTAGGGAAGAACGCTTAGTCTCGTAACCCCCAAAATGTCCATTGTTTTGTAGAATTTTAATCAAACAGAATGTTAGTGTAGGAGAAAGGGTTAATGCTTTATGCAAGGTTGAACAGTTTGTGGAAAAGAATTAAAAGGCAACAGGCTCCCTGGTCTATACTTCTCACTAGAATAAAGATAAATGTTATTAAAGCTTTAATTCAATACGTGATACAAATACAGCAACGGTTAGCATGTCAAAACTGTAGCATAGATCTAAGTGAACCTTAAATAAGTACAACAAAGAAATTAAAGAATTACAGAAAGAACTGCAAAGAGGGGATACATTTAAAAAAGGGCCTGCTTTGAACTTGAGGCTTCTAGTAAAGATTAGATTAGGAAGGTACTATTCTAGCTTGTATAGCCAATTTCTGCTTAGCTCGACAGCACTCCAGGCCTTGGCTTGTGTGGGCAGCCTGTCTGTGATAGTAACCCATGCTCTGAACTTGCCTTTGAAAATCGTTGTCTCGCACCTGTGATTGTAACCCATGCTCTGAATATGCCCTTGGAAATCAAAGAAATTGTAACTAGATAAAAGTGGACAACAAACTTGTTATTGTAGGAAGAAAAAATCATTATGTGACATGATATAATAATGAAGTCTGGGGCTCGAGAGCAAGAGCCATGCCATCAGCCTTCGCTGTGAGAGTGCCTCTCATTTATTTGAGCGCCGACACTCACACCTTGGGGCCCCTGGACTGGCTGGAGCTGGTCTCCGGCAGAAAGTCGTGCAGAGAAATCTTCCATTTTCTTGTTCACTCCCCAAATGCCCATGATAGGATCAGGTTAGGTCAATCAGGTCACAACCAAGAGTCAGGATCTCAAATTGGGTCTCCCACATGGGTGGTAGAGACCCAACTACTTTATCCATCATCTACTGCTTGCCAGAGTGCATTTTCAGGAGCTGGATCAGAAGCATAGCTAAGACCTGAACCAAGCACTCTGATATGGAATGAAGGAGTTAAACAGACTTTTCAAAAAGGCATTTTTCAAAAGAGGAAATCCAAATGGCCAACAGACACATGAAAAAAATGTTCGGGATCACTAGCTGTCAGGGAAATGCAAATCAAAACCAGAATGAGGCTTCCCCTCACCCCAGTTAGAATGGCTTTCATCCGGAAATCAACAAACAACACATTGTACAGAGGATGTGGAGAGAAAGGTACCCTAAACCACTGTTGGTGGGAATGTAAACTGATAAAGCCACTATGGAAGACAGTATGGAGATACCTCAAAAATCTGAATATAGACCTCCCATGTAACCCAGCCATCCCACTCCTGGGAATTTACCCAAGGGAAATGAAATCAGTAAACAAAAGAGTTATCTGTGCCTCCATGTTTTTTGCAGCTCAATTCACAATAGCTAAGACATGAAATCGACCTAAATGTGCATCAGCTGAAGACTGGATAAAGAAATTATGGGATATGTACACTATGGAATACTGCACAGTGGTAAAAAAAAAAATGAAATTGGTCATTTGCAACAAAATGGATGAATCTGGAAAACATCATACTTAGTGAAATAAGCCAGTCCCAAAGGGACAAATACCATATATTCTCCCTGATTTGTGATAACTAATAGAGCACCTAAAATGAAATCTGTAGACATGAAATTGACACTTCAAGAAGGGATGACTTGAACTGCCCTTGTCTTGACTGTTGGGGAACAGTTTTGTCTTTTTTTTTCTTCATATTATTTGTTGAACTCTTTACTTAACATAGAGTTTATCATATGTGTATAAAGTCAATTGAAAATAGATCTCAGTAAAAAAAAAATAGGAGTGGGAATAAGAGAGGGAGGAGGAAGTTTGTAACTCTAAAGCTCTATAGTTCTGCACACATTCCTATGGAATTACTTCTAAGGGTTCAGTTTAAAAACTTGTCATGAACTCCAAATCCCATTAATCTTGATGGTAAAAGTGCCATTTTAATGGTTAAAGTGATGATATTAAGTGTTAAAGTAAACATATAGATAGGAGTAAGTGCTAAAATGCTCATATAAATAAGATCAAGTACCTGGTAATAATAGATAGAAATAAAAAGGAGAATGTTCTAACATGGGAAGCAGTCCACATAGCAGACTTAGCAGCCTTTTCGAGTGAAGGCTTAGCAACTTTGTTTCCTTTTCAATTGGAGCCCCCCCCCCCCAACTCTGCCTGTCAAAAAAGAAAAAAAGAAAAGCCCATGAGAGCATTTCAGGCAAGGAAAGTGAAGACACTGTAGCAAAAAATGTTCTACATGATGGAACTCAGTGAGTGAGACCCCAATGGAAAGAAGTGGCTATCAAAGAAGGATGTACTTTTCTCTAAAGGGAGGAGAGAACTTCCACTTTGTTTATGGTCTTGTCCAAATAAGCATGGAGTTTGGAGCATTGGATCCACTCTCAGTCTTGTAAGCCTTCCCACCCTTGGAGCAAGCCACCCCATCTGCAGAGCATGCTGCCTTTCTGCTGGAGGTTGATTGGTGGTCCACCTTGGCAAACTGAGTCTGGAGCTTAGTGAGGGGAGGGGAGGGAAGCAGCATTCCCCCTCAGAGAAGTAAGTGCATACCTGCTCCAAATAAACTCTCCAGGCTGGATACAAAGTCAGTGAGAACTGCAAGGTTCTCCCTCAGAGAAGATCAGCAGTGGCAGGTGTGCTGATGCAGGCTGCTCTCATCCTGCTCTGGAAGATTGTATCCCCACCAGCCACCAGCTGTGGGAGTCTTTGCTGCGCCATGAATCTCTCTTATGGTCCATAGGCTTTCCACTGAAAACTTCAACTGTCACCTGGGAACATTGTCCCTCCCCTGTTTTTCTGGCTTCTTTCTGGGATCAAAACCAGCATGTCTTTTTTCCATTCAACCATCTTTGATCTAGGTCTCTGTGTATCTAATTCAGTCTTCATTTTTTGAACCAGTTCTCTTCTGCTACTTTCTGAGATATGGACACAAGTATAAAGTTCCCAGTTTTCCTTAGAGTTTATTTTTATTCTAATTTCCTTCCCTCTTCCTCTTTCTCTTTCTTTCTTTCTTTCTTTCTTTCTTTCTTTCTTTCTTTCTTTCTTTCTTTCTTTCTTTCTTTCTTTCTTTCTTTCTTTCTCCTTCCTTCCTTCCTTCCTTCCTTCCTTCCTTCCCTCCTTCCCTCCTTCCCTCCTTCCCTCCTTCCCTCCTTCCCTCCTTCCCTCCTTCCCTCCTTCCCTCCTTTTCTTTCCCCCTCTGTTTGTCTTCTTTTCCTCAATTTTGCCAAGTTCCTAAGTAAGAGTTTCAGATGTACCCATCTTGGTCAGGGGTATACCCTTGTTCTAATCAATTATGGTCTTGGGGATAGGGTCATTTGTACAAACATGGCACTAAGCTTTCATTTCCATGGGTGAGAGAAGGGGAGTCGATGTAAAAAAAAAAAAAAAAAAGATTACTGCTGTGCTTTTTGCAGCTATTCTCAAGGGTTACATAGAGTCAGAACAAAATGGGAATGAAAGCACTATTTTCATGGAGAATTTTCAACACATAAAAAATAGAGACATTAATATAATGAACACCAGACACAGTCACTCAGATTCAGATGCCACATAATGTATATCTCCAAAACAGATGAATATTTACTCACATAACCACAATTGTATTAAGAAACCTAAAAAGTCAACAGTACTCCCGTGGTATCATACTTAAGTGTCCCCAGTGCAGGGAATCTTGTATTTTTTCAAACCAGGATCCAAACAAGATTAGTTTTCTGCCTACTTCATAAATCTCTTTTTAAATGACAGTGGTCTTCACCCCACATCCAACTCAGTTTTTATGACCTTTGGGGAAAAAATTGTGTTTTTTGTATTGAATGTCCCTTAATCTGAATTCTTCTGTCTGCTTCCTCATTATGTATGATGACTTCTTGTTCTGTTCTCACAAATAAACTAGAAATCAGTTACAAGGGCTGGGTTAGTTTTCAGGTTCAACCTTTTTGGGAAGTACATTTTGTGGAACTGTTCTTTGTTTCCCATTGCATCACACTGATAGAAATTCAGTTTCTGGTGCTCTATTCTTAGAGAGATGAGGATTGATCAGTGGGTTCACCTCTCTCTTGTAAAGGTCATCATCAAATGTTTGCCTAAAGTTTTTATCCAATGGCACTCATTGCCTGAATCATTTATTTTACTATATATTAAAATGGTGATTTTTGCTCATATTCTATGATAAATTTATATTCTTTTATATTTATTATCTGGGATTCTTACATAGAAAGCTTTTTTTCAATAAACTAAGGAAGGCATTTAATCTGAGAATAGAATACATATGTTAAATAGCTTCAATGATATATGTTTTTTTTTCTAAAAAAAATCTCTAAGATTATATGGTTACCATGAAGTATAGCTCACAGAGGAAACACAGAATGAATTATTGATCCTTTTTAATTGCATATTTTCATAGTGTATTTTATTTATGAACTTATGGTGACAAATGTATTGTTTTTATTTGAATGGAGAGATTTCTGTCTTTTTTAGTACAATGAGAAATATTTAGGCTTTATATGTTGAGTTCAGGGTTCTCCAAAATCACCCTAAGACTCAATAATTAGTTAGGAGGACCCAAAGAACTCAGCAAAGCTAATACTCATGATTATGACTTATTACAACCAAAGGATGCAGGTTAAAATTAGTACCAGGAACACACACACAAGACAGAGTTCAGAATACAGCACACACAAAGTTTACTATTGTCTTCTTCCGGTGGAGTTGTGCAGACAATGCTTATTTCTCCCAACAGAAATATGTGCCAATATACATGAGAAGGAAGCTCACTTGAGTCTTGGCACTCAAAGATTTTGTTGGAGAGTCATCATGTAGACATGGCTGACCACTCATGTGGCAAACCTTAATCTCCAGCCCCTCCAGAGATTGAACTAACACCACCTGGTCCATAACTCCCATCATAAATCACATTGTTGACACAGGCTATTTTGTATAGCCCAAGGCTCAGGCAAACAAAGAGATTCTTGTCAGGGAGGACACAAGTTGAGGGCTCAGACATTATCTCCATGGAGCTGGAGAAAGGGTCAAATCTTTGAGCAAGGTTAATCCTTCATCACACAATGTATGAACATTAGGGGACTTCACAAAATTAATGGAAAATGGCATTAAAACATTAAAAAAATATAAAAAATAAGCTTTATTTCTCAACATCAGCTCTATCAATTGAGGACCAACGATTTAGTCCATTCCTGAAGAACTGATGGTCCTGGAATGTAACCATGTTGTTGCAGTCTTTTAAAATTATTAACTGAAGAAAAATGGGTACCCTTTAAAGATTTGTGGAAGATTAGGAAACAAAAAAGTTAGAAGGAGCCATATCAGGACTTTGAGGTGGATGCACAATGATTTTCCATGAAAATTTTCATAAAATTGCCTTTGTTTGATGACAGGAATGAGCAAGGGCATTGTCATGGTGGAGAAGGATTCTGGTAATGCTTTTATGGACTTTTTAAAAAAGATTTATTCATTTATTTGAAAGTCAGAGTGTGAGAGAGACAAGAGAGAGAGAGGTTTTCCATCCACTGGTTCACTCCCCAGTTGTCCACAATGGCTGGAGCTGTGTTGATCCAAAGCCAGGAGCCAGAAACTTCCTCTAGGTCTTCCCACACAGGTTCAGGGGCCCAAGGACTTGAGCCATCTTTTACTGCTTTCCCAAGACATAACAGAGAGCTGAACCAGAAGTGGAGCAGCTGGGATTCGAACCAGTACCATACAGGATGCTGGCACTGTGGGCAATGGCTTTACCTGCTTCACCACAGCACTAGCCCCTTGGATGTTTTATGACCAGAGCTGGGCCAATCTGAATGTCTCATGGGGGTACAAGGGCCCACACACTTGGGCCATCTTCCACTGCTTTCCCAGACCATTCAATTATTTCCTCTCTTATGTCAAAATCATCTTTATACCAACCTTGGAATCTAACTTCTCTCTTATCTATAATAATCTCCTCAATTGCCATATTTCCTGGGAATTAAATAGTGAATTGTCCAATATCTTACAAGAGAAACTGGGATGTGGAAATAAATCTCTGACAACACGGTCTTTGATCAGGGTACTCCTTTATACCAAGGGGAAGAACAGCAGGACTTGAGGTACAACATTGACCTGATACAAGAAAGTTCCAAGAAAGATACACCCTTAGTGTGGTATAAGCAAAGTGGTGAGAGAAATGCACAGCTGGGTTAAGAAGAACTTATAAGAGGAATAAGGATGAACCATGAGCATTTGGCCAGTTTTCATGCATACATACTTGAGATGTATAATGATTACCCATAGACACTCAAGTGAAGCAGTTAAATAGGGAGAGAACTTCACACCGAGTTTGTAACAAGTGACAGTGTCTGATGGTAATTGTGAGAGTTTAGTAAGTGGAATCCAGTTTAAACCATTGGATTACAGGTACGCTCACATGGTTTATTCTATCTGGAATTAATAATTATTTAATAAATAATGTTGAGTTTGGTTTGGTATCTCATAAAGATCTTCACAATTACCCAAGGATTAACTCTGACCCTCAGCTAACAGACCGCATGATTATCTACCTTTCTGTGCATCTATCAAGAAGGAAAGACAGCAAACTAGAAAGGGATTTTCTCATCAACACAAGCTAATATAACTGGATAGAATTTTCTTGATCTTCCTTCATGGAAAAACATCACTGCTATCTTCTTGGATAGCAGCTTAAAAGGATGCAAGAGTCTCCAAATTCAGTCCTAATTACATGTTTTCTTCTACTCGAAGAGACATTCTTTTTTTTTTTTTTTTTTTTTTTTTTTGACAGGCAGAGTGGACAGTGAGAGAGAGAGAGACAGAGAGAAAGGTCTTCCTTTTGCTGTTGGTTCACCCTCCAATGGCCGCCATGGTCAGCGCACTGCGGCCGGCGCACCGCACCGATCCGATGGCAGGAGCCAGGTGCTTCTCCTGGTCTCCCATGGGGTACAGGGCCAAGGACTTGGGCCATCCTCCACTGCACTCCCGGGCCACAGCAGAGAGCTGGCCTGGAAGAGGGGCAACCGGGACAGAATCCGGCACCCTGACCGGGACTAGAACCTGGTGTGCCAGCGCCGCAACGCGGAGGATTAGCCTAGTGAGCCGTGGCGCCAGCCGAAGAGACATTCTTACACTAATTTGTATACTCAGGTATCCCTCTCACTTGACCAAACCCTTCACCAAAAGTCATATTGTGTGAAAGTGTTAAAAATGGCCTTTGTTCATCAGTGGCAATGAGCCTTGAAGGCTGTCCTCCAGTGGTGTTCAATAGCTTCTGTTCTCATTGATGTCTTCCATTTCTCATGTCGTTTGACCTGTGGAAGTCTTTTTCAATTGTCCCATTGTTATAAGGCCACCACACAACACACCAAACACCAGAGTTAGAGGAAAGGTTTATTGTTGGGTGGAGGAAGCCCAATGGGCCCGGGGGAGAGGGCAAGAAAGTAAGAGAGAGTACACATGTGTGGAAAACAGGTCCTGTTAAACCTTTGTCATGGGGCAGGAAAGTAGGAGCAAGTAATCCCATTAGGGTGGGAGTGGAGCTGACACCTGTGGTTGGGCCATCTGGTCACCTGGCTTCCAGCAATGGCAGTGGGGGCTAGAGCCTAGGATTGTGTCCGGGGTGTAGATCACGCCACATCTAAGACTGCACCATTTTGCTAACAATTGTGTCTAGGTGCATCAACTCTTCAGCATCCAAACACTTTTTTCTTTAAAAAAAATTATATTTACAAAAAATTGTATTACAAATTTCATGTATTTCATATATATTTATTCAGGAACATAGTGACGCTTCCCATCCTACCCTCCCTTCTGCCCACATTTCCACCCTTCTTCCTCCTCTCTCTCTTATTCCCATTCTTAATTTTTACAAAGATCTGTTAACTTTATACCCAACACTAAGTAAATAGGTCAACAAATAGTGTGGGGAAAAAAAAAAAACTGTTCCTCAACAGTTGAGACAAGGGCTGTTAAAAATCATCACAAACATTTTTTTTTTTATTTTTTTGACAGGCAGAGTGGACAGTGAGAGAGAGACAGAGAGAAAGGTCTTCCTCTTCCATTGGTTCACCCTCCAATGGCTGCTGTGGCTGGCGCGTTGCGCTGATCTGAAGCCAGGAGCCAGGTGCTTCTCCTGGTCTCCCATGCGGGTGCAGGGCCTAAGCACTTGGGCCATCCTCCACTGCCCTCCCGGGCCACAGCAGAGAGCTGGACTGGAAGAAGAGTAACCGGTACTTACCCGGCGCCCCGACCAGGACTAGAACCCACTGTGCCGGTGCCACAGGCAGAGGACTAGCCTATTGAGCCGCGGCGCTGGCCTCACAAACATTTTTTGAGCACCCTTTCTGAGCTTAGCATTGACTAACTAGAGGCAACATCAGCAGAAATACGTAGTCATTAAAATGAACAAGGTGTGCTCCCTGGAAAAAATACCAGTAGCCATAGAAGGTAAAGACTAGGGATATCTGGCAATACATGAGGTTGCAGTAAGTTTCCTGGGAGTTGCCTTTTCCATTGTAGCCCCAGTGAGGACCATCACTAAATCCATTGTGACCCCAAAGGTACTCTCATTCACTTCTCTGAGTCACATCAAAGCCGTTTATAGCCTGAAGGGTCTTGGTCACTTCATCACTTCCGCCCTTCTCATTTCCTGATCTGATAAAACTGGGTGAGTCCCACAGAGCAACCTCACACCACTCCCACACCACTAGAGGAAGAGATATTTCCACAGGCCCTTTCAAGTCAGCAGCCTTCCCTTCCCTTCTCAGAGCCATTCCTTGACTTGGAGTTGGATGTCAAGCTAGCGGGACAGCCTAAAATACAACAGGGCTCTCCATGGATCTGTCTTACTACCATGGCCCTCTGACCAAGCAGGACTGTGAAACCTTGTTGCTCCAGGAAGGGGTGGATGGCAACTTCTTGTTGAGAGACAGCGAGTCTATACCAGGAGCCCTGTGCCTCTGTGTCTCGTGAGTAGCCTCAGTTTCCACACATTTGAAACTATATATTCAAAGTCATCATGGCAGCCACATAGTGAAGGAATTGGGCTTCTCTCTGACTTTGCTGGGACAGGACGGAAGGAGCGTGTCTGTCCATGCTCTTCCATATGCCCTTTTGCCCCTGGTGTGAATGCCACCTTTGTAATCTCTGTAGTAGCAGAAGCAGGGCTGTGGTTGTGGGTGAAGGGGAGGATTGCAGGAAGCATGGGAGGTATGAGGAGTGGAGAAAAGGTAGAAATAGCAGAAAGTTCCTCTCCTCCGGAAGTCTGTTTGTTTAATATGGAAAACATGTAGGGCTCTTTATGAAATTCTAATCACAAAGACTGACTGTGCTATATCGTGCTGCATCTCCTTGCAGTCCTTAGAAATACTAATGATACTAATGACATTTCACATTGTGTTAGATTTGTAAAGGGCCTCAATTTACATAATTTCCTTTCATCCTTCCTGTGGTCCATCAAGGCCAACAGAAGCAGTCCCCTCTAAAAGTGAAAAAACAGATCTAGATTTCTCAAATGCCTTGTTTGGGTTAAAAGTCATCAGCCGTTCCAGAGTCTGAGTTAAATGTGAAATTCCAGGCTAGCGTATAAGAACTGCTCTGCTGAAAGAAACTGTGTATTTGCCCAGTTTACAGTGCAACCCCAAGATACATCACCTTGCATTAGTTAACAGGTCAAAGGTTACAAAATATTTTGTAGAGATCACCAAAACTTTTATTCTATCTACTATAGGAATTAGAACTCAGTGTCTCTTGTCAAAGATGAGAAGTTACTTGCTGACATTTGGTAAACCATGGCGAGGGAGACTCTTTTGTGGAACCATTGTGACAGGTATAGGATTCACTACAATAAGGACTTGCAGTAGGGGAGAGAAATTGAATTCAACTCAGTATATGCATGGATTTGTGGGAGCTGATAATTAAGGAACAAAGCGAGGGTGAGAGAATAGGAAACTATAGGGGAAAACATAGAGGTGAGGGGGATTCTGGCCAAACCAGTCAGCTTGTCTTGCTGAAGACAAGCCAGGCTGATTAGACATCACCTGGGGGATGGCAGAGGATGAGAAACCTGGTTAGATATCAAGAGTGACCAGATATTAAGGGTGATGGGCACTTGTCAAACTGACTTAGAAAGGTTCTTTCCTAAAGTGGCATTTTAAAAGGAAGTGGGCATATGGGCCCATGAGAAGGTTCAGAAGTCTGACCCCTGTCAGGCCATGTAAAGAATCTTTTCACTCTGTAAATGAACTTCTGTACTTCTCAGAATTGGGAATCTATCAGGACAAAAGTGGTTGTTATTGCCAATGAGAGAGAAAGTCAAAAAGTTCATGAACTATGCAATTAAAAGATGAGTTTATTTTGGCACCAAAAATTGAAATACATGCATAGTTTTTTCATAATATGCATTTCTATGAACTTTTTGAAGATCCCATGTAAAATATGAAGGAATATATCTTTCTTAAAATGGTACTGAGGATACAAATATGAGAAAGATAGACTTAAGGTATTGTCAGTTTCTATTATCAAGTTACAAGTGATATTGAGAATACTTCCTTATATTTCTTAAGCATTGGTAGTTCCTTTTATGAGAATTACATATTCACATCTTCTTAGCTTTAGTGGTTTATCTTCCTTTTACTTCTCTTCTCCAAATTCTGTGTACAGAGGTCAAACATTTTCTCCAAAGAAGACACAAACACAAAAGAGGAAACACACACACACACACACAGATTCCTTTAAAATGAACTTTACATAAACTAACAGAAGTTGGTTACTCATTGAGGAGAAAAAAAACACTGTATTCAAGTATGGTACGATTCAAGAAATAATGGATGACTTCATGTTAGGAAAAATATTAGTGTAATTATACATTAATAGATTAAAAGTTACAAAATGCAATTAAACACACATACAGACATGGGCATGCATTTACAAACTTCTAACAATACAGGGTTCTATAGATACTCCCTTAACCACAGATCAGGTGCAGCACTAGAAGAATTCCTGCTAAGGGCGTCACTGAGTCAATGCTGCCCATCACAGTACTACCATGTAGCATGTACCAGGAAATCCTAACAAGTGTAATTAGCACATGGGGTAAATAAAAAAATGTAAAAAGGTAAAAGAAAGGTACAAAATTATTCTTTGACATTGTGGTGATTTTATATCTATAAAATCTAAGATGCTACTGAAAAGAAACTGCCAAAAACTTTAAGGAAATTCAGTAAGGGCTTCTATTTATAAAGTTAAATTATAAGAGGCAAGTGTTTGACACAGCTATTAAGAGACCCACACATCCCATATCAGAGTGGCTGGGAGTCAGACCAAAGAATTTGGGTCCCTTTGCCAATGTGGAGGGACTCAGTTGAAAACCATATCAGTTCATCATAAATTAGTCTGTAAGTTCAATATGTTTCCAGTAAGAAAAAGAAAAACACCACCATCCGAATATTTTTAATTTATAGAAAGGATAGTGAAGTGTATCATGGTAGAACCTGAAGAAATGTTTAGATTTTTTAAAAAGAGAGGAGAGAACTAGCTCTACCAACTATTAAAATACATTATAAAGGCATAGTAATTACTATGGCAATCAAAAGAGTTTGATACTGAAAGATCAATGGAACAGAATATAGAGTCCAGAAATCAGACGGCATTTAGCATCTGATAATGAGGTGCCTCAGATAAAGAAGGAAAAGACAACTGATAATTAATAGTGTTGGGACACTTGGCTGGTGACTTAGAAAAATATAAACTTAAATCCCTTCCTATTTCTTTAAGTAAAATTCAGTCAAAATAGTATTAATATAGATCTTAGTTTTTAAACTAGAATGCATATTCATGGAAAACACAAGCTGTTAAAAATATGCCACTGGGAAACCTTTTCTAAACAAAGTACAAAACCCAGAAACCATGAAAGATTGATAAATATGTGGGGGTTTCAACAGTTCATGGAAAACATGCAACATCTTTTAGTTTCATTTTCCACAAACTTTTGGAAACCCTCTCATATGACTAATATAGAAACCTCTGCAAAGGTTATTGATAAACTGATAGAAAAAATTAAACTTTGTAAACATAAATACTTTAGAGAATCAATTAAAGTGCGTATTCATCTCTGATCAGATGAATAATTATAAATATTTCCTCCCATCTGCAAATTGTCTTCACTCTGTTGATTGTTTCCTTTGTGGTGCAGTAGTTTTCTAGTTTGGTATAATCCCATTTGCCTGTTTTTTCCCTTTGTTGCCTGTGCTTTTGAGGCCTTATCTCAGAAGCTTTGCAAAGACCAATTTCCTAATGTGTTTCCCCTAGGTTTTCTTCTAGTCATGTCATAGTGCCCAGTTTTATATTTAAGTCTTTAACATTTTTAGTTGATTGTTGACTATGTAAACTGTTCATCTGACAAGGATTACCCAGAACGTACAAGGAACTGAAAAACTCAAGAGCAAAAAACAAATAATCCAGCTGTTTAATTAGGAAAATGATTGGAGTAGACGTTTCTCAAAGGACAAACAAATGGTCAACAAGTACACGGAAAAATGTTCAACATCACTATTCATCAGGACTCTGTAAATTGACATCACAATGAGATAACATCTTACCCCATCAAAAAATAGAAAAAGTGCTGGTGAGAATGTGAGGAGAAGAGAATGTTGCACACCGTCGTTGGAAATGTAAATTAGTACAGCCATTGTGGAAAACCGTACAGTTTCCCTAAAAAACTAGAACTAAATGTGACTCAGAATCCCATGACTGGATATTTATACAAAGGAAATGAAATAAGCATGCCAATGAAACATTTGCACTCTCGTGTTTACGTTAGCACTGTTCACAATAGCCAAGATATGGAATCAAGTGTCTATCAACACGTGAGCAGAAAAAGAACATATGAAGTGTAGAGTGTAGATACACAATGGAATATTACTTAGACATAAGAAACTCTGTTATTTGTGGTGTTTTTTTTTTTTTTTTTTTTTTTTGGACAGGCAGAGTTAGACAGTGAGAAAGGTCTTCCCTTTTGTTGGTTCACTCCCCAAACGGATGCTACGGCAGGTGGCGCGCTGTGCCGATCCGAAGCCAGGAGCCAGGTGCTTCCTCCCGGGCTCCCATGTGGGTACAGGACCCAAGCAATTAGGCCATCCTCCACTGCACTCCCGGGCCACAGCAGAGAGCTGGACTGGAAGAGGAGCAACTGGGACAGAATCCAGCGCCCCAGCTGGGACTAGAACCTGGGGTGCCGGCGCCACAGGCGGAGGATTAGCCATGGCCAAGTGAGCCACAGCGCCAGCCAAAACTCTGTGATTTGCTACCACAGGGATAGAATAGGAGATCATTGTGTTAAGTGAAGTAAGCCAGCCACAGAAAAACAAATGCCATGACAGCTATTTGGCATAGCAGTTAAGATGCTGCCTGGGACACCTATATCCCATAGTAGAGTACCTGAATTTGAGTTCTGGCTCTGTTTTCAATTCTACATTCCTGGTGATGTGTACCCTGGGAGGCAGCAGCTGATTACTAAGCACTTAGGTCCCTGCCACATGGTCACATGGGAGACTCAGATTCTGTTCTGGGCTCCTAGCTTCAGCCAGGAGTAGTCCCAGCTATTGAGGGCATTTGGCAAGGGAACCTGCAGATGAAAGATTCTCTCTCTCTCTCTCTCTCTCTCTTCTCTCTCTCTCCTCTCTCTCTTTTTCTCTCTCTCTTCCTGCCTCCTGCCATTCAGATAAATAAAACTAAAATAAATTTCCACAAAAATTTTAAAGAAAGACGATCACCAAATGCTCACTCGTTATGTGGAAGCTATGAAAGTTGATCTCTTAGATCTGGAGAGTGGAATGGTGTTTGCCAGAGGCTGCGAAGGGCAGTGAAGAGGGGAAATGAGAGGAATCGATGGGTAAAAAAGTGAGAGTCAGATAGAAGGAAGACGTCCCAGTGCTCTACAGCACAGGAGAGTGACGATAGCCAACAACAACCCCATGTATACTCAAACAACGTAAAATTTTATTTTCTGACACAAAAATTGTACATATTTATGGGGTACTGCATAATGTTTCTATACATGCCTACATTGCACAGTGTTCACTCAGGATAAACATATGTATCTCTTCAAACATTTAGCATTTCTTTCTGGTAAAAGCATTCAAAATCTTTCCTTCCAGTGTTCTTATAGAGAAATGCTACATTAGCATCTCTAGTGACCCTCTGTACAGCAAGACATCAGGACTTCTTGCTCCTGAAATATAATCTAGTGCCCATTAATCAACCTTTCCCGTTTCATCCTCCTCCCTACTCTGGTAACCACTATTATATTATTTTTATTTAAAATATTATTTATCTGAAAGGTAGAGTAGCGGACACTCTCCCTCTCCCTCTCCCTCTCCCTCTCCCTCTCCCTCTCCCTCTCCCTCTCCCTCTCCCTCTCCCTCTCCCTCTCCCTCCCCCTCCCCCTCCCCCTCCCCCTCTCCCTCTCCCTCTCCCTCCCCCTCCCCCTCCCCCTCCCCCTCCCCCTCTCCCTTTCCCTCTCCCTTCCATCCACTGGTTCACTCCCCAGATGGCTGCAACAGCCAGGTCTGAATCAGGCTGAAGCCAACAGCTTCTTCTGGGTCTCCCACGCGGGTGCAGGGGCTCAGACACTTGGAGCATCTTCTACTGCTTTCCCAGGCTACAGCAGAGAGCTGGATCAGAAGTGGAACAACTGGGACTCGAACTGGTACCCATATGGGATACTGGTGCCACAGGCAGAGGCTTAGCCAACTATACCACAACGCCGGTCCTGCTTTGTTCTTTTTTTAGTGTAAGATTGCTGTTGGCTATTTGGGGGTCTTTTTGTAGTTCCACACAAATTTTAATAGTTTTTTTTATAGTTCTCTGAAAAATGTCTTTGATATTTTGATAGGGATTGAACTGAATCTGTAAATTGCTTTGGATTGTATGGACATTTTAACAATATTGATTCTTCCAGTCCACATCTATAGGATATCACTACATTTCTTTGAGTCCTCTTCAATTTCTTTCATTCGTGTTTTATAGTTTTCATTGTGCAGATATTTCACCTTTTTGGTTAGATTTATTCCTACCGATTTTTGGCGGGGAGGGTAGCCACTGGAAATGGGATTGCTTTCTTGATTTTCTTTTCCAGATAATTTACTATTGGTGTGTAAGAATGTCTCTGATTTTGTATGTTGACTTTGTATGCGGCAAATTTACTGAATTTATTTATTAGTCCTAAAAGATTTTTAGTGGAATCTTAGGGGATTTCTGTGTTTTAAGTTAAATCATCTGCAAGCAGTGACAATTTGACTTTCTGCTTTCTAGTCTGGATGTCTTGTTCCAGATCTTAGGAAGTCTTCAACTTTTCCCCATTCAGTATGGTGTTAGCTGTTGGCATGTTAAATACAGCTGCTATTACACTGAGGTACCTTTCTTCTCTACCTAATTTGTTCAGTTTTTATCATGAAGGGAAGTTGGATTTTATGTATCTTTTAAAATTATCTTATGATTTTAAAACTATTTTAATTTTTTCTCTTGTTTGAAAGAGAGACAGAGATGATAAACATAGAGATGATAGAAGTGATAGAGGCAGAGAGAGTTCTAACCACTGGTTCACTCCCCAAATTCCCACAGCAGCTGAGGCTGGCCCAGGCTGAAGCCAAGAGAGTGCAACTTAATCTGAATCTCCCATAATGGTGGCGGGGTCTCTGGAATGAATTCGGCTTGATTGTGGTGAATAATCTATTTTGAAAAAAAAAAAAAAAAAAGTTATTTCAAAGAGTGTCACGGGGCTGGCGCTGTGGCTCACTAGGTTATTCCTCTACCTGAGGTGCCGGCATCCCATATGAGTGCCAGTTGTAGTCCCGGTTGCTCCTCTTCCAGGCCAGCTCTCTGCTGTGGCCTGGGAAGGCAGTGGAGGATGGCCCAAGTCCTTGGGCCTCTGCATCTGCATGGGAGACCAGGAAGAAGTACTTGGCTCCTGGCTTCGGATCGGTGCAGCTCCGTCCGACACAGCCATTTGGGGAGTAAACCAACGGAAGGAAGACCTTTCTCTGTTTCTCTCTCACTGTCTGTAATTCTACCTGTCAAATAAAAAATAAAAATAAAAAAGAGTGTCACAGAGAGAAAAGGAGAGGGAAAGAGACAGAGATAGGGAGACAAATCTTTTGTCCTCTAGCTCACTCTCCAAATGGCTACAACAGTCAGGTCTGGACCAGGCCAAAGCAAGGATGGATGGCAGGGGCCCAAATGCTTGAGCTATCATCCACTGCCTTCTCAGGTACATTAGCAGGGAGTAAGGTTGGAAGTGCAGTAGCTGGGATTCAGAATGGTACTCCAAAATGAGACGCAGGCATCCAACCAGTAGCTTAATCCACCATGCCACAATGCTTGTCCCTGAATAGTCTTTTTAATGTGCTAGTATTTTTTTTCTGAGAATTTTTGCACATATGATCATCAAGGATATTGGTCAATAGCTTTCTTTTTAATTGCATCCTGTCTGATTTTGATATTAATGCATAGATGGTCTCACAAGATGAATTTGGGGGACCAAAGCCATGGCACAGGTTAATCCTCCACCTGTGGCGCCAGCATCCCATATGGGCACTGGTTCTAGACCCAACTGCTCCTCTTCCAAAACAGCTCTGCTGTGGCCTGGGGAATCAGTAGAAGATGGCCCACATGCACCCACATAGGAGACTGGAAAGAAGTACCTGGCTCCTGGCTTCAGATCAGCATAGCTCCAGCCGTGGTGGCCGTTTGGAGAGTGAACCTCGGATGGAAGACCTTTCTCTCTGTCTCTCCCTCTCACTGACTGTAACTCCCTCTCTCAAATAAATAAAATCTTAAAAAAAAAAAGAGAGAGATGAATTTGGAAGAATTACTTCCTCTTCTATTTTTTGAAATAATTTTGGAAAACAAGTATTAAATTTTCTTTAACTGTGTGGTAGAGAGGCTAGCGTTGTGGTGCAATGGGTTAAGTTGCCCGCTGGCATCCCATGCAGGAGCCAGTTCAAGTCCCGGCTACTCCATTTCCAATCCAGCTCCCTGCTAATGTGCATAGGGAAGTCGTGGTAGATGGTCCAAGTACTTAGGTCCCGGCACCCACATGGGAGACCCAGAGAGAGTTCCAGCCTCCGGACTTTGGCCTGGCCCAGGCCCAGCCATTACAGCCATTTGGGGAGTGAACCAAAGGATGGAAGCTTTCTCTATCTCTCTCCCTCTCTCTCTCTCTGTAACTCGGCCTTTTAAATAAATAAATAAATCTTTGTAAAAAAATATATGGTAGAATTCAGCAGTGAAGCCATCTGGTACTGGACTTTTCTTTGGAGTTTTTGTTGTTGTTGTTGTTGATTCAATCACATTACTTGTAATTGATCCATTTAGATATTCTATTTCTTTTGATTAAATCTTGGTGAGCTGTGTGTGCGTCCAAGAATTTGTCCATTTCTTCTAGGTTATCAAATTCATTGCCATTCAATTATTTAGAGTAACATCAAACAATCCCTTGTATCTCTGTGGTGTCAGTCATAATGTCTTCATTTGCAAATCGATTTTATGTATTTGAAAGTTTCCTCTTTTTTCTTGGTTGGTATAGCTAAGGGTTTGTCAAATTTTGCTTACTCTCAAAGAATCAGCTCTTTATTTCACCGATACTTTGTATTGTCCTTTAGTGTCTATTTCATTAATTTATGTTCTGATTTTTATAATTTCTTTATGTATACTAATTTTGGATTTGATTTGTTCTTGCTTTTCTAGTTCCTTGAGGTGTAGCCATAGTTGTTAATTTGAGATGTTTCCGGTTATTTTGATGTAGTGATTAATTTCTATTAACTTCCCTCTTAGTACTGCTTGCTTGATAATAGTGTCAAAGTTTCCCACAAATTTTGGAATGATTAATTTGTTAATAATTTTTAAAGATTTATTTAAAGAGTTACAGAGAGAGAGAGAGAGAGAGAGAGAGAGAGAATCTTTCATCCACTAGCTCATTCCACAGCTGGTCATGACAGCCAGCATTAGGCCAGGCTGAAGCCAGGAGTCAAGAGCTTAAACCAGGTTTCCCATGTGAGCAGCAGAGGCCCAAACATTTGGGCCATCTTCTACTGCTTTTCTCAGGTCATTAGCAAGGACCTGGATCAGAAGTAGAACAGCTGGGAAATCAACCTGTGCCCATATGGGATGTCAGCATTGCAGGCAGTGGCTTTACCCATTACGCCACAATGCCAGCCCCTCAATAAATTTTCAGGTTTCCTGCTTAATTTCTTTGTTGGTCCATTGGTTGCACAGTGATAAGGTGTTTAATTTCTATGTATTGATAATAGTGTCCAAAGTTTCTCTTGTTACTGATTTATAGTTTTATTGCATTGTGTCCAGAAGAGATACTCAATCTGATTTTATTTTTAAACATTTGTTGAGGATTGTTTATGACCTATGTTCAAAGATTCCATGGGCTCTGGAGAAGAATGTGTGTTCTATGGTTTTGGATGGAATATTCTATGAATTTACAATAGATTCAATTGATCTGGGTCTAATTTAACTTTACTGTCTCTTTGTTAATGATCTGTCTCAATGACCTGCCCATTTCTGAAAAGTGGAGTGTTAAATTTCTGTATTCAGTCTGCATCTCCCTTTAGCTCTATTAATAATTACTTTACATATTTTGGGTGCTCTGATGTTGGGTGTAGATATATATATATTTAAATTTATCAGTGATCTTCTTTTCTTTCTTTTTTTTAAAAGATTTATTTATTTATTTGAAAGGTAGAATTACAGAAAAGCAGAGGCAGAGAGATAGAGAGAGGTCTTCCACCCACTGGTTCACCCCCCAAAATGACCATAACAGCCAGAGCTGGGCCAATCCAAAGCCAGGAGCCAGGAGCTTCTTCCAGTTCTCCCATGTGGGTGTAGGGGTCCAGCGACTTGGATCATCTTCTACTGCTTTCTCAGGTGCATACAGCAGAGAGCTGGATTGGAAGTGGAGTAGCCGGGACACTAACCGGCACCCATATCAGATGCTGGCACTACAGGCAGCGGCTTTACCTACTACACCACAGTGCCAGCCCCAGGGTGTAGATATATTTACAATTTATATTTCCTCCTGCTGGATTGAACCCTTTATCATCACATAATGACCTCCCTTGACTTTTTCACTGCTTTTGATTTAAAAGATACTTTTTCTGGTAGGTGGATGGCTGCTTTTGCTTTCTTTGGGGAGACATTTGCATGGAATATCTTATTCTACTTATTCCACTCTTAGTCTACTTGTGTCCTTAGAGGTGAAGTGAGTTTCTTGTAACCATCATGCATCTGGGTCTTGTTTTTTAATCCATTCAGTCACTATATGTCTTTTAAATTGGAATATTTAGTCCATTTACATTAAAAGTAATTATTGGTAGTAAGGTCTTACTACTTGCTTTCTAGTTTGTTGTAGTTCTTTCCTTTATTTCTCCTTCTCTTACAATTTCCCTTTATGACTAAGTGTTTTCTCCAGTAGTCTGTTTTGATTCCTTGCTTTTTGTGTTTGGCAAGTCAATTATAGATTTTTGATTTGTGATTACCATGAGGTGTACAAAGAACATCTTTTCCTTCTAACAAGCTATTTTGAAATGATAGCGACTTTGCATTGGTTATAAACATAGCAGAAGAAACAAAAAAGAGGTAAGAAATACTAATACTGTTCAGCATACAAAAAAAAGCATATGAACAAAATTGGCATTTTGAGATTTTATTCTTGTTTATAACCCTTGTCTATACTCTTGAGGAACTTGTTAAATTCTTTATTTAGTGGAGGGTTAAGCTTGTGATTATAAAATAAATTGAGGGGCCAATGCTGTGGCATAGCAGTTGAAGCTGCTGCCTGCCGTGCCGGCATCCCATATGGGTGCCGGGTTCTGGTCCTGGTTGTTCCTCTTCCAGTCCAGCTCTCTGCTGTGGTCTGGGATAGCAGTGGAGGATGGCCCAGGTCCTTGGGCCCTGCACCCGCATGGGAGACCAGGAGGAATCTCCTGGCTCCTGGCTTGAGATCAGCATGGCTGGCCGTTGCAGCCATTTGGACAGTGAGCCAATGGAAGGAAGACCTTTCTCTCTGTCTCTCTCTCTCACTGTCTGTAAACTCCACCTGTCAAAAAAAAAGTAAATTGAAAGTATGTAATTGTAAAAATTAAAAGAATAATAAGAAATGAAGGAGAGGGGAGAGGGAGACAGGGCAGGAGGGAAGGTAGGGTGAGAAGTATCATCATATTCTTAAAACCATATAAATGAAATGCATGAAATTTGTTCCCTTTATATAAATTTAAATTTTAAAAAACACTAATAATAACTAACAGTACTAATAAATAACTCTACACTTACATTCCATTCCTCTACATTTGCATTTTGAATTTTTTATGTCCTATTGCCTGTTTGTATTTTATTTGCTTGCATTTTACTTTTCATACTAAATGTGTGACTGGTTCATGCACCATGCTTGCTATACTACAGCATTTTTTTTTGTTTGTGTAGCAACTCTAAACATTGAGTTTTCTACCTTCTCTATTGTCTTACTAATTAACATCCCTTTCTTTCAGTTTGAAGAATTCCCTTTATTATTTCTTGTAAGACACATTCAGTGGTAATAAATTCTCTCAGCTTTTGTTGCCTTGAAGTCTTTTTCTTTCTTTCATATCTAAAGTCTTTGCTGGGTACAGTGTTGGCCGTCAGTTTCCCTCCTTGAACACTGTGAAAGTCACATCCCACACTTTCCTGGCCTATAAGGTTTCTGCTGCAAAGTCTGAAGTCAAGCAAATCAGGGTCCCTTTGTATGTTCTTTGTTTCTTTCCTCTTGCAGATTGGAGAATTCTCTCCTGGTTTTTAACCTTGGAGAGTTTGATTATAATATGTCTTGGGTTAGATTTGGTTGAATTGAATCTGATTGGTGACTTTTGGCTTTTTTTTTTTTTTGTCCCTGGATAGTTGTATTTTTCTGTAGGTTTGGGGAGTTTTCTATAATTATCTCAAAATATGATTTCTACCCATTTGGCATTCTCAAGTCCTTCTTGAACACCAGTTATTTGGATATTTTCTCTTTTTGTGTTGTCCCTAAGTTCTCAAAAGCTTTCTTTATTCGTCTTTATTTTTTTTTTCATTTTTCTCTCCCAACTGTACATTTTCAAATAGCAGTCTGAACTCACTGATTATTTTTTCTGTTTGATCTATTCTGCTATTGATGCCTTCTATTACATTTTTAATTTTACTTAGTATATTTTTCAGTTTATCTCTTTGTCAATTCTCTCTTCTAAATTATTAAGCCATTTCTGTGTGTTCTTTTGAAGTTCATTGATTTTCCTTAATCCATTTATTTTAAATTCTTCATGCAAGCATTTGATAATGCTAGATTTAAGGTGTTTAGTGTCTGACACTTAATTTTGTTTCTTAGATGAGTTCATGGTTTCCTGAGAGTTCGTGGTGCTTGTTGATGTATATAAAGTCATCTACACATCAAAAAGTGTTATTTTTTGCAGTCTCTGTAATCTGGCTTCATTTGTGGCTACTCTTCCAGAAATTCTGAAGAGTCTGTTTACTTTTTTGTCTGCACTAGGGAGGACCCTAAGACATAGTTTGCTGCAAATACGTTGCTGGTGCACTGTCACTGCCTGAGTTACGCCCTGAACTCAGACTTGTCCTGAACCCACAGATGCTGTGCCACTCAGAATGAAAGATGGAGGCATTCATAAAGGAGTAATCCACCCGTACAAGCCTCTCTCGGGGCTGTGGCCACCAATGCCATCATCCAGAGCCCACAACCCACCCAGACCAGTGCGGCACAGGGGTGGGACCAAAGCCAACATTGTGTGGTCTCATGTGTGTGCTGCCGAGGTGCACTCACAGCCCGAGGCTGCTGCAATCGGCCTGAGTGATGCTAGAGGGAATGTAAGTCTAATCACCTGGGTCCACAAGACTACAGTTGGCACCAAGGCAGTTCTAGAACCTCTTCTGCTGTCACTGCCTCGGGACAGGGGCCATTAGGATCTGCCTGGTGGTGCTGAATCCCAAGAGAGCATTGTAGCTCCTTGTAGTCTGCCCAAGGATGAGAGAAGGGTGATAAAGGCAGCCCCTTGGCCACTCAGTCTAGTATTCAACTGGGGCACACCTGGGGTTCAGGGTCACAAGGTCTTGCACAATCTTAGAGGTACATGCCAGAGCCATATGAGGCTGAGATGATACAGGTGGAAACAAGTTCATCCCACTGGAGTGCAGACCTCTGCTGCCAGGGGAACTCTAGAGGCTGGTTCCTTCTGCACTCAACTGGTTTTGGGGTAGAGCCCTTGGGACTTATAAGGCACTGTGTCTCACAGATGTGGCCTCTGAGCTCTAAGGCAAGGTACTAATTTCTCTTTCCTGCCCTAACCTGCAGTGACTGGAGTCTTACTATGCTGTCTACTAGAAACTGGAGGAGGGATGGTGGAGACAGTCCCTTAGCCACCCTGTTAAAGAGGGTCCAAAATGTTAGCCCACAGGTACAGGCCTGGGGACAGGGGCTGGGGGAACTCTATATTTTTTAATCTTGATGGGCCTCACACTGGATTCCAAGTCTAAATTCTAAAGTTAATCCACCCTCTCTCTCACAAGAGGAAGCAGAGGCATCTCTCCACACTGTGTTACTTGAAGCTGGGGGAAGGTTGATGCAGGCAACCCTTCTATTCTGGTTTTCTATGATGTGTCTCATTGTTATACTAAAACCAGGCACTGAGGTCTCTCACCTGGCTTCGACAGGTCTTGTAAAGGCAACTTGGTGTGTGAATTGATGTTCAGATTGGTACCTCTGTGGGGAAGTGCTTATCCACGCTTCCTAACAGCTGTCATCTTGCTGGAAGCCCTGAAATGGGACTTTTAATACTCCCAACATAAATAAATTAGTTTTAGAGGTGCTGAATATGCAGATTACACTGATCGGATACTTATACATTGTATACATGTATCAGAATATTACTCCATACTGTATAACAGTGTACAATTACCATGTATCAATTTTTGAAACTATATAAAACAGTTCTTGAAGCTAAAATAAATGGGTAATACAAAAGCAGGAAACTCAGAAAATTAGGATGAAAAATTATAGAGCTCACTCATAATTAAATAAATACAGATTTAAATATGAGACACTGTTTTGTGTATTCAATGGACAAGAAATAAAACTACTCATAAGTAAATAGAGTGATGAAAATAGACACAATTGCATATACTAATGTAAACTCTTTGATTAGCAGGCAATGCAGACAAAACATACAATGCATGGATGTAGCCTTGACCCAAAATTTTCACTACAATTGTCACTGCACAAATATGGGCAAATTGGATACAGTCAAAGCAACCTTAAGAAAACATTTGTACTATCAGTAGAAGACTATCCAAGAATGAACAAACATTTTTTTAAAAAAACTTATTTATTTAATTGAAATTCAGATGAGAGAGAAGGAAAAGCAGAGAGAGCGAGAGATCGTCCATCCACTGGTTCATTGTGCCTATCTGAAGCCAGGAGCCCCGAGCTTCTTCCAGGTTTCCCACATGGGTGCAGGGGCCCAAGGACTTGGGCCATCTTCCACTGCTTTCTCAGGCAACAGCAGAGAGCGGGATTGGAAGTGGAGCAGCGGGACTCTAACCGGTGCCCATATGGGATGCCGGCATGGAGGGGGTGGCTTTACCCACCCTGTCACGGCACTGGCCCCTGAACAAGATTGAGTAAGTCCATATATGATGTGAAAAAAATCCTCCAAGATCTATTGTTGTTGAAATAGGCAGGGTACAAATTATGATATCATTTGTGTAAAAAATGGTTATATACTTGTATAATCATATAACATTTCTAGAACATATATAAGAAACTTGTCATATAGTAGTTATATCTGGGAATTTAGTAGTGAGTTGGAATAAGTAACTTCTTTGTACTGTTTACATGTTTTATAGATGCATGTATTTCTTTTGTAATCCAATAACTTTTTATTAAAATGTGATATAATCATACTATCTACCCAAAGAGTGTTCTAAAGCCTAATTGAATTCTAAGAAGATTCAAATAGGGAACTTGAAAATTTTTTCAAAGAAGTCCAAAACCTGTTGGATAAATAAAACAATAGTAAAGTATGAATTCCACAAGAGACTGTTATGCACAAATTCAAGGATAGAAGAGATGAAAAGGAAAGACTTCATAGAAGAGGTGGAATTATAAGGGGGATTTAAAGAAGGATAACATTTGGTTACATAAAAATGGGTTAGAGGACACATTTTGGAGGAAGAGAGAACATAGGAGAAAAAATCTAGAAGAAGGATTTTTTTAAAAGCATATGTGCTTCATACAAGGTAATTGAAAGGTAATTTGGAACCCAGCTTTTGGAAAAGTAGTTTGGGATAGGACTGTAGAATTCCTTTTTTTAAAAAAAAATATTCATTTATTTATTTATTTGAAAGTCAGAGTTACTCAGAGAGAGGAGAGGCAGAGAGAGGTCTTCCATAGGCTGGTTCATTCCCAAATTGTCCGTAGTGGCCAGAGCTACGCCAGTCCGAAGCCAGGAGCCTGGATCTTCTTCCAGGTCTCCCACACAGGTGCAGGGGCCCAAGGACTTGGACCATCTTCCACTGATTCCCCAGGCCATAACAGAGAGCTGGGTTGGAAGTGGAGCAGCCAGGACTTGAACCAGCACTCATTAGGGATGCCAGCAGTGCTGGTAGCAGCTTAATCCACGCCACAGCGTCAGCCCCAGAACAATGGAATTTCAAAAGGGTGTTTCTATAGATAATAGGGAAATATGGATCATTTCTGACAAGGGAAATAGCAAGGCTAGTGTTGAGCTTCGGGGACTTCAATCTGATAAAGAGCATGTACTGATCTTGGGAGATGGTGGCAGAGACTGCTGGATGGGAGATGACGAGGGGCTAACCATGGTGGAACAACAGTGGGAACAGAAGGAAAAGAAGTCATGGGGGATATGTCAAAGACAGGACAGACCTTGGCCAGGATCTCAGGCTATATGGTCTATTGGAAGTTCTCTCAGAAAATGGATATATATTCTCAAGTGTATTAGCCCAGCAGGTATATTACTCTAAAGCAGATATCACTAAGTGCTTAGAAATAAACCAAATAGAAAAGCAAGAATAAATATTTGTTGGGCACCTGCACAGTCAGGTCTCACCTGCCTACTTCAGTTACTGAAGGACAGACAAGATGTCATGCACCTGCAGCCTTAAGGCTGAGGCCAAATGCCTGTCATGGCTACCTCATGCTAGCCATTGTGAAATCTTCTTATCGCACAGATCGACATGAACTGTTCCATAGTTGAATAGTTGTTGTTCAATAATAATTTAAAGTCTCCCATATACCAGGCACTGTGGTGGACACTTAGTTGCTACCCCCAACACAGCATGGAGCCTAATGGGGAAAATAAAGAAGTAAACAGACACCGTGATACATGTAATAACTGGGATGATTGGACTACCATCAGGACTCAATGGGAGCTAGGGGCAAAGAGCGACTCATTCTCCAAGGGCTGGAGAGCCTAACGAGAGAGCCTGGACTTGGAAGATGAATGGAACCTTCATGTGTTCATTCAGTCAGCATACACTGAGTGCCTGTTATGTTCCAAGTAAAGTCCTAAGCATTCATGAAACATGATAAATGCTTCAGGGAACGTTGCTTCCCTCATGAAGTTCTGCTCCACTGAGAGAAGAAATAAAACAGTCACATGACAAAGGAGGGACAGAGATACTACTTTAAGTTGGGTACAGGATAGATTCCTTTGAGGAGGTCACATAAACCAATACATCCTCCAATTTAGAATGCTACATAGACAAAGCCAAAATCACAATTGGAACACAAATATCAGGCTATTTGTGTACACCTATATAGAAATAGCCACCATGTAGATATTTTCTATGAGCCAAACCTTTTGCAAAAAGTATTACATGTTTTATTGCATTTATCTTTTGCAAAGCCCTTTGCAGTAGGTGATGTTAGCTTATGTTGTGAAGTCACTGTAGCTTCATATTCAATAACTTGCCCAAGGTCAAGCTGTTAATATGTCATTATGTTCTCTGCCTTTACCAGTCTCTTCAGTTTAGGGTGGTTACTTTGGAACCATGTTTGCAAATACCCAAGCAGGCTTGATGGTGGCCCCTGGTATGGTAACACAGAGAAGGTTAGAAATACTCATGCAGGAAAGAAGACACAAGAGTGGACCTGGCAGTGCAAACACTGACCAGAAAGCTATGCAGTAACCACAGACAGGAAATGCTATCTGATCTTACAACATGATAGAGCTTCTAGAAAATACCAACATGTAAAATGTTATCTGTGTAACAAGGCTTTTTCATGAGTGTCGGCAGGTTGGAATTGGTTCTGCCTTTGTAATAAAATGGGTAGGTATTATTAGCAGGTGCAAAGGATTCCTCTGCAAGTGTGAAGGGAAGGGAAGGACCTCCTGAAGCTGTACACAGGCTGCTGGTGAGAGAGAGTAGCGTGCTAACCTACTGCATGTCATTAAGGAAGATAATGGCGGCACCGTGGCACGGTAGGTTAATCCGCCAGCATCCCATATGGGCACCGGTTCTAATCCCAGCTGCTCCTCTTCCAATCCAGCTCTCTGCTATGGCCTGGAAAGTAGTAGGAGATGGCCCAAGTCCTTGGGCCCCTGCACCCGCGTGGGAAAACAGGAAGAAGCTTCTGGCTCCTAGCTTCAGATTGGTGTAGTTCTGGCCATTGTGGTCATTTGGGGAGTGAACCAGCGAACGGAAGACCTCTGTCTCTTCCTCTCACTCTCTGTAACTCTACCTCTCAAATAAATTAATAAATAAATCCTAAAAAAAAAAAAAGAAAGATAATGGCTGTATCTTCCCATTTCCCGGGCATCCACCACTCTGAAATTCTGAGATATTTGGAAAGATGGTAGAGCTCAGATAGAAAAGTAAGAATTCGAACCTTTCACTGGATATAAAGCTAATGTAAGCTCATCAAATGCATAAAAAAGTGTAAAAAAAGCATAAATTAACCCAAATTTACCACTCAGAAATTACCATTTCTTTGATATTTCAGCACACATGTCTCCAGACTGTTCTCTATGCATAGATGAGGAATTTTTTAAAAGTCCATAGAAAACACATATTGTAAAATTAAAAATACTATCCACGGATTTCAGTTTTTTGTGACAAAATAAAGTGACCTAAAATTTTTTTCATGGACTTTGAGCCCTATAATATATGCATAAGTGGTTCATTATAAATGATAATTGGCAAACTGTTTTCTATATATTGTAGGTATCTTTTCATATCAAAGAAAGTCAATTACATCATCCTTGCATGACTACTTAGTATTTTATTGATTGGTTATATCATAACTTATACATAAGCATATATTTAGGTTATTTCCAATTTTCTCCAATGGATCAAGTATAATTTGGAGCAATGGGCATTTTTGTACCTTCATCTTTGAAAACTTGTCCAAATCTCTCCTTAGAATAAAGTTCCAGACATTAAAAACTTTTCATCCACACTGAAAAATTAGTACAACCAAAGTTTGCACCAATACACCCACCCCCCAATCAAGGGCAGTGAGAAGGCACAAGGTCACTCTTTTTTTTTTTAAGTTTTTATTTAATGAATGCATTTTTTCATAGATACAACTTTAGGAATATAGTGGGTCTTTCCCCCATACCCACCCTCCCCCCTCCAACTCCTATCCCACCTCCTTCTCCTTCTCCCATTTCCTTCTTCATTATGGTTCATTTTTAGTTTAATTTTATATACAGAGGACCAACTCCATGTTTAGCATAGATTTCAATAATTTGCACCCACCCACACACACACACACAACTTATAAAGTACAGTTTGGGAACAAAATTTGCAGTCAATTCTCATAGTAAACACATTAGGGACAGAGGTCCTACCTGGGGAGTAAGTGCACAGTGACTTCTGTTATTCCTTTAACAATTAACACTCTTATTTATGGCATCAGTTATTACCCGAGGCTCTTGCCCTGGGCTGCCAAGGCTATGGAAGCCTTTTGTGACCATAGACTCCATCGGTATTTGGACACGGCCATAAGTAATGTGGGCGCTCTCTCCTCCCTTCAGAGAAGAGTGCATCCTTCTTTGATGACCATTTCTTTACACTGAGGTCTCACAGAGATCCTCCATGTAGGATATTTTTTTGCCACAGAGTCTTGGCTTTCCATGCCTGAAATGCTCTCACAGGCCTTTCAGCCAGAACCAAGGTCACTCTTAAAACTTTCTCTGTTGGCTTGGGTTCCTGACTCGGGTAATGGTATAGGAAAATGTACAACACATAATTGACACCACAGGGTAGAGTCAATTCCATTTCCTTCAACTGACTTTTGAGGTTTGGCTATAATAAGACTAAAAACTTGAACATGACCAAGTTTCGCCACCAGATCAACCACAGCCTGAGACCTGCAGTCAACCTGTGGATTATTTGCAAACCAAGCAAGGGCTCAAACATCTGTGTACCTCACCTTGCATGTTGACCGTTCCCAGGGAGAAACCACACTGTAAAGAGTAAAACCATTCACAAAAAGGTAGAAACTTAGTAGTCCTCTATTCTAGCCTTTTCAAACTTCAGCTGAGAATTTAATGTCAAACATTTTTGATTGTATTTTTTTGACAGGCAGAGTTAGTGAGAGAGAGAGAGAGAGAGACAGAGAGAAAGGTCTTCCTTTTCCATTGGTTCACCCCCCAATGACCGCTGTGGCCAGCGCGCTGCGGCCAGCGCACCGTGCTGATCTGAAGCCAAGAGCCAGGTGCTTCTCCTGGTCTCCCATGGGGTGCAGGGCCCAAGCACTTGGGCCATCCTCCACTGCAGTCCCGGGCCACAGCAGAGAGCTGGCCTGGAAGAGGGGCAACCAGGACAGAATCCGGCGCCCCGACCGGGACTAGAACTCAGCAGATGATTAGCCTATTGAGCCACGGTGCCAGTCCCTGTGTCCATTTTTTAAAGAAAAAAAAGTACAAAAAGAAAATGATCATTCATGAGCTTGCTGATGAAAATAGTATTTCTTCAGATTTGAGATGTTTTCTTGTGGTCTTTTTAAAATACCTCTTAGTATTTGAATTGAAATTTGTATAAAATGTTGTGTCTAGTGTTTTTGCTTTGTTTAACATTATCATATCATATCATGGTGTTTTTCACTGTTATAAAACTTTTTTTTTTTTTTTTGACAGGCAGAGTGGACAGTGAGAGAGAGAGACAGAGAGAAAGGTCTTCCTTTGCCGTTGGTTCACCCTCCAATGGCCGCTGCGGCCAGCGCGCTGCGGCCGGCGCACCGCGCTGATCCGATGGCAGGAGCCAGGAGCCAGGTGCTTTTCCTGGTCTCCCATGGGGTGCAGGGCCCAAGCACCTGGGCCATCCTCCACTGCACTCCCTGGCCACAGCAGAGAGCTGGCCTGGAAGAGGGGCAACCGGGACAGAATCTGGCGCCCCGACCGGGACTAGAACCTGGTGTGCCGGCGCCGCTAGGCGGAGGATTAGCCTAGTGAGCCGCGGCGCCGGCCGTGTTATAAAACATTTTATGCTATTTTAATGTCTGTACAATAACAGATACCTTTGTAAAAGTACATAATTTATTTATATATATTCTAATATTGGTTATATAAGTGATTTCTAATTATTTGTCATCATAGATTCTAACAATATTTTAATCTTTATGCTTAACTCATTTTCATTTTTCTGACAACTTATATAGAATGGATTATTATACATTCAACATTTGATTAAAGTAATGGAGAAATTTTTATTTCTAGTGCACATTTCTAAATTGCCTTCCAAAAACCTTATAGTAAAAGGTGGGCATTGTGATAGAGCAGTTTAGGCTGCCCACTTGGGATGCCCACATCCCATTTTAAGGGATTCCAATTTCATTTTAAATGAAATGAGAATCTGTGGAGGATTTTGAATGGAGAAGCAGCATGGTTTGATTGGTGTTTTTAAATTATGACTCAAGGCGCTATGTGGGGAACAGATGGACACAGATCAGGCAGACCACTGCCATCGTCTAAGTTAAAGATATCCGAAGCTAGTGCAGTAATGATGGAAGTGACACCCTGTGGTCAGGTTCCCCTCATCAGGGCAATTAACAAATGGCATCAAGGTACTGGGCTAATGCCGTATGTCATGGGATATAAGATGGTTAAAGTCCTTCTGGGTTCTATTACACCAGGGCAAGAGAATTGGCATAGTGCTTGAGGTAAAGCTATTTCTATACTGCTATTCCTATCAAAAGAAGGAAAACTGTTTCTGACTACCTTGCTGTTAGGAATTTTTAATAAATAAATAGAGAAAAAGAGCATTTTTCTTTGATTAGCCTTACATTCTTTTGCTAGAGGTCAGTGGTTTAATCTGCTACTTGCAGCGCCGGCATCCCATACCCACACTGGAGTGCTGGTTCGAGTCCCAGCTATTCCACTTCTGACCCAGCTCCCTGTTAATGCACCAGGGAAGTCAGAGGATGCTAGCTCAAGTGCTTACACTCCAGCCACACACATAGGAGACTAAGATGGAATTCCTGGCCCCTGGCTTGGCCTGGCTCCACTCTGGCTGTCACAGCCATTTGGGGGAGTGAACCAGTGAATGGAAGATTTCTCCCCCACCTCACTCTGTATGTCTTCCTCTTCTCTCCCCCTCCGCCTTGCCTTCTCCCCCTTTCTCACTCTCATACCATTATATTCCCTTGGCTTAGAGTAGTAAATTGTGCCCACAGTGGTCTCTCTCTTTCTCTCATTTAGTGCTAACACCTTCCATATACTATTCTTGTGTCCCATTATTTCGACTGAAATTAAGCCATCCAGTTTCATTACAACGTTTCCACTGTCAACTCAAGCCTTTAGAAGATAGCAACAGCTTTGAGAGATGCTGGTGCCCTCTTCACCTGTACTTCAGTGAATCTGACACTTGGAGAGAGATGGGGAGTGACTAAGCAGTCTGCAGGCAATAGGGCCACTGCAACATGCCCATTGCGCTGAGTCATCAGATTCCTTTCTCTATTGAGTGCCAGGGAAATTTTGACATTTTGATCTCTTGAATCCAGGCCAGTATTGAATACAGGCTTCAGTTGGCCAGCAACAGTGTTTGTGCCACTCCCAAACACGTAAGCTCATATATTATATTCTAAATCCTAGGTGGGTGTACTTCTATTGATGAATGCATGCAGAATAATCTTTTATTTCATCCTTCTTCCTGAACACCCTTATTCTCTCTCCAAGCATATCTTTGTATACATGTTTCCTGTTAGCCGAACTCAATAAGAAATACAAAGGCAAGAGAACTTGTTTGGAGCCTGTATTGGTTAGAGCACAGAGCAGAGTGGCGAAGGTTAGAAAGAAGGTGAAGGTATAGAGACTATTCCACACTAGTATATATTTGTCTTAAAGAGGTAAAATTTGAAATGCCTAGGAGACATCCAAGACAAGTTTATACGTAGAGAGTTGGATAAAGGAGTCTGGAGTTCAGGGGCAGACTGGAGTTAGAATGCAAATTAAAATATAATTTGATACAATGGTCTTTCCATTCAAGAACATTACACTGTCTTTATTTGGTGAAGTGTTCTTTTACATCTCTTTGTAAGCTTTTTCCAAGTACGCTCAGCACATCTCTTAAGATCGTTCACTGCAATTTGACAAATATTTGGGTACATACTCCAAGGAGACATCATGATTTTCTGGCCTTGTGAAACTCATAGTCTGGTGTGAGTCGCAGACAGTATTTTATTTTTTATTTATTTTTTATTTTTAGTAATGCATTTTATGTGAGTCAGATTCAAAAAAGTCTTTGAACATACAATTTAAAATGTTAATAAGATTTCACATAATTTTTTCATACTTTTTTAAAGAACCATTGTGTAATTTATACTTAGAACACATCTCAAATCAAACACCAAATTTTCATTACAAACACTTGATTTAGATTTAGTAAAATATAAAACCTAAATTGCAAGGGAAGGAAAATCTAACTAGTGCCAAGTCTCCTTAAAATGCTCAAGCAACTAAACATCAAAAGAAATGTATCCTTCTAATACTTGTCTTTGCATTTTCATTGAAAAAACTGGCTCATCGTTTTTAGAATAATTGATTAGTCTTTGACACAAAATCATTGATTTCATAAATATGCTTGTTCAAGTTAACTGAGTTCTCTGTTTTATTAATTATGATTAACATCAAATTTAAAGGGGTATTGTCAGTTGAAAAACTTAATGTGCCTGCAAGAAGTTCAAGTGTTTCTGGCAGTTTTCTATAACCAATATACATAGCTTTAAATTAGAATTAAAATAATCTGCATTGGCTGCTGTTTTAAAATATGTAAATATCTTATGAAAAGTTTCTATGTCAGCATTTTTACATAATTATATAAAAATAAGCTTAGAACTGCAAACTCCAAGAAAACTTCTACTTTAGCAATTTTTCAAGACAATAAATCTTTACAAAACTCTGCCAAGATTCAACCACTGGGCATGGGCAAAGCACCCAAGATCACTGGATTTACTGTCTATTTGTTGCCAACAGTTCTGAAAAATGTCAATAATTGTAGTACTGACGCATATAAAAGGACCATTTTTAACAATGCTATCTTTGATAAAATATCTTCACTATGTGTTGCACAGATAAAGAAAGAATATACATATCACTTTCACTGTAAAATTCTAATAAATCTATTTATAACCTAACATAGCTGGAGCACTTTTCATTGTGATAGAAACTATATATTTATGTAAAATTACTCTTTGATTTAGGATTCAAAAATATCTGTGCCGCTAGCTTCATTTGGGCAGAGGGAGAACAAATTTAACATTTGGTCATATTTCCATTTAACAATTGTTCTTGGGGTTTTTTTGTACAGCAGTCTTAACGAATTTTTAGTTGGCCAAAATGTTTAGATTCTGTTTAAAGTATTTTTATTTTTAAAATTTTTTTTAAATTTAATAAGTGTAAATTTACAAAGTGCAACTTTTGCATTGTTGTGGCTTTTCCCCCCATAACCTCCCTCCCACCCGCAGTCATCCCATCTCCCACTCCTTCTCCCATCCCACTCTTCATCAAGTTTCATTTTCAATTATCTTTATATACAGAAGATCAACTTAGTATATACTAAGCAAAGATTTCAACAGACTACACCCACACAACCGCACAAGGTATAGAGTACTGTTAAACTAGCAGTTTTATAGTTAACTCTCATAGTACAACACATTAAGGACAGAGATCCTATGTGGGGAGCATGTGCACAGTGACTCCCATTGTTGATTTAACAATTGGCATTTCTTATTTATGACGTCAGTAATCACCCAAGGCTCTTGCCATGAGCTGTTGAGGCTATGGAAGCCCTTTGAGTTCACCGACTCTGAACTTGTTTAGCCAAGGCCGTATCACAGTGGAGGTTCCTTCCGCCCTTCGGAGAAAGGTGCCTCCTTCTTTGATGGCCCGTTCTTTCTGCTGGGGTCTTGTTCACCAAGATCTTTCATTCAGGTCGTTTTTGCCACAGTGGCAGACAGTATTTTAAATCCAATATTTTAAAATTATGCAGGCATAAATTAAATCCAGTATGGTAGGAAGTAGGCTTGTAAAGTAATGGATAATTTTTTTCAGTCTTCATTCCTTTCCCCAGTGGAGCACCCTGACTCAAACGACTTGGCCTGAAGTTCTCAGTGCTGGAAATCCACTCTGCTGCCTTGTACCACCAGCTCTCTGAGCGATGTCTTGGATGGCTAAGATGGTGCGTGGGCTGGTTCTCATGGTATGTGGCTTTTAGGGACATTGTGATATCTGCACTATCCTAATTGTCATAGATACAGAAGAAGATTTGGAGCCAGTACTTGGCTAGTGGTTAAGACACCAGTTGGGGTGTCTGCATCCTGTATTGGAGTGCTTGGGTTTGAGTCTTGGCACAACTCTCAATTCACCTTCCTGACACCGAGCATGGTTGGCAGCAGGGGGTGGCTCAAGTACTTGTGTCCATGCCACCCGTGTGGGAGACCTGGACTGAGTTCCTTGCTCCCAGGCATTATAAGGAATGACCTAGCAGATGGAGCTTGCTTGCCTCTCTCTTTCTGCCTCTCAAAATAAATGAATAGAACATTTTTAAAGAAGACTTGAGACTTGTTAAGAGAAGAATATACCGAGCAAACCCCACCTCCTTTCACTCCTTTTCATTGCCATGAAAATCAGCCTCTGGTCATCCTGAACATAAAGGTGGGGGGGAACAACTCAAGGATCCAAGTTTTTAGGCTGTATTCATTTTAGGTGCATTTCTTGGAGGATATGAAACTTTTTGTCCAGAAAAGAAACTAAGTGAAATCTTCAAAAAAGAGAACTACTAAAGAACAAAACAACATTTCCCTCAAAATCATTGAGCTAGAAAGGACTGATAGAAAAAATAGCAAGGACTCAGAGGTGCACCCATGTATCAGTTTGTCTTGTTTTCGTGATCAAGGCTGCTTCAGAGCAGTAACTATGTGAAATAGAGAGAATTCACTACCAATCTCACTAAGTAACGACATCTGTAACTTACTCTCAATAGAGATACTGACTCCTACAAAAATCCAGAATCTTCAAAAAAGATCTCAAAGTCGTAGAACAAGGGATGGGATTATTTGACGATGAATGAGTCAAAGGAAAGTGTTTAGAAGTGGCTTATATTTTTTTTAAGATTTTATTTATTTATTTGAGAGATAGAATTACAGACAGTGAGAGGGAGAGACAGAGAGAAAGGTCTTCCGTCTGTTGGTTCACTCCTCAATTGGCTGCAATGGCCGGAGCCATCCGAAGCCAGGAGCCAGGAGCTTCTTCCAGGTCCCCCACACGGGTGCAGGGGCCCAAGCACTTGGGCCATCTTCTACTGCCTTCCCAGGCCATAGCAGAGAGCTGGATTGGAAGAGGAGCAGCCGGGACTAGAACCAGCACCCATATGGGATGCCAGCGCTGCAGGCAAAGGATTAACTTAATGCGCCACAGAGCTGGCCTGAGAAGTGGCTTATATTTATGTCCTTACCATGCTTCAACTAATATAAATAAATATGAGGACATCATGTGTGCTCTCCCTGCCCTTCCTTCCCCCCTTCCTCCTCCTCCTCCTTCATCCACTCCTCTGTCTTTTCTTTATCTCAAAATTGAATTTTAAATTATTTTATTTTCAATTTTTGCTGATTAAATTTTGTGGAATGTTTTGTCATTTTGAATACTGTATTTTAATTAATTTAATCTATAATACTACATATCAGGAAATTTGTACCTATTATATTTATTTTCAATTTCAATTATATTTTACTTGTTTTGTTTATATTTCAAACATATTTAAATGTATTAAATACTTAGTTTCTCTGATCTTTGCTTTTTAATAAATTATAAGGTAGTGCCACCATCAGTTTTGTTCCAATATTGTCATCTCAAAGAATGAAAATGTGAGCTCATAGATTATACACATTCCAATTTTGTTAAATTTTGCCAAATTGTTCTAGAAGACATTAATATCTAATTATATTCCCATCAGTAGTAGTATATACAACTTTGTATAGCTCCACATCACAGCCAATATTTTACATTAGCAAATCTTACTTCTCAGACAACCTGTGTAAAATGATGCCTAATTAATGCTGAATTTGTATTTCCCTGGTTGATAGTAAGGTAGAACATCTTTTCACATGTTTCTTGCCATTCACTTGTCTTTTTCTTATTGTGCTTTACTGTTATTGTATGTTTGTGTTGCAATTTTCTTTTTTGCAGTTTATGGGCTTTTTCAGTTTATTAATAGTATAATTTGATATATAGAAGTTTTAGTTTAAGAAAAGTAAATTTATTAATCTTTTCTGTGGCTTGTACTTTTTGTGACTTAAGATTTCCTAACTTAACTGAAGGTCGTTTTGTTGTTCACTTAAGTTTGTTTTGCTTTTTTGTAATTGGGCCTTCAATTAGAGTATGACGTGGGAATCCAATTTTGTCTCCACATGAAAACATTTCCATTACCGTTGATCCCCTCCCTCCAGTCTGCTATGTCAGCTCTGGTATTTACCAAGTTTTCAGACATGGTCTATTTCTAGAGTCTCTTCTATGCCACTAATAATTTTTGTTTGTTTCTCAGAAGCAGTTCACTATTTTAATTATGGCTTTATAAGACTTGAGACCTGTGAAGATAGCGACCAGTCCTCCTCAGCCTCTCTACCACCCAATGTTTACTCTGAATTTGGGCAGAATTTTCTATGCTGAGGCTTTTGTGCAGGGGAAAGAAATGACCTGACTCTCATTTGCAAGCACTTCCCAGGCTGTTGTGTAAAAACAATGATTAATGATGTCAGAGAGAGATGGGGCAGGGGGAGGAAAGAATTGCTGGACTATGTCCTTGAATAGATACCAGGAGATTGACATCTGGTGGAAACAGAGGGGCTAGCTTTGGAGAGCGACAGGTCCAGTACACCTACGGTAATAACGGCAGAGTCCACGAGGGCACACGCTGACGTGGTGGTGGGAAACGGGAAGTTCTCTGAGCGGGGGAGGAGACAACAGATATGGGGAGAAAGGAGAAGATGCCGAACCATTGTTGAAGAAAACGGGAAGTAAATGATTGACAGGAAGCATCTGGAGCCTGGGTGGGGTTCATGGTCACTAAAGTGAAAGCAGTCCACTTGGCTGTGTTCCCCCTCAGCCACACCCAGTAGCATAGTGTTGAATTTAATCAGGGTTCTGCTTTTGCTATTTGGACAAATAAAGTGAAAGAGAGAAAAGGAGTTTAAGATAGAGATGTTCCTTGACTTAATGGAGGGGTTGCATCCCGATAAACCTATCATAAGTTGAAAACCTCATTAATTTGAAAATGCATTTACTACACCTAAATTACAACTATCCTACCTTAGCAACAGCAGGCTGTGGAACATCAGTTGTCTAACCTTGTAGCTCTCTGGGAGCTGCAGTTCCCCGCCACAGCCCAGCATCACAGGAGAATATCTATTGGACCACCCGTTGTTAGCTCAGAAAAAGATCAAACCCCAAAGTATACAGCTTCTAGCCAATGAGAATCACTTTCACACCATGATAAAGTAAAAAATAAGTGGAACCATCACTAGAGACTGCCTATACAGTATTCAGGGGAGTGGTTATAACAATGGACAAGCAGTCTAAATCGAGAAAAGGGGTGGAGACATAAGTGAGGACCAGTGAAAAGCGGAAGAAGCAATGGACTGGAGGATCCAAGATGTACAGGGATTGTAGGGGTCAGTGCAGAGGAAAGGGAGTGGGATGGGTAAAAACAAGAGCACGAAAGGGTCTCAGCTGTGGGCAGCTCCAAGGTCAAGGTTGTGAGCAGTGCTTCACAGCATGCAGCTGACACAGCCACCAGGGGCCTTGCACTCACAGGCCCTTGCTTGGTTGAATGCTCTGCTGCCACCATCCCAAAATTCCCAATGATTTTTAACAAGGGGCCTCTCCTTTCATTTTTCCCTGTGCCCTGCAAATTATATGGCCTGTGCTGGTTCAAATATGGGGGTGAGTGAGGTAGGCAGGGGACAAGAGCTTTGGGGGAGTTGCTGGACCTGAGAGTTTGGGTGTGGAATAATCAGAGAATTGAAGTTATCAGAAATTTAGACAGGGACAGCACTGTGGTGCAGTGGGTTAAAGCCCCGTTCTACAGTGCAGGCATCCCATATGGACACTAGTTCAAGTCCCAGCTGCTCCACTTCCTATCCAGCTCTCTGCTATGGCCTGGAAAAGTACTAGAAGATGATACAAGTCCTTGGGCCCCTGCACTTGCTTGGGAGACCCGGAAGAAGCTCCTGGTTCCTGGCTTCGGATCAGCCTAGTTCTGGCCATTGTGGTAATTTGGGGTGTGAACCAACAGATGGAAGACCTTTCTGGCTCTACCTCTCTCTGTAACTCAAAACCAATATTAAAGAGTGTGACAGTGAGCTGGGGTCTAAAACCTAGAGAAATGCCTCACGATAACCCGGGGGTCAGGAGTTGTTATGTGGAGGAGTGGCGGGTGATATAATCCAGTGATATAATCAGCCAGGCTTCAGCTGTTGTGGCCATTTGGGGAGTGAACCAGCAGATAGAAGACCTCTATCTCTCTCTGCCTCTGCCTCTCTGTAACTCTGCCTTATAAATAGAAAGAGAAAGCAGTGTCCTGAGGCAGTGACAGGGCAGGTGTCCTTGAGAGCAAGAAGGTGACAGAAATGGTTAAAGAAAGGTGAAATAGGTGGGGGATTTTGAAGATGGTGAGCCTTGGGTTCCAGAAAGCACAGTGGAGGAATTTAGCCTTGGGCATAAAGGTGACACAGAGGCTGCACAGAGCCTTGTGGGATTAAAATGCAGGATAAGGGTGATGTGCAAGACAGGGCTCTTAAAACCACTGACAAGCAAGGATGCCGAGATTCGCTGGGGGAATGCACAGAAGAGAGCCTGAGCGTGCGGGGAGGTGGAGAGGGGCCGGTGATGGGGGCAGAAGCATGGTCTTTTCAGAAATCTTCAATATCAGCCCATACTGGAAAAATAGCTTTTTCTTTAAAAAGTTTCATAAAAGGTATTTATAAAATAAGTAGAATGGGAATCATTAAAAATAAGTTTGTATGCTTAGCCACTAATATTATAATTGCATGTCTCAGTCTGTTCCCTGTTCCTTTAGCAAAATGGTGTAGGCTGGATACCTTACCAATAATAAAAGTTCATTTCCCACAGTTCTGGAGACTGGGGAGGCCAAGATGCACGGGGCCGCAGGGTCGGCGTCTGGTTCCAAGGAGGTGCCTTGTGTCTTAGTCCTCCCCTGACAGAGTGGATGAAGGGACGGGAGGCTCCCTTAACCCCATTCCACAGAGGAGACTTAATCAGGTCCCAGAAGGCCCCACCCCCTAATATTGCCATAGTGGGGATTAAGCTTCACCATGGACCTTGAAGAAACACAAACACTCCAACCATAGTATCATGGGAAATGGGTACGACCTCACCGCTCCACTATCTCTTAGGGTGTTTCGCCATGAACGTTCCAAAACACATCTAGGCACTGTAAGCTCAATAAATCAATTTCTTGTAAAATCTTGTTATAATGGGGCTTGTGACTTTTTTATATTTTTTGAAAAATAGACCATTTTTTGAGAAATACTATCATTTTAGCCTGAAGTATGTGGCTTTTAGGCTAATTAACATAGACCTCCATGTGTCTTATTCTTCCAT